>NC_090938.1:608745939-609048969 GCF_040938575.1 Ambystoma mexicanum
CGGCCCAAGGGCATATGTGGCATGCACGCGCACAGTAGTGATAGAAGTAGACCTTTTTGTGTGTAAAATGTTAAAGGCCCGAACATTAGGAGGACCTAGTGCAGTGTCATTGGAAAGGCTTTATTTATAGACATTTCTTTAGAAAGAAAAAACAAACAAATGTAATGTACCTTAGTGGGTTTCCCCAAAACTCTGGCATCACTATTGTGAATATAAACAGTATGCAGTGATAGGCATGGGGTCAGGAAATCAATCATCTGTATTAATCTACAATAATGGAATAACTGATTGGTATCGTATATATTTACCGCTCAACAATAGTTGTTACATGATTGACCGTGGGTAATAATAAGCAGCGCTCAGATACCTGAGGGTTCGTAGTGCTACATAAATGCCAAATTATTATTATTATTATTATTAAGGTGATACAAATATGTTTTGTGCTTAGGGAGATTTGTATATGAAGTGAATACACATATGTATGCCATTTTTCCTTTCAATTTGGCCAAGCACAAGACAAAAATGAATTAACGTGCGAGTGGATAATAACACAAATAAAAATATTTATGGGCAATCACAAACTATTCCTGGTTTTCCAAACAGAGAGTTGTGCATTCCAGCACTACGCAAAGCACTGATGGAAGCGTTTCTCCCTCACCATTATGGTTCTTCTGATAATCGTAGTTAATTATGTTTATTGAATTTAGTATAGTGCCCTTAAAGAGGTAGCCATTTAATTTAGAGCTCACATTTAGGGTTTTCTTTGTGTAGTCATTAGGCGACAAATATCGCTAAGGAAGAATCATTTTTGAAAAGTTTTTATTGTGAATGAAAACTATGAAGCACTGTATGAGTAACTACACAGATAACGCAAATTAATGCTTATGGCAATTTGGTGGGCGTCCCACATTGAACAACCCATTTTGGTATCTTACTTTTTAGAATCATGTATACATGAATGGATTCTCTACATGGGAATACATTAATGGCGAATAAATAGAAATTGTCCTGATGAAGTCCTGATCATTAATGGAGAAACAAAGTTGGCTTGACAAAGGCCGAAACACATTGTGTGAACATTCTTGGTAGTAAAAGATGTGCAACCACATTTTCACTGATTGTGATTTTGAATTCACAGAATACATACAACAGGAGTGACCAAAGGTTCCAAATTGTCGAGATCCAAATTGATTACATTTTCTATGTCAAGAGAGATTTGTCCCATGTAGTGGTTTTAAAGGGTTTTTAGAGTGCTTATTCATAATACAGATATTTCTGATACCTTGTTGAATTCAAACAATGTATATTTGTTTTTGTGTGTGTGCATTCCGCAATGTACACATTTCTTTATATTGATTTAAAATTATAATTTGATGGTGAATTAACGTGACCCAATGAGAAAACATATTGATACTTTTTTCCAGTTGTTGATAATATTGTTTGATTATATATAAAGTAAATCCATAGAACAGGGTATTTCACCCATGTTCTTCCTCAGTAGAGCATCTCCCACACCCTTGTGTAATGTATATATAAAATATCCTGGGAGGTCAAGACTAAGCACCAGGCCCTATATTTGAGTGTGATGCTTCTGAAATTAGACATGATGTGTTTACAAAAATTACATCTGCCATTCCTTATCATTCATGTTTTAAGTTTGGCTGTTTTTCCAGCTAAAAACCTTTAAAAGCTGTCATATTTTGAACTTCTTTTCACAAGCAATTTTCACACTTGGGGTATCAATGATTTTGTTAATTGCCGTCAACCAGGGAAACAGGAAGTGACATCAGAGGGATTGAAAGGTTGCATTTTATTTTATTTTCCACCCGCAGGTTTGCATTTCTGCTAATCCACCTCCAACTCGTCCTCATAATACTACTATTTATACTGGCAGGAGTAACAAATGTACTACTTATATCAGTGGTGGTAGTAGTAGTGTTAGTATTGATAGTGGCAATAATATGACTACAAGTGCTACTATCATA
Organism: Ambystoma mexicanum; assembly: GCF_040938575.1. NCBI lineage: Eukaryota > Metazoa > Chordata > Amphibia > Caudata > Ambystomatidae > Ambystoma > Ambystoma mexicanum. The sequence continues at coordinate 608,747,925 of NC_090938.1, forward strand.
TGTAGTAGTACTAACCATACTGGTAGATGTGTTACTAATACTGCTGGGAGTACTACTAATGGGAGTAATACTAGTAGCATCATTATGGGTACTCGTCGTGGTATTGTTGCTACTGCTATTTGTTGTAGTAATGCTACTGTTATTACTTGCAAATGTTGTTACTAAAACTACAATTATCCTAGAGCTACAACTATTCATATATAACTTGTTATTTTAACAATGGTAATACCTACTATAGTTTATATTATATTCATAGGTCAATTTAACTAATGAATTTGTTATTTAGGAAGTTTATCACAATTGATCAAAACCATTCACCATGTAAATTCTTTATGGTTCTTGTTTCATTCAAAGTCTGTAACTTGTTGATGTTTGTATAATTCTCAATATTTAAAACAATGAAAAACATTAAAAAAATATTTAAAAAAAAACTACAATTATCCCTAGTACAAATACTGCTATTGGTGGTGCAAGTCCTGGGAGGATAGCTCAGCGGCAACGTGCTCACCTTGGAAGCAAGACAACACGAAACAACACAGGTTCAATCCCCGGGTCCGCGCTTAGAAACCTCTGGATATTTTAGCACGTTATAAATACGCAACTAAGACAAACAACTACGCAACCAAAAAAACTATTCCTGTAACAGCACCTCGACGCCCACAGGCTGTGTGAGCGCATTAAAACATAAATAAGTATCTTAGCTGCTACTGGTAGCTCTAGTCATGCTACTGTGACTTATACTGCTGACGGGGCAGCATTCTTAGGTAGGTAAACAAAGGTTATAAAAACTAAAGGAAGATGCAATTCTCTGCTTTTCCACTTTGCTGCTATAGCGCATGGGCAGGCTGAACTTCCACTCAACCTATAACGTCACTCCCTTTTAAGGGACAGAAAGTAGTTCACAAAATGGAAGACAACCTAAGTAGGAAAAACGCTGACAAATATGTTAAGTGAATTAAATGAGAAGAATTTTTGGCAGGGAAATCAGCAGATGATTAAACATTAATAGTAAGGTAAAACATTATTTTTTTCAAAAACGTTGTCCCATTTATATCACAAACGCAGTTCCGTCGAAGTACTTTTCATCGTGGGACTTTTCATCGCCACTTTTTCATCGACCAAAACTCTTTTGACCTCCCCCTTACTTATATAATCTTACCCCAACCCCAAAAAAACACCCCATAAAAAATGTTTTTTTTAAAAAAAGAGTTTTGGTCGATGAAAAAGTGACAATGAAAAGTCCCATGATGAAAAGTACTTCAATGATATGCGTGTATACCGTTCACTCCTGTTGCTTAAAGAAAGGGTGCTATTCATATCGGACTTAATGGTTGGCTATTAATATATGTCTATGCCACTTGGGCCAACTCAACTCAACCTTTAAACTTAAAATACATTAAAATTGAACATTTGCATACTAATCACTTCTGGTACTGGCGGTAAAGGTCACATGAAGAAAGACGTTGTCATAATGCATGGATTTCCACCTTGACGTTAAAGGTTGAGTTGGCCCTGGTGGGATAACAATCTGTTATCTACAGGCTGCAACCATAGCCAAACCCACTGAGTTTTCTTACCAGCTTATAGTGCTGGCTCTGTTGCTATTGGAATGACTCACTGGTTAAGAGCTAGGTTAACATGATGTGAATAAGAGACATGGTCACATGGAAATTGAATGACTTATCCTGGCGTTTCCAGACATCAGTTTCACACTCCAAACCAGGCCTCCTGATTATTGTATCTTAAAATAATCAACAAGGGTAAGGGGAGACCCACCAGGGAATTTGAAGCCAGACCACAGCCCATCTCCCCAAAAAAGAATATGATGAAAAATGACATAAAGACTTATCAGTGACACCCATCCTAGGAACAAACGCCTGCCCAGGTGATGTCAATGAAGTCAAAGGCTTAACTGCTGGGATCAGTGTTTACATGGCCCACGCCTCCAATGATTGGCATCTCTTTATAAAACGAAATAGCCTCTTCATCCCTGTGAAAGACGTGTAATAGCTATTGAGCCTCCTGGGCTCAGAGGTGGGAGGATGACAGCAGAATGGGTTACTGGCCCCCTTCAAGACCAGCTTTCAAAACGGTCACCCAGCACTCCCAAAATGTTGGGGTTAGTTCCACCTCTGCCAAGGCTCCAGAGCCTGAAATGTCATACGGAGCTGCACGTAGGAATCTGCAAGCCCCCTTAGGGGTACTCTTCAAGTAATCGTAAGAAATTGTGGATAGCTCAGAGGCAACACACTTGTCTTGGAAAACAAGAAAATACAGAGTGGAACAGGTTAGATACATGGTCCTGTGCTTAGGGGCTGGATTTTGGCATGAAGCGCAAGGGAAAAAAGCAATTTATTAAGTGTTCCCTGATCCTTCTTCTCTCTGTGATAGGAAGGGCTCTGAGAATCAGTGCTTAGCCCAGCATTGGCTAATATTTCAGGGATTTGGCACGCCTAAACTTCTCGCAGATACAGAGTGGCAAAGTAGAGACTCCACAGAATTGCTTCTTCAGGAGCCTCAAGGAAGGCCGTAGGGGAGATCTGCCCCCAACTGGTCAGCAACGAGTTCTAAAGTGAGATTAGGGAGAGGCAAATGAAATGAGGTGGGGTCTCGAATGTGGCTAGAACTCAAGGGTGAAGTAGTTCGCGAAGAGGCTGGTCATGTCGTTCAACCCACCTTTTTCATCTTCCACTTGTTGAGTTTCACCACACAAACCTGCCTTGCTGTGCCCCATCATGATGGGACAGTCAATGCCCTCGTTTCCACAATCTTGTGATCGGATGTTCAGTACAGATCGCTGGCTCAGCACATTTCAGAATTTATAAAGTCGGTGGGATGATGTCCCTCCCGTCCCACCAAACCAGAGGTGGTAGCAAACACAACTTTAGACTCACCCCAAACAACTAAATCATTCCCCGATGCTCACTCTTCCCGCTCTTCTTTTAAAAACGTGTACTTTTTAAAAATTGAACACAGTCCTCAGCCTCCAATATTTGTTAGACTGTGCTTCTGGCACAAGTGAATTCCAGAGTTCCTTCCTCCCCTTAAGAATGCTAGGAGCCAACACAATTATGGACTTGGCCTGATAATACCAATTAGATCAAAAGCATAGGGATGCGTGTGTGAGGAATTCGACCATCCACACAGGGAGAGTTCCATTGTCTCTGCTTTTTTGATTTTTTTAATAATTAAAATGAATAATGAGTGATCAGCCTCCGAGAAATGTGTGAGGACATTCCACACACATTTGAACTGCTTCCCACATACAACGCATAGTCAAGTGTACTCCGGGATGACACAGCCTACAGGCGCCGTCTTCCACTGTCATATTCAGCTGGAATGTGACAGCCCCGGTACATAAAAGCATCTCAAGAAGTTGGAAAGGCACACCTTCCTCCAGCCACGGGCAGCCTAATTTAAATATCAACAGCTCCATGGATCTGCATTCCTTTTGTCTACTAAGGCTGGTGGCAGTGCATACTAACAAGATAACTGAGGCAAGCCTGAGAGGTTTGGTTGCCAGACAAGACAACAGTAAGCGAGACTAACACCCTTTTGGTATGCAATGTGTCAACCTGAACCTAGTTCCCATCTCTCTGTATGAATGGCAGTGAATAGCTTGTCTGGGTCCAGCAGCTACTGCAGGTTTCCCTGCAGAGCAGACCCCTTTCAGAAGAACGAAGGATGTAATTTAGGGGAGACAGGAAGTCTGCTCCCAGCACAAACTTCAAGAGAGACCTGCACTTTATTCAAGCGTCACAGAGGTTCAGTTTACCAGAGAGACACTTTGATCTACAACATACTGGAAGATGGGTGGGACTTAGGTATATATTGTTACCCCTTGTCTGTCCTGTTGCAGAGCACTCTGGTCCTGGCCTCATACATAACAGAAGTTTGTTGGTGGGGACCCAGGATTGGTTCATTAAGGTGGGCTTAGCCTACACCAATCACTGGGGCCCATTTGGCTTCAAGAGAGGGCTGAGAACCTCACTCAGGAGATAATCCGATGACTTTGACAGGAGTAAGAAGAAGGGCTCACTAGACCTGGGCTGAAGATCCAGTCTACTTTACATCTTCCGCCAGTGAAAGAAGGCGGGAGTTCCAAGAGGAAAGCAAGATCCCTCCCCTAAACATCTCTCAGGTAACAGAGGGAGATACCGGACCCAGAAGACACATCCAGCAGCTTCAGAACCGGTACCCAACCAGCACACAGTGTGCCCTGCTAGGTTCTGACAGCAAGCATCCTAGGTGGGTAGTGCCGGAGAGTCTCTGGACAAAGGACAAGGCTGTTGCCTGCAATCACTCTCCTGAGTTTTGGGCCGTCCGCCTTGAAAGGACACAAGCCCTGCGAAGAAGCTAGGAGGAGTGCCAGACAAGCCTCATCCAGCATCCATCTTTTAAGGAAATTTTCGAGATAATCGAGTACTCGAATCGCATCTAGCTGCACCACTGACTGTTGTCACGCCGCAGTCGCAAAAGAGCCGTCCCAGCTGCCCCGACCCGCATTACAGATCCGCCAACCAGCACAGAGACAACGATTCTTTGCGTGAGCCGCCAAACCGAACAACCTGCAGACATCCGTCCAGCCACGCTTGCTGAACTGCCAGCTGCCTGGTACCTGCAGCTGCCTCCCACCACTAACTCTGTCTCAAGGGCTGCTAAGCACCCTAGAAACACCTCAACATATTGAGCACCAGGAACTTCTTCAGCACCAGGTACATTGTGGTTCTGCTCCCCTGGTCCTTCTCCGTACGCCCCTAGAGACAGGTACAACATCTTGCCCCCTTGGTGCTGGAACCGAATAACCTTGAACAGTAATAATGATTACTTTTCCAACTACCCTCCTGTCAGTATCCAGAGTGCATCCCTTTCCTTCGTGAAACTGTCTATCTTCTGTGTTCCTTTACAGGGTGGGTTGTATTTTGTAGTTTGCTAGAACTGTCTGTTGTAGTAATAATAAAGTAGATATTTGTACACAACCTTGACCGGACAGTCCCTTTTATCATTGGGTAAACATTTTATTTTTGCTGTGTTGCAACAAACCAACAATCCACAGCCTTGCAGAGAGAAGTCATGCTGTTCCGTCCACATGAACAAAATTGGACAAGGAGGTCTTATACTTCGCTTGTATTCCAATCTGTTTGGATCCCTTATGGTGCACTAGAGGTGTGGGGCTAATTGATGGTTTAGAAACCAATATTCATCCCTGGACCACTGGTGCACCGGAAGTTGATTTGTCACAGCGTGGCAGTACTGGAATATCCATTAGGCCAAGAAGGCATCTGCATATTGGCCGCACTCCTTTTACGGGTCCTACGACAACGGATCAAAATAAAATGGTGCAGAATATTAAAAACGTATTAGGAGATAATTTGCAGGGGGGGGGGGCGTGGGCACATTTCAACTGCCTAGTGGCCTCCACAGGGTTTAATCCGACACTGATGCGTGGCCATGTATTCCAGCAAATTACTGAAAAAAGAACCCAGCAGTGATAGTCTTACATGGACATTTTTAGTGCTTGAGTGTATTTGCATTCTGGAACACATAACAATAACCAGCAAGATGCAGCCCTCAGGGGTAAGCACTTCCATGAGATGGCTTTTCTTTCAGTAAAAGCATAGGGATGCGTGTGTGAGGAATTCGACCATCCACACAGGGAGAGTTCCATTGTCTCTGCTTTTTTGATTTTTTTAATAATTAAAATGAATAATGAGTGATCAGCCTCCGAGAAATGTGTGAGGACATTCCACACACATTTGAACTGCTTCCCACATACAACGCCTAAAACAAAGTGAAAAGAAACAGAAGCGTGCGTTGGCTCACTGCCCGACTGTACCGGCTTCTCACACGATTGCCATTTATTTCACAAATCCACCACCAACCCAGTAACGCGTTAAGTGTACCCCACATCATAGCATGACCCATGCATGCCAAAGAGAGACTCACTCTGGAGCAGCAAACCCCTTTTCATTAAAGAAAAGTCACACTTCTAAGCTCATTTTCCTGAGTAGACAATTCCTCTCCCAGAGCAACTGCCTCATGCTCGCAAGAGCCATTATCATCAGCAAATTGGACTACCACAAAGTTCTCCTCAAGGGCACCTCTGCATCAGATTGCGCAAAGTTCCAACTCCTACAAAATAAATCCCTCCATGCGGCACTGGTCCTACATCGCTCCGACAACATCTCGACACCTAGACGAGAAGTACACTGGCTACCCATCAAAGCCCACATTGACTTTAAAAGTCTGTCCATTGCCCACCACTGCATTTACAAAGAAGCCCCTCCCTATCTGAACAAAACCATTGCTCTGAAAAAACAAGTGTGCTTACTGCGTTCCTCCGACAACCTCACTCTGCTCACACCCAGGGACATCATTTGGAGGTCACCATGGGTCGCAACTGCGACCCCTGGGGGCCACAGCTTCAACCCCTGGGGAGTCCATTGCGACTGCAATTTTTTTTTGTGCAAAAATAAATAGAACAGGTGCTCCTGGTGTAGCAGGCCCTCCCGTGGCATGGGGGGCTCCTCCACACCAGGTCTGGTGGGTCCCCGGCCCAGTCTTCACCCATTAGGGTGAAGCCTGGGCCGGGGAGGCACTCAGTAGGGGTTAGAGTTGGCCGTGACATGTGGCACGTGTCACATGCCACGTTCAGCTCCAACTGGTGTGTATTTTTGAATGTTCTGGGTTGGTGGGTGTGTACCTATGTAGAGAATGGAATGAGTGGATGTAAGAGAAGATGTCAGTGACTGGTGGGTGAGTGAGAAGTGATGTGATGTGAGTTTTTGAATGTTCTGGGTGGGTGGGTGGGTGGCTTTGTCTGATGCCTGTGTAGAGAATGTAATGTGTGGATGCAAGAGAAAGTGTGAGTGACTGGTGGGTGATTGAGACATGATGAGATGTGTGTTTTGAATGCTCTGGGTGTGTGGGTGTGTGTCTGTGTACAGAATGCAATGAGTGGACATGAGAGAAGTTGTGAGTGACTGGTGGGTGAATGAGAAGTGATGTGATGTGTGTTTTTTAATGTTCTGGGTGGGTGGGTGTGTGCCTGTGTAGAGAATGCAATGAGTGGATGTAATAAAAGGTGTAAGTGACTGGTGGGTGAATGAGAAGTGATGTGATGTGTGTTTTTTAATGTTCCGGGTGGGTGGGTGGATATGTGCCTGTGTAGAGAATCCAATGAGTAGATGTAAGAGAATGTTCGTGTGAGTGACTGGTCGGTGAATGAGTATGAATGTGATGCTGTGTTTTAGAATGTTCTGGGTGGGTGGGTTGTGTGTGGTGCCTGTGTAGGAAATGCAATGGGTGGAGGTAAGAAAAGGTGTATGATTGAGTGACTGGTGGGTGAATAAGTATGAATGTGATGGTGTGTTTTTTAATGTTCTGTGTGGGTCGGTGTGTGCCTGTGTAGAGAATGCAATAAGTGTATGTAAGAGAAGGTGTGAGTGAGTGACTGGTGGGTGAATCAGCATACATGTGGTAGTGTGTGTTTGAAAATTCTGGGTGGGCTTTGGTATTTGCCTGTGTGGTGAATCCAGTGTGAGTGAGTGCGGGAGGAGATACATGGGTGAGTGACAGGTGAGTGAAAGGGGATGCATATATGTGTAAGGCCCTGGAAGACTGGAGCTTTTTGCCACATCCTTTATTGAATGTACATGGTTTACTGGTATTTTTGGGCAAAGGCAAGTTCATGTGCACCATTCCCTGGCTAGACTGGTATTTTGGTGCAGTCATTCTACCCATTGCTTACTGTGGGATGACATTTATTACTCAGCATCTTTAAAAAAGCAAGCATGATAAGTAGTTTTACCTCGCTAGACTGATGTTTTGGCATAGTGGCCTCTATATTCTTCATTAGTACCAGGCGAGAGTAAAGAAGAATGCAACACGCATTCTGATTGGTTCTCGCCGGGTCCTTACCTGGCCGAGAATCCTTTGATTCTCAGCCGGGATTCCAGCTGCTTTGTCCTTGGCGGGGGGCGTGGCAGCCAAAAGAGGAGGCTCGAAGCGGGGCCATCCCCGCTCCGAGCCTCCCCGCGGCTGAGAGGCTGCCTTCGCCCCCCGCGGAGGACTCAGGTAAGCTTTTTTTTTCCCTTCCCTCCCTCCTCCCTACCCCACCCCACTTAACTTCTTGCTCCTGCGTCCATGGTGGGGGACAATGGCAGCCTCCAGCAGTGTGGAGACTCGGAGCAGGGCCATCCCCGCTTCGCGCCTCCAAACCTGGAGGCTTCCATCGTCCCCTGCCGGGGAGGCAGTTATGTTTTAGTTTTTTGGGGGTTTTGTTTTTTTCTGGAGTAGACACTCTGGGAACACTTGTGTTCCCAGTGCGTCTGCCCCCGATGGCTGCCATGGAAAGGGAAAACGGACTTTGTTTTTCCTTTTCTGGCGGCCATTTTCTTGTATTTTTTTCTGTCCCGAATCGCTGCAGCGTTTTGGGACAGAAAAAAATGCTTTTAGTGCCCCGGTCACGCATATTTTGCGGGCCGGGGTAGTAATAGCAATATGACCCTTGCGGCGGGGGCATTACAAACTCAGGTAATGCCCCAGGCCCTTCGTTAAGGCCTTCGCTTCGCTTGGACCTTTAACTATGGGTCTGCGGCATTACATGAGTCAGTAATGCCCCCGCCACTCGGGTCATATTGCTTAACTGTAGCATGACTTTTTATTAACTGAGCATCTATGATGAATCAGCCAAGATAAGTGTTCTTATGGGTCTAGACTGGCTTACATTGGAACCAGTTTGGACAGGTTTCTCCATTGTGACATTTCACTTTTAATGGCCAAACAAATGGGAGTATGTACTTAGATAGGAGTACTGGCATATAGTAGTTATACTATAGAAAAACGTCTTAAAGCGAAGATAAGTATCGTCTTATATGGGAATACTCGAATATGTTGGTGGAACCAGCATGGAAATGTATGGGCACAGCCAGCATACAAATATGTTTTTTATACTGGCATATATTGCTGGTACCTGCATGATAATGCATTGGGAAATGCCCTGTGCAATTTTGGTAACTTGCATCTATTGTACTTTTTTTCTTAATTTACCTTACACCCTTTACACACATTTTCCCAGACAGTGTGCTGTGTAATGCACCCTTTTAACCCATTATTCAAAATATTTACTCTGGCGAGGGAGAAGGTTCCCCCCAGTTGCCGTCCAACTCATTTTCGTTAGTTCAGGCCCCCTCGCTATGCTCAGTCGCAATCACATACTTCTGGCCAATATTTAAACCCTCCAAAAAAATACCTCACACGACACCACTGGTGGCTGATATATTTCTGGACCAGGCACCGCCCCCTTCTCCCTATGTTATGTTAAATATGTAAGCTTTGATTGAAAAACATATTTGCTTCTTTCACTTGAAGTAGTGCATGCCCCTGCAGCAGCATAATCATCATGGACATTGCGCACACGTTATGGTCCGGACCGGCCCGGGGTGTGGCATGCCCTGTGCTTTGTTAAGGAGCTTGGGGGACCAAGCCCCAATGACTACGCCATTGGGCACCACTGGGTCTGACAGAGGGGTAGTGTGCAGTGCGTGCCTTGAAGTCTCGTCCCGGGTGAGAAGCAACTTGTGGGTGTTTTCAATTTTAAACAACTGTGTGGTTATATGAATTTATGTGTGCAGCAATGATATTACGTTAAATGGTGTTGTTTTTTTAAAGTCCTCTGGCACCCAGTATTACACTTATACAATAAAAACTACGGGTGAGGTCTTGGGTATATTGAAAGAACCTTTCCCAGGTATTATACTCCAGCAAATATAACATTATGAGGTGCACTCCCTTCTGTGCACGTAGACCAGTCTAATAGGTTTATTCTATCATAGTGGTAGCTGAATTACATATACATGTATAAACAGGGACTTTTGTTGATACTAAATCCTGATCAATGATTTAATTTTCAGGCCTTGCTCATGCCACGTTGTTCTCTTGGTTAAACAGCAGTGCATGCGTCCCCAGGTCAGTGCTTTTTTGGCTTGTTTAACACATCAATGCCACAGATAACACGTACTTCTGTGTCCATTGATCTATAGATGTTTCATACACTAGCTGAAGCCTGTGTTACAGATTTCGGTTACCCTGTTAGAAATGCAGCATTATGTATGTTTTACATATAGACCCCACGTCGAATCTGGAAAATGGCATTCCTCATATGTGCAATCGTGGACAAATCAAGCCTCCCTCTGTGCCTCGGTTCTTATATCTGGCTGAAATGAGAGCACCAGGAAACACGGTTGTTAGATGCATCTAAAGAAATCTGCAGGTAATTTGCCATCACTTCCTGTGCTATCACTTGGGGGCGTGGTCAACTGATACCACTTTATGTGATGTCACCAGGGGGTCAAGGGTCATGTGATGTCACTTCTGCTACCCCTGGCATGAGAAATGACATCCCTGCTCATACCGAGCTCAAAAGCAAGAGAGCAGGAGTGTTTGGTTCTGTGTCACTGCACCTTCGCTTTGGAACTCAATTCCGCCTAACATCAGAAATTAAAGCTCCAACTCAACAGTGAAAAAACTTGTGAAAACCTAGCTCTTCAACATATATGATTGTCTCTTCTTTACATATGACTATTGCTTCGCTCCGTTTCCCACTGATCTCCTTACTGTACAAACGCTGTGATACCTTTGGGTCTGGGCATTACACAAATCTGACTAATAAATAAATTAAATAAATAAAGTTCTAGAGGCGCCTGACTGTTAGAGACCGTCAAGGACAATAGAAATGATCACTATTAACTTGTGCCTGTTGGGTCATTTCCGGTAATTAAAATAACAGAATCCCGGCCCACACGGTGACCCCTGTAGAGCTTTCCAAAGGAGGGCCGCCAATCAGTAAATTACACGGGTCAATAATGTTGGAATACCTGAGGAAGGGCACCCTACCACAAGGACTAGTAGTCAGGAATGAGCCAAGGCTCTTCCTAGACAACAAAAATGTCATTCTCCTGTGGAGCTAGGTAGCCAACAAATGCATCAGGGATTGGGTGATTCTCATCAACAATACAGCAAATGAGATGACCGTGAACATTTTAGTGGACCTCAAAACCCTGGAGGAGGAAATACAAAAGCTAGTCCCTCTAGACATGTATAAAAAATGACTTGACACACTAATATCTGAAATGACTGCTTTCAAAGACAGTACTTTAATCAAACGGGTCCGGAGGATGAACAAGGACTTAATGAATTTCTTGCATGAAAAAGCCTTCAGGTACACCCAAGAAAATTACTTTCAGACCATAATAACAGGAGGTAACCGACAAGGCGCTGAGAAAAACGTCAAATTCAGGAACACATACTTTAGCTCTAGCAATGGGAGCTCCAATGGTGATCCAACCCCCAGACGAGGCCAGTCCAACCGCCGCCTTAGAAAGTCACGGAATAACTACCGGGGCAAGAACAACTTAAATAGTGGGGCATACCAGAACAAAGGCACAGCACCACCAATGGCCCAACCCTTTTTTAGAGAACAACCCGGAAGACTGTGATCTGGCCCCACAGCATGCATGCATTATGGTAAACCTATCTGGGTATACACCAACGGAAGATGAAATTAAGGTTATCGAAAGAGGGATGGGTTTTGTACCCACCAACAGACATGACCCGTTCAACTTTAGCCAAGAATTCTACACATTCATGAGAAAAAATCACTTATTCAACATTTTCAAGGCACAGATTTTGAACCAGAAACATCCGACTCAAAACTACACAATAAATCTACATTTTGTGTACCTAGCCAAGCGCAGAGTGCCGAGGCAAAGGTCTTTCAGAAATGCGTACTCTATGATTTAGAACTACTCGAAAGAAAAACAAAAAATATAACTACCTTCTCTAACATGAGTAAACATGAAAAAACAGCATTGAAAGACCTCCTCATGAATGAAAAAATTGTCATCCGTAAAGCGGACAAAGGGGAAGCCATAGTGTTACAAGATAAAGAGAAATACCTGCGGGAATGCAATAGACAACTGCTCGATAACGATTGCTAACGACTCCTAGACACTGACCCTATGGACAAACGTAAAGAACTTATTGGTCTAAAAGTTGAAAAAGCCAGACAAAGAGGGTGGATTACATCCAAAGAGGCACAATTCTTAACAAAAACTAAACCAAGAATCCTTCAGTTTTGCACCCTACCCAAAATACATAAATCCTAGTCCAATCCTCCTGGGAGACCAATAGCGTCAGGAGTTGATTCAGTATTGGAACCGTTATCCAGGTTTACAGATTCAATTCTCCAACCTATGGTCCAGAAGATGGATTCATTCGTGCAAGACACCACACAAATGATTAAAGAAGTAGAAGGATTCCCTTTTGATGCCGACACAGAAATTGTTTTAGGGTTAGACGTGGTGGCATTGTACACCAGTATTCCTCAACAAGAATCAATAGAAATGCTAGAAGAAAAGCTCCTTGCAGATCACGTGGTAGGCAAAACACCCATCTCCTTTATTCTCTGGTGTGCAGAAAGGAGCCTAAAAGAAAGCTACTTCCATTTCGATGGTGACTTCTAACAGCAGATTCAAGGGACCGCGATGGGCCCGAATATCGCGAACCTGTACATGGAATTTTTCAAGCAAACCAAAATTATGAACATTGGAAATCCCTTCTTTAAAAACATCAAAAAATGGAGGCGATACATAGATGACATTTTCGTCATCTGGAATGGCTCTACAATGGAACTATTGGATTTTCTCGCCTGGATCAACACCCAGAATAGGTTTCTAAAATTTACTTCTAGTTCCAGTAAGGAGGAGTTGAATTTTCTGGACATTACCATAACAATCGATAAAACTCTAAAAAGTATTTTTGTGAAACCATATAATAAACCAACAGATAGAAATTCATGCTGCACTACGAAAGTTTCCATCCAAAACATGGAAGGGATAACCTACCTGTAAGCCAGTTCTTAAGACTAAAAAGGATTAGCTCAAACAAAGAGGATTTCCTGGAGACAGCTAAAAAATGCAAACAAATCTAGAATCAAGAGGCTATCCTAAACAAATAACCAAACAAGCACTTAAAAGAGCAAAAAATAACCACTGAGAATCCCCCTTAGAATATAAAGAACATAGCTCACAGAAGAATCAAGATGCTAAATTGGTGTTTGTCAACACCTATAGTAATATGTCGAACAAGATCAAAAAAATCATCCTAAAAAATTGGACTGTGCTCGACAAAGGTGAGATTCCTGTACCTAGACCTACTGTAGCATTCAAACTCAGTCAAAACATCAAAGACCTAATAACTCGGAACAAAATCACTCAGAAAAACCGACAACAGAAGAAAATAACAGAGATGTGGAATATGCCCCCAATATCGGGCCATTTCCCATGTGGGCACTGCATTTATTGCAACTCAACAAGCAGAAGCACAGAAGTTGACCTTGGTTTACAATTTCCATGGAAACAAAATAGACACATGAATTGCAACACTAGTATGGTTATTTATGCCATATGGTGTCCATGCAAAAAACTATATATATCGGCAAAACCGATAGGAAGGTTAAACTCAGAATTGGCGAACACAAGAGCTGCCTGAAGAACAGAACCACCAATGCTCCACTGGTTGACCATTGGGTGGAATACATGCATACGGCTGAAGATATCAAATGGACTGTCCTTTATAAACTCTTACCGAGTACAGACACCAATAGAGATAAATGCCTACTAATCTACTAATATGAAAAGAACAACAGATGATTTTCCTGACCAAAAGCGCCATTTCGGATCTAAATGAAAAAATGGATTGGGTAAGTATATAACAGCCGAGCAGTGTGTAACAACCCAGTATAATGAGGATCTTATACTGCACGGTTCATAATCTCATGCTGGCAGAACGCTACTGACAATATGAAATCCACCCCGAGCCATGACTAATCAAGACAATAAAAAGGCTTTTAACCTGACTTTCGCTTTTGTGAAATAGACCTCACCTGTTTTGCTCTCATTGTTGTTGTTTAGTTGTTTTTACAATTACAACGAATTCTGAAAATAACCCAGGCGAGAAATAATACAAAAATATATTTCTATTTTGCCATAAACGACGTTTACTAAAAACCGCCCACCGGACAAGGCAACATATCTTTGTTGACAGAAGAGGAGGAACCCACTACATCACGTCACGCTCCTCGAACCTGCCTATCACGAACAGGCCAGTGTGACGCTCTTCCGTATTTTAGGAGGGGGCCACAATCACATGATCCGTACATCCTGGGACCACGCCCACTCTAGAAGACGGCACACGCGAGGACGATAGCAGCAAAACCGGGTAAGAGAAATTGAATCTCTTGAGTAACTGCATCAAGACCACACGGTGTATGCCGGGTGGGCGCGAGGCAGTCTTTCCTGTGCCACATCTCCTCGCTCTGAATAGCAGGCGCACCGAGCACTCCCAAAATACCCATGCTGTGTTTGTCTCTCCGTCGTAGGATTATGCTGCTCCCAAACGCTGGCCACACGACCCATTCGATGCTTACAGCGACTGGAAGACCAGCGCTAATCTATAGGTAACTAACCACACAACATTTGCTGGCCTGTCTACGCCGGTTTTCCACTCCGGCTTCAGGATCGCGGCAAGTTATGGACAACAACCTGTGAGCTATACCGGATATCGTGCTTAAGATTCAAGGTAATAACCTTACTAGCGAAAAATATAGAAGGGTGACTGGGACTCCTAGGAAATTGTTTTTTTCTTTTCCCCTCCTCTCTCTCTCTTGCTTTTTTTCCCTCACCGTTTTCTTTTACAATGAGTGAACGGTGTGAACAAGTTAAAACAGCTAGATAATATATTAAAATAACCTCCCTGTGTGTGCTCTATTTCTCTTTAGAAAGACCCACACCGGATGCTGTATTGTTACATACCCTCGGCCTCTACCATAAGAGAGAATAAGTGAAACCCGCTTTAAAACACCTTGAGCCTCTCCAGCAGGGATAGTTTCCTATACTGCTAACCAGTGGGTAAGCCTCACTCTTTTTGAGACATTGGTAATGTGTCCTCTCCGTGGGTTTTGGGGACGTAGTCTAGTATCTTCATGTTAAAAGATACCATAACTAGAATGTTTAGATATAGCGTGTCGCCGTGTCCAGATTTAGAACATACTCAGACTTGCTTTTGCAAAATGTAACTAGGGGAAGTTCCCTAGAAGTGTATTTTTTCCCATTTCCTGTAATTTCCTCATCTTGCCTGAGCGCTAATTAAGATACACTTACCTTAGCCATACCGGGATGATTTAAACAACCCGAGGCTGTTAAGTAATTTAAACAGCGATTGGCAAGACATCCGGACAGTGTTCCTTATTGTCTTTCTTTCTCTCTCCCCTTTTGTAGGTAACACGTGGGATCACAAGGTGTAGCGTCATGGACGCGCCATCAACCTAACACTGTCAGCTTCTTTTTGCTGTTGTGTTTCCTTTTGCTTTTTGCATTGATGCTGATTGCCAAATTGTAGAATTGAAGCAGCCCCTAAGATGGGCTGTATGTACTTGTAAAGCAGATGTGTTGGTGCTTACCGCTCTTTACAGTGTATTTTGTGTTATTGACTTGACTTGACTACCCTGGACAGTTCCCTGACGAATTTCCCCGCACTTATTGTTCACTTTTGCTTGTTGGAAAGAAACATGTTGGATGAGTTGTGTTGAGAGTATGTGTATGAAGTGGTTATGGTGAGAGTGAGTGGAATGTTGTGTGTAAAATTCTTTTTTTTAACAAAATTGCGTATTTGCACAAGCATACCACCCTTTTCTGACACCACAGACATTAGAGGGCTACACATTAGCGAGCCCTTCATACCAACTTCCTTACTGTCTTGCTAGTCCTGCACTGTTGTTTTATGGTTGAGCAGATATTCAGGAGTATGTCAGTTTAGTGTAACTAAATTATGCTCCTCTACATCTGAAGTTGTCTGCTTGCATTTAATGCTAGTAACACATATTTCTTGCACTGTGTTTTGGTTTAAATATGTTTCCTTGTGTACATTAATAAAAATTGCATTTATATATTTTGCTAAGAATCTGTTGTACTGCCTTATAATTTAATTCAATAGGAGGTAGTCCCTCTCACAAGCACCTTGCTTGCTTCCGCGGTGTTACTTATTTATATCGGAGTTTGATGCCCACCTAACCCTAATGTGTTGTACTAAAGGTTGTTGACCTTATTGAGAGAAGGTTAGCAGTGGGTCCTTCTTTCCCTCTACCTCTCTTTGTGTTGTTGGCACAGCACCTGCTGGCAGATCAGAGGCCATTCACTGCGGCTCGCGCTTCTGGTATGAGAACTGCTGAGTCACCTGAATCAGCATGGCGAGGGCGGAAGCTGATCCCCCACCCCCCTCTCGCCACCACAGCACAGTGATCTCCTAAAGAGGTCAACTCTGAGGCGAGCCGACTCCAGTCCACCACGGACAAGATATGAGAGGGACAGAGCAAGGAGACAGGCAGCACTAGGGATGGACTGGAAACCAAAAGGGGCCCTGGAGATCATTTTCAAAGTGGCCCCATTTTACCCATTTTCAGCAAGCCCAACCCTTTTCCTGTGGAAATAAAATAGGTCACCACACAAAAGAGGCCCAGGATGCATAGGCCGATGGGAAATGTCCAGAGTTCCCTACAGGCCAGTCCACCCCTGGGCAGCAGCGGCTCAAGGCGCGCACAGGGGGTGCAGCCGCACAAGGGCACACCCCGGCGCAGCAAATAAAGGGTGCCTTGCCTTCAGTTAAACTTAAGTATCTGTCTTGACTGGCCAGCACCTATTAAAGAATCACGAGCAAACACACTGTACAAGAACAGCAGGGGGCTCAGTTCTGTTGTTCGGCTGAGCCCCCTGCTGTTCTGCATTTGTGGTAGGAGAAGGGGGGCGCACCAAAACATCTCGCACAGGGCGCTGGCAGACCTGAGGCCGGCACTGGAGACAAGAGTGAGAGTGTGGCCAAGAGGCTGAAAGGGGGCGTGAGAGTGGCCAACTGAACACATGAGGGAGTGATTAAGGGAGTGAAGGAGCGTGGCCAAGGGACTGTAGAAGGGAATGAGTGTGGCCAAGTGGCCATGTTAGGGAGTGTCAAGGCAGTGAGTGAGGCAGAGAGGCCATAGAAGGGAGTGGGTGTGGCCAAGTGGACCCATGGGGGAGTGTCAAGGCAGTGAGTGAGGCAGAGAGGCCGCAGAAGGGAGGGAGTGTGGCCAAGTGGACTTAAATAAGGCAGTGATTAAGGAAGTAAACGTGGGCCAAGTGGACACATGAGGGAGTGATTAAGGCAGTAAGTAGGTGTTGCCTACTAGAGACTTTAGAACGGAGTGTGGCCACGTGAATGTGTGAATGAATGAATGAATGAATGAATGAATGAATGAGAGAATGATTAAAGGTGTTGGTGTGGCCGAGTGGGCAAGTGAATGCGTGAGTGAGGAGGAGGGATTTTAGGGAGTCAATGAGTGTGGCCAAGTGGATATGTGATGGAGTGATTAAGGAAGTGAGTGAGTGCGGCTAAGAGGCCGCAGTAGGGAGTGAGTGTGGCCAAGTAGACGTCTGAGGTTGTGATTAAGGTAGTGAGTAAGTGAGTGAGTGTGGCCGAGAGGCTGCATGAGGGAGTGAGTGTTGTTAAGTGGACTTGAATGAGGGAGTGATTAAGGGAGTTCTCGTGGTCAAGTGGGGGCGTGATTCAGGCAGTGAGTACGTGTCGCCTATAGGCCTTAGAACGGGGTGGGTGCGTCCAAGTGGACGTGTGGGTGAATGAGGGGGTGATTAAAGGAGTGTGAGGCCGAGCGACCGCATGATGGCTGCATTGTGGTGCCTGAGTCAGCAGAGTGTCTTAGGGAGTGAGTGAGTGTGGCCAAGAGGCGGAGTGCGGGAGTGAGTGCGTGTGGCAAAGTTTCATGTCAGGGAGCGAATGAAGAAGGGGTGACTGCAGGTGAGTGGGCGTGTCCCAATGAGTGTTGGGGCATTAGAGGGGCAAAACTGAAACTCGCCTAATTAGCGCCCGCAGCGGGGTGGGGTGAGGAGGAGAACTGATGCGAGGAGAGAGGGAAGGAGGAGAAGCAAGAACCACCAGGATAACGTGGAGAAAGTGGCGGGGAAAGACCGCGAGGGGGAGAAGCGTAAACCCTGAAGAGAGTGGGAGGGGGCGAGGGAGGGAGACGGAGCTAAGCGTGAGAGAGTGGGAGAAAAAGGTGGAGAAACGAACCAGAGAAGGCGCGGTTAAGTGTGGCAAACAAGCGCGGCAGCGGGGTAGAAGGCAGGCTAGGGGGGAGCGTGAGGAGTGGGGGGGGGGCGACGTGGGGGAATTATCAGTTTAGCGGAGAAGTGTGCGCAGCGACAGGGGGATTACAGCACGGAATTTGAAGAGGGTAATGGGAGCGGGCGGCAGGGCAAAATGTTGGGAGACTGAACACTGAGTAGAAGGGAGCGGTGCAGAGGGCTGGGGACGGGGACCCCCAGAGCGCCAGAGTGAACAGGAGAAAGAGCGGGGAGCAGCGGGGATAGAGAACACAGGCACGAAATCTCTAGAGTGAAGGGGCGAAAGGGGGCACTGTAACAGGGGAGTGGGGATGTTATAGGACGAAAGGAACGACGAGCAGAGAAGCGAGAGGGGGGGCAGAGGGGCGGGGTAACGCGAGAGAACCAGCAGAGGAGCGAAGGCGCAGGGAGGGAGAGACCGGCAGGTGAGGCAGGAGAGACATCCAAGGAAGGAGAGGCACGGGAGCAACACGAGCGGACCGGGGGGACAGAAAGGGGTAGCCGGGCGCGAGAAAGCGAAGCCGAGAGAGGAATAAAGGGAGGATGCGGGAAGGAGGGGGGAGGTGGGAGGAGGGAACATCAGTGCGTCCGGGAGAGTTAGAGGAGGAACAGCGTGGTCACCTGCTCGCGGAGAGCACCGACGGGACAAGCTCAGCGGAGAAGGGAGCCCCGGAGCAGGCTTGGGGGAAGCCACGGGGCGGATGAAGAAGAGAGGGCCAGCGTTATGAGCTCACGAGCCAACCACTGGACCAATGCTGGGCCAGCTGCTGAACAGGCCCACGAACGAGTCGTTGGATGACTGGCTGGACGTTCTTTGGCACCGGTGCACGAGATTTTAGTCAATGTTGAAAGATTTGTTGCACAAGCCATCCGATGAACTGTTGAGCGAGTTGTTGGACCAGCTGTTGGACAAGCCTTTTTACGATTTATAGGGCGAGCTGTTGGATCCTTGCAAAAGCTGATGAACGAGACCTTGCAGCGCTATCAAGCCGTTGGACAAGTCGTTGGACGAGCCTATTGACAACCATTTAGACAAGCTGCCAGCAAGCTTTGGTACCCACAGCATGTTATGGCAGCATAGTGAACCGTTGGCACCCGAGCCCCCAGGACTCCGGCGCCAGGCCCCACAAGGGCCCACACCGGCTACTCTTGCCATCGCCCCATGCCGCTGGACGCTTTGATCCAACCGGGACAGGCCCTCACGAAGTTGAAGGACCATGCCGGTGATGAAAGGACTGCTGGCCCCCCAGAACACCTTCCTTGACACCATCGCCACCAGATTTGATGGCACGCGTAAGTGTTGAGTGCATTGAATACTTTACATGCTTCGATCTCCTCCACAGGCTTTAGAAAGGTGTTAGAAATGTGTTAGAAGCTGTTTGCTACCTTCAAGTTGCATGCAGTCACCGCTTGAGGTCGGGGTGTACAATGCATGTTGCATGAGCCGTTGACCTGTACCGTGAGCTTCTAGGTGCGGTCTTCAGCACTGCGCTGGACGAGCCGTTGCAGTAGTAGTCACTGGAAAGTCATCTGATGAACTGTTGGGAGAGTTGGTAAACAAGTCCATGGACAAAGCCATTGCATGATGGGCTGTTGGATGGGTTGTGGGTTGGGTTGGTGAATCGGCAGTAGGTTGGTGGATGGGCTGTGGGTTGGGTTGGTGGATGGGCTGTGGGTTGGCTTGGTGGATGGGTTGGTGGCTGGGTTATGGCTGGGTTATGGCTTGGATTGGTGGATGAGCTGTGGGTTGGGTTGGTGGAGGGGTTATGGCTGGGTTATGGCTTGGGTTGGTGGATGAGCTGTGGGTTGGGTTGGTGGAGGGGTTATGGCTTGGGTTGGAGGATGGGCTTTGTGTTGGGTTGGTGGATGGGTTATGGCTTGGGCTGGTGGATGGGCTGTTCGACGAGATCTAGATAAAACCTTTGAACAATTAATTTGATAAGCCATCAAATCAGTTTCCAGGAAGCATCGGCATCCGTATCTTGTTACGATCTCTCCGCTCTATCATTCTTAATACATGTAGAGCATAAGAACCTTGGTTGGCTAGCAGGCATCTCTTTTTTTGGCGGGCCACTTTCTTTTATTGGATGGCAAGAGGCCACAGTCTTGTTGTCCAAGTACCTGTATTTCTTTGGTCAGTAAGAGATAACACACTTGAGGTTACAGGTTATTTTGCCAGCAGTCAATATTAAGCGTTATAAGTGTGTGTATATCTTTCATAGGTTAGTTAGATACAGAACTCTTTCTTCGGGTCCATATCTTTATAACGAATTACTATATAACGAAAACTCTTTCTAGAGATCGAAAATGCGCATTCTGGCATCCAACGACGCCTCACCTACTATCTGGTTCACGTTTATGTGACCAGGCGTGTAGGTTTTCTTTGGTGAGCCATGTGCAGTTCTCTTTCAATAGGCCAAGTGTTTCCTTGATTAGCTATAGGCCCTCACTTGCCATAGGATACATTGGAACTGTCCCCATTGGGTGAGACGGAGGCACCCTTCAGATAGGGTGACCAGATTTCCCGGGTTTTTCGGGACCATCCCGGAATTAAATGTCCCCCCTACCCCACCCCCGTCCCTAGAGTGTTTTTAATTTAAAAACCACGTCCCGGGTTTGGGAAGAGGAGGGTCACCGCAGACATACAGCAATTAAAGTCAGCATTTTTGCATAATATACAGTTCCCCAGCATTCCATTACCAGATCTAGGAGACTGCAGGGCAGCCTTGAACCTACAACCTTCTTGTTCATAGAAATGCTTTTACTAATTGCGCCACCGGGACCAGTGAATAAACCCACATAGCCTGTAACAACTATGAAAGGAAAAGACCCTCTAGTGTCGTATGATTTTGCAACCGTGCAGTTAATATAGAGAAGTTCTGGAAATATTTATTTTAATGTGTATGATGGGGGCATGAGATGGGATGGCGTGACAGATGTTGGGCGGAGTTGAATAGGCTGGGGGTGCTAGTCCTACTTTTATGTTTTTGGCCTGTCCTGGTTTTTTATTTTCAAAATCTGGTCACCCTAACTTCAAAGGGCGTGTGCTTCTTCAGCCAATTTCAGACGTCCCCAGTTTCCGGGCCTCTTGTGCAGTGCGTATCTTTGGCGTCTACTGTCCCCTCATGTTTCCAGAGTATGTGTGTGGTTGTCATGCCATTTGTAAGGGACGCAGCTCGAGTAATCAGTGTGTGGGCATGCTGCTGTTTAAGTGGCCTCCTGCCATAATCATTGTGTATATTATTTTGGTGCCAGCGAGGCGCATCCCTCTGAAAATCAAAAACGACAATTCTTTTGTTTAGGGACCATAGAAACGCAAAACGGACGCAAGCAGGTGAAACGCAGTCCTCTTGCTGTGTTGGCAGGAATATGAGGCGAACTCATGATGCGTCTGCAAACCTCCGCCATCGGGTGATTCCGAAGCCTAAGCCTGACCCGTGCAAGCAGAGTCCGGCTGCTTCTCTGAGCAGTAACAGGCAATGGGGTGACTATGCACGCGCCCCGCTGAATGTGGCATCTGTGAGGTACGCCAATTGCTCTACCTGTAGGCCGCGCGCCCTAGTCTGAGAGTAAAAATCAGCGCTGGGCCAGTCAGGTGGTGGCAGTGCTGGTGTGTCTGGGGGAGGGGGTGGAGGTATGGGGACCATGACTTCTCTCCTGAATTCTGACACCCCAAACTGTATCCTAACCTGGAATTAAAATCAGAACCACAACGAAGGCCTGAAGGTTAAAAGGTTGAATCCTGGTAGGGCTGACTCGGCCTTTCCTCTTTCTGTAAAATGACTATAAATAGATTTGGGTATCAGGAACAATGTTCTTACATTGCTGCAAACTGCAAGATTGTGAAAGCAAGATACTTTGCCTAACGTGGAGAACAGTGACCATAACACTACACACCCAATGTGCTTTCAAATGCCTTATTTGCAACACATGGTGTAACCAGTCTGCACTACTCACCTATCATCCTGATGAAGGCCGCTTATTTATGACACCGCAGTTGGTGACGAGATGGCCGAAACACACTGTGTCGACCTTGCTATACAGCGACAATCAGTACTGCTTAAACTAGGGAAGGCACTATAGAGTAAAGAAAATGAACTGGAAATAAGACAGTGCATAATATCAGTCTCTGGATTATGTGACTAAAAAAGTAATATGTTGCTATTCGTGTACACAATATTTTGTGTTAGCCCTTTGTGTGGCCAAATGAATGTGTATAAATGCATTGTATATAAATGTATTGTTTGTAAAGAGAGATTTATACAGGATTTGTTGGTACCAAAAAAATAAAGCAGATGTTTTTAAGAGAAACTGAACATTTTCATAGTACTGGCTACAAACAGAGTTAAAAAGAGGGGAGTGTGACAAAAACAGCCTTGAATATTTTCGTTTCCGCACCGCTAATAAGACAAAACGGATGAGCGACTTCCCTTGTTCCTGTGCAGAGGTGATGCGCTAGCATTTAGGTTGAATGGCTTCCATAGGGGGCGGGATCAAAACTGATTTGCATACTGGTAACCCCATCTGTATTGTCAGAGATCGCATAAAAAATGATGGAATGGAATAGGGCCAGAGGAATTCCCATTGACTCAAGTATTAGCATCCATCCTTTTATTGGTATTTGCAGTGCACCAGAGTTGCACAGCCTGAGTGCGCACCTATGCACAAGGGAGGTGTTCTATTAAAGCAGGTGAGGTTGCACTATTTAAACAAAGGTCTGGGAGCCCCGCTACCGAGAATGATCATGTTTACAGGGGTTGAAATTAAGATTTTATGAGCAGGAGCTAAAAGAAAGCAGCTCCTGGGTGTCCAGCAGTAACCAGTGACCGGGAGCTACCACTGGGGAATGAGGAGTTAATATATAGCGTTCGTTCCCCAAATTGAACTTCCACATAATATGGAAGGCTATCATTTTGTCTATTGTTTTAGACCCCTTATACTATAAATGACACAGTGAGGCCTAATGCTGATTTATAAGTTGTTCCAAACACACAGAGTTAAATTCACATTAGTGTCTTTGTTCGGGTTCGGTTGGCCTGAAGAGCCAAAAGTAGCTCCTGGTAGCTGTTGGTATGAAGCTAGCCAGGCTCTCCTAGTCCCTCTACAGGAAGTAAATCGCTGCCAGCTCCCCTCAATTTCGAACCCTGCAAATAACCTGTGCTATGGGTAGGTTGCCACTCGGGAGGGTCTACAGCCCCGTTTTAGCTCACAGAGGAGAAGTATCCATTGGTGGATCAGCCTGGTCCCAACGCCTCGGGCAGTGCCGCACCGACACGCTTGGCAATTCTCCTCTGAACCAGAATACCAAGAGCAAGCGCTGAGCGCGCCCCTGTGCCCACGCGAGTGTTCAATGAAAGCAGGGGCGGTTCCACTATTCTGCTTCTAGAGGGGACATTTTCTGTTTTCGGCTAATAGTTATCACTTCGTGGGCCGCAGCGGCAATGACGCAAGCTACCTGGGAAAAGAGGATGTGAACTTTCAGAGCGTCAAGAAAAATGACTGGTTGTCGAGGAGTTATTTTTAAACGTGTGATTTCAGCGTCGTAATGCAGTGAGTGCGCGCGAGAGAGAGAGAGAGAGAGAGATGTTTTCTCTCTCTTCCAGCAAACTATCCCCGGAGAAGGCGCGTTGCTGTGGTAAATACCCCGGGGAGGGCCGCTTTCTGCTGCCTGGATGTCATTTTGTTTCGGCTCCCTGTCCCCGGTGATCAGATTGAAAATGGTCTGCGCCGCCCCAAATCCTCTCTTCTGCCCCTATTCTCCCGCATCCTAACCATTACCTGTAACGCTAATAACACTGCATCTACTATGTAGCACCAAACTCAGCCTCGTGCACCAAGCTGGCTACAGATATTACTATGGATACTCGTTTTGTCCACCTGAGAAGGGTGAAAGGCGGAGTCAGCTCTGCTGGAATCCGAAACACATCACATCCATAGTGCACACCCTGCAGAAGGGACATTAACCCACTGAGGTATTCAAATGTGTGGCATCCCAAATTGACCGATCATTTCTAGAACACGCGTGTCATGAGAGCCAAGGGGGAACATGCGTTCCAATGCAATGCAGAAAACTTCACCGTATTTATTTAACAAGACAATCCCACGACGTCTATTTTTTACCAACAGAGCACAGTATTTCAAATCTAGTGACCGTTTGCCTCTGATTAAGATTGACTACCTTTTTGTGCAGTGAAATGTGTAATTCAGCCACAGCATCTGCCAGCAATGGCCCAGGACCAAGTTTTTTAATGGGGAGGGACAGCGTTGTTAACAGCTTGTCCAGGCCACGGGAGAGGGTTTTATTACTGTTAGTAGACGAGGTGCTAATATTATGTTTACTCACTGGTAATTTTCATTAGGCCTAGTCCCACTCTTCCTCGTCCCAGTACTTACTTCCCGTCCCCCATCCACCTGGTGGAGCGGCCCATGATCCTGGTGGGCAAATTAAAACTGGGGATAGAGCTTAAGGGGGAGGTCCTGTCATGAAGGCTGGAGCCTCACAGAGAGGCCTGGGACGAGGAGGAGGGACGTAAAGGTAATTGTGAGACATGTGCAGCAAGCAGGCGGGCCCCCGCTGAGCGGCAACCCTCTTCCATTTCCATGAGGCAGGAGGAGGTACGGAAACGATCGGGTTTGGTTCTGCTTCCACAGTCCGCTCTATGGGGGTGTAACTGATTCCATGGAATGATGATTCGAGCCGAGCACCCGAAGGCTCGCCCGCCCTGGATGTACAAGCTCCTGCCATGTGCAGACCGTCTTGTCTCGCGGAGGCGTTGAGTGAAGTCCTGCACAAGGATGTGTCGTGTTCCCCTTAACCTCGCGGGGCAGACTGCACGAGAGGTGTTACTGCTCCGCCATTTTAAGGCCCCTCAACTGCATCTCCATCTACCCTGTGCACCCCATTCCCATCCTTGCATCTCCTCAACAGGGGCAGGGACTTCTGCTTCCCATGCAGAACAGCACCGGCAGAATGACAGCGGGGCACAGTTGCATATTGGCAGATCACCCTGATCTTCTAAGGCAGGTGTGCTATTTGCCTGCGTAAGCCAGAATTATGCATGTTTTGCTTGGGCTATTAGTTGGCGCATAAGTGCCACCTCTAAGCCGAAACTATTGCATTGGAGGACAGGTGAAGGGAGATGACATGTGAGGATGGACACACTGCTTGTAGGTGTTTGGGAATTTACACACCTATTGACTGCCCGTGGCCATGCAAATCCCTATTGGCCATTCCAACCCACTTCCTGCCCCTCCCAGCCCTGACCACATCGCCCTGGCATCTCTTTGAGCTCGCTCCATCAAGCAGTTTAACCTGACAATGGGGCTCATTATGAGTTTAACGGTACAGGAAAAACGTGGAGGTAATTCCGTTTACGTCCATTTTTCCTGCACAGCCAAACTCCAAGTTTGCCAGTATTACCTCCGGTGGCAATACCGACGATTTTTGGAAGTAAAAGTGGACGAGTTGCCAAATATCAGTGGTATTACCATCCAGTAATACCGCCGTAGGTAATACCGGCAAATATCCCCAATTGGACGCCATAAAATGGGGATTAACACTGCCAAACCACCACTTGTAATCTGTCATTATTACCGCTGGAGGTAATAAATACCTAAGTGGTAATACCGCCTGAACAAGTAGAGGTATCAGTAATTCCGTTCCCCAGTACTCTTACAGATTTACCGGTGGCAAACTCGTAATGAGCCTCAGTGTTTTTTCTAAGCAGTTGCAGCTGTACATGGCTACTAGTATAATGAAGAAGTCTGAAAGACGTGTGCCTTCAGCCTCTTGATTTGTATATCTTCTTTGCATTTAAATGCTTTTAAAATGAAGCTACGAGAAAGCCAACAGCTTTGGCTTGAGGTATTAGATACACATTTTGCCAGGAGCTGGGATCATGTGCTCAGATAATGTTTCCATTTCCAGCTGTTGCAGTCCTATAGCCCGGTAGCACCATTACATCAGTGCCTAGCAAATGCCTGTTCCATACCTATGCAAAAGCCCAAACTGTTGGCTTTACCAATGCTTGTTTTTATGTGTTAGTACCTTCAATGGCTCTCCTCACCACTTCGCTCCCATTAAGAAAAGGAAGACTGTAGGCCCAATGCATCAAGAACTATGTGAAAATTAGCAACTTGGGACTAACTTTTCAACAAAAAGAGAGCCAGCTTCCGACGACCGCATTCCTGCTCGTGTGAAAAGGCGGCAGTTACACGTGCACTGTTACAGTAGTGTGAAATAGCGGGGGAGGTGAAAGCCTTTCAAGAAACAACGAGATTGCCCCTACTCCAAAGCAAACCTACGCCAGCTTGAAGGGGGGGCGGGTCTCAGGCTGGGGCAAGTGGCGCAAGAGGCACCCTCCTTTTTGGTGAATCGCCGTGCTATGTGCACACCCCACTGCAGGTGAAGGCCTTCCCTTAATTTGCCTTTCCTGTCCTGGCCACTCCCACTTTGCATACGCAAGTGGGCTTTAACCAGGGATCAAGTATTTTCCCGTTCACCCAGTCGTATAGTCGTATGTGTGCAAAGTGTGCACCAACAATGCAGACTGGGCGTGCCGAGGACACTCGTGTGTGCACATTTATCCGTACACCCCTTAGCGCTGACACCCCTCATCAGGGGCCGTCCCCACATACTCCACAGTCATCCACCCCATCCTGTCCATGTTCCATTCTCTGCCTCCCCTCTCCCCTTGCGAACCCTTCCCCTGATACCCAACTAATAGGCTGGACCATAGTTTTGCAAAGGTAGCGGGCGCCCCTCTCTCGAAAGAATAGACTTGATAACCTGTTCAGTGGTTATTAACCACTTGAGAGTTCGCAGCCACTGCTTTTACTCACTGTGCCTTTCACAGATGGGAAATATCCATTTGCATATCAGTCTTTGTCCTGCCCAGGGGCAGTCCAGCACCGAAATGCAATGGCAATTCCAACCTGAACGAGAGTACCACCAGCAACCCCATACACGTGTTTCACCCTTGTTGGGGATCATCAGTGAGGTGAAGCTGATGCCTCTCTAAGCACAGTGAGAGGGAGACCACGTCTGGTTGCCCCCAGGAGACCTAGGAGAATAGGCTGGACCAGTTGGCTGAGTGGAAGTTGAAATTGCTGCAGCAAACTTTTTTAGGCACACATAAAGTCAGGGGTTAGCTTACAGGTGTCCTGTTTCTCTGACACACCTCAGGATTCTGTGCTGAACTTTCTGAATCAGTACTTGTCATCTGATCTTAAATGTAGGGTTTGCGGGGCCAGCCTCCAGGCCTTTAATCGGAGGGCGCCAGGGACCGGGAGCCTCGTGTGGGTCTGAGAACAAGACCCACTTTGACAGATTTATAAAAACTCAACCCACTCCAATAAAATTGCAGCAGTAGCTTTCTGGGTGAAAGATCCGGACGTGCTGAGTTTTTTACTGCTGGTTGTAGTGGGTGGGCAACACTAACCATTTAAATAAAGGGGGCAAGCTACCTTTTTGTTTTACTCCCGGCTTCAAACACACCCAAAGGGGATGGCGCCCACTCTCAACAAGAAGTGGATAGCCTCCGGCAACCTACATATACGCTCCAGTCGTGGCCTAGCTGACTTCCATACATTATGTAGTATTTCACATTTGACTGCCCTTTAAGGAGCCTAAGAAGGATTCCCAAACAAGTTGATGGCAGTGGATTAACTTTGCTGAAAATGTTGGGGGGTATTGGGGGGTATGACATCTAAATGAAAGGGGCCCCTGCCAAATGAGTGGGACAAAATGGTGTGCCACAATATTTGGGGGTGGGAGTTGACAAACACCCTTGCCCCGCCTAAAATGACACTCATGTTTGATGGTATGTTTATTTCCCTTCAGCGTCCCCCGAACTTCGTCTCTCCCTGAATTCCCTAAGACAAAATTGCGACTTTTACAAATCGAATTGTTACTTTCGTGTTCGTTTTGTTCTCCAATTTGAAAAGCAGTGAAAACATTGTCCTTTTCTTTTTACCTCAAGATTGACTTCTATTTTTGTTGTATTTCGGAAGTATTTCGTCTTATGTGTTTTAATCGAATTTTAAAAGGTCGAATTTTTTGGGGAATTTTTTACCACATAATGTGGGGGGAGACCCCCAACACCTCTTACCCACCGCTTCACCCCACCCTAACCAGTATTGCCTGACCCCAAAACACCATCTACTTTTTGGTGGTAAAAAAAGTTTTTAAAAATGGAGGTAAAAAAATTCGACAAGTTCGGTATGATTAAACCTCATAAACACTTTCCTAAAAGATCGACTGTCTTCCATGGCTTTACGAATGGGATTTTTTGGTTGCCACTCCCAAAACACGAACTGCCTGCAAGGGTGGTAGCACGGGTTGTGCTTTTTAAAACTGTAATAGCACTAAATACAATGGGCCTCATCATAAGGTTGTCGGTCTGGATACAATGGTACCGGTAAGCTTACCAGTACCGTTGTATCCGGACCGGCAAACTCCGAGTTGTGCCCGCGGGTGACTTTCATTCCGCCAGGTCTCACCTGGCGGAATGAAAGGCACCCACGAGCACAGCAAGCCTGTAGCACTGGCACAGTAATGAACCGTGCCGGTGCTACATGCATCCACATTCCCATTCAGCCCTATGGGGCTCAAATGGGAATGGGGATCTACCGGTTCCGGCACCCCCGAAAGGGCAATTATCGGGTCAGGCAGGGCCGGAATACCCCGGTAATTCCTCATTCGCGGGTGCCAGACTTTGTTGCCGGTTTGGAGGTAGCCTTGCCGGTTTTACCGGCAAGGCTACCCCCAACCTTGTAATGAGGCCCAATGTCTAGCCAATCACAGAGCTTCTAGAGCAGGGGAAGTCCCTATTCTTTCAGCAGAGGTTAACGGGGCACAGGAACCTTTCCCTGCACTTGATTAGCTGACAAATGACATCAAGTGGTAGTGCGCGCTTGCATCACAAACATACATGTGCACTAGGTTTGTCTGCATCACATACACACACACACAGGTGTGCACAGGTCTATAGGCAAGGCAATCATGGAAATAGTGGTGTCTCGATGTATTCCACGCACAGTGGGAGGGTCTGGGGTCTACTGGCTAAAGTCACCCGTCTCAAAGCACAAGACTTGAGTCTAATGTTGGATTCCCAATCTGATCCCATTGGTCGATGCGTGGAACACTGCTTCATCTCCCAGCGCGCCCTTTCCTGTTGACCCAAAGCGAGAGGCCTCCTGAATCAGCCTTACAGCAAAAACCTGGGCTTTTGCCCTAAACTCAGTGGCCAGGTAACGTGCAAAGAACCAGACTTTTGGCCAATTGGAAGCAAATTCAACGGCTGGAGTTCTGAGCTCTTTCCCCAGGCAACCACGTGCTGAGTCCAAGCTCTGAAAATGCACCTTTGCAGTGAGACTTCCCTGCACACCTTCAAGGAGTAATACGGTCATAGTCAACACATAAGGCAGAAGCTTTTTTAAGACAAATTGCCAATGCCAACAGCTTGTTTGGCTTTTCAGTAGGCATGGAAAAGGCACTTGCCAGGCACTTCCGTAGTGGTATTAAATGGCTATTGATGGTAGCAGGTGCAAAATGATGGAAGTACCTGGGCATATAATAATAGTAGCGCCCATCAAATGCCTATTATTTCTACACAAGCCCAAGTTGGCGTTGCTAATGCTTGTTTTTAACAGGACTTCAGTGAAGGACACACACGAGTGGCTGAAGGTACACCTCATTAAGATATTTTCATGGTTACTCCTCCAATTAAGCCATTAACCCTCAGAAGACTGCTTTGATTAAACACTGGCAGGCACTTCGAGTGCAACGTTTGATGGAAAGGCTTGATTCAAACAATCTGTCATCGCCACATGCCCCAGAACACAAAAACCACACCATCTAGTGATGGGGGCAATGGGTCACTTGACTCACTTATGTCCCTTTGGGACCCATAAACACAGGGACCCTGGCTGGACTCAGTCCTGGCGCCTTTGGTGCCAGGCTCATATATAGATGTGAGCAGAAACACTGTATTTCAGTGCTGAATGCTTTTACTTTATTTCAGTGCAGGAGTGCTTTTATTTTACAAGAACTTTCCAGGAGCTGAAAGCCTTTATTCCAGAGAACATCCTCATGTGCTGACTCATAGGTTGTGGCTCCCTAGGCCTGGTCGTCATGTGCTGACTCATTGGGTGTGGCACGGTGTGGCAGGCAGGCTGAACCTGGTGGGCGTGGCTTCAGAAGCTCAGCTATATAAGCTGCTCCATCCTTAAGGCCGGTGCTTCACGTTACTGTGCACTCGCGT
Source organism: Ambystoma mexicanum (assembly GCF_040938575.1). Classification (NCBI taxonomy): domain Eukaryota; kingdom Metazoa; phylum Chordata; class Amphibia; order Caudata; family Ambystomatidae; genus Ambystoma; species Ambystoma mexicanum. The sequence goes on from NC_090938.1 coordinate 608,778,418, forward strand.
GCAATGTGACGCTCACCGCCGCTTGGACCAGTTTACTTACCTTTGAAACCAGGTGTTCTCCTGCATACTGACCTCCAGGAAGCCGGTGCTTCATCGCTTCATCTGCAGAATCATCTTCTGACATTCAGTGATCTTGATCCCGATGCCGCAGCACCGCACTCTGCATCCACGAACTCGGACCCTGTGAAGAAGAAGAAAGACAAGGTTAGAACATCTGTCCTAGGGCCGCGCCACATTTGAACCCTGCAAGCCCCCTAGTTAACAACTTACCAGCTACTCTACCGCTGCAGCTTCGTTCCTCATTGCCTCCGGCTGCCGCCTCGAGCTCCACAGCTTCTGCCAGGCCGGCAACATCACCTGCAAAGAAAGAAAGCAAAAGAGCAAACATCCAAAGTGAAACGGACAGCAATACAAGACAACAAACTTTACAATACAACAAAAACAGACAAGGAAAGAAAAAGGCAATCAGGAACACTTACCTGAAGTATAGTGGCTTAGTGGCAGCAGGACTGGACTACCACGTGCAAGGGACCAGTGAAGGAACTTGGTCCAGATCATACAAGCAGCCCTGCCAGAAGCAGCAGGACGGAGTGCTCGACAAAACTTATCAACAGGTGAGCTTTCCAGGGACAGTGCATCCCACGGGTACCACGGTTTGGGAGAAGGGGTCTGGAAGGGGATCAGGCGCACAAGCTGGCATACTCACACCCCCTATTCTCCATGCAGGAGCAGTCCCGAGCAGCATCACCTATTACCACCAGTCACCACATAAGCACAGAGGGCGAAGTCGGACCGGGCGACCTCACCCCCGGGAGGGCTGCAACCGTGCCCCAACGCCTCTGCCGAGACCAGGTGAGCATAACACAATCTCAAAGAGGTCCCATGAGGGGGTGCTTTGGGTGGGGAGGGACAGGTACTGGGTGAGAATGGCATTAGCATTGCAATTGGCAGTCAATGGGTGGGCAAATGACCAAACAACCGCTACAAGCTGTGTGTCCCTCATAAGCCATTTCTCCTTATCTGAATTCTAATTCAATAGTTTCGGCTTATAGGTGGCGCAAGCACCACCAAATAGCCCTAACTAAACATGTTGTGCTCCACACAGAAGTCCCCCACTTTTTTTTAGGACTAGTGCCTTTGCTTCGATCGGATCACCTTCTCCCTCACTGGAGGTCGCCAATTAACTGCCGCTGTTACCTAACTTGTCACACTTGGTTCCCCAACTAGGCAAAGTTACAAAAGCTGGGTGCCCACAAGACATCACTGGATCGATGTGGGTCCTAAAGGGTGATGGTCATGTATATTGGGGCAACATTGGGAAGGTCTCGGTGGAGAGGAGAAGCAACCATCCTGTGCAGAAATTAGAGAGGCCGCAGCTGCTTCCCCAGATTAGTGACTCCCTGTTCCTATTACCCGTGCCCGCTCTTAAAAGAAGCAATGGTGGGTCATGAGTTTAATACCACTTGGTGTTTAGTACAGCACACCACCCTGGCGTTAAACCGTTCCATAGCACTTGATAACAGGTGTTAGAATCACCCTTGTTATCATCCATATTCCTGTACTCTATGATCATGTGGCAGGCTGGTGGAGAATCGAACCCTGGTCCATGTGTCAGTTCCATCTCATCAGTGGTGCAGCCGAGCCATCCATACTACCATGAATCACAAAGCCCCTTTGCACCACAGAGAAGAGAACATTAAAGTGATACCAATTCACAAGTGCCTTCCTAGTGAAAAGATCACTGATCTCTGGTGAGAAAGTCTTGGCACGCACTTCCAGCCCTGAGCACCAGATATGCATCAACTGTCTCAGAGCAAACCCAATAAAGAGGGACATCATGCGGGAGGGATCTCCCACCCGGAGGGATCTCCCACCCTAGCATGCCCTACTGGTAAATGTCCATCGTTGCAAAAGCTCATGGAGTTGAGGGCTCTCGCCAGAGGTCTGTGCAGCCTGCAGTCACTGCTGGCAACCTCAGCGGGCCCAACTCTGCCCTTCCTCTTGCAGAGCACCATTATTTATATATTTATTTCATGAAAATTACAGGGAAAATAATGCAATTTTTGGAACAAAATTCCTTACAACATTGATTTGCACAGCCGAGTACCAGTGTCCTTAACAACGGATGAGAGGATGTCGATATAAGACCAGATGATGCAGGGGAGGGAGAAACATGACCCAGGGGCAAGGACAGTAGAGCATGACATAGGAACCCGATAGTGGTGAAAATGCTACGTTTTAGGATGAAGGGGTGAGGGATAAGCGATGTTGGGTTGTCGTAGAGAGGTAGGGTGATGGTATTACTCATTGCAGTGAGCTATACCAACACCCAGTATTATAGTGTTGACAACGGTATAATATGTTACTGGTAAGTGGGAGAAATTCCGGTGAAGCGCTCTATATAAACATTGCCATATCATTATCGGCCTTCCCTGCTGGTCTTAGTAGGTGGTGATTCTCGGTCAAAGGCACAATTCACAATAGTAGTCGAAGTTGGTTTTTCCCGGGTACGAATTGTCAAATACACTTTGTACCATTTCACCGCAGAGCCTCAGTGACGCTAGCTGTCCTCCCAGGGTTGTTCCAAAGTTCTGCTTCTAATAAGTATTTAGGCCAAATCCAGCTAACACTCTGATATTCGACTTCAAACCATTTCTTGCATGACACTACGCTGCCAAAGCTGATTTAAAGCTGCTATTTGTCAGCTCATAATTTAGATTAAAATATCACATCAGTACAGAACCTGGCGTTTTACAAATTGATCTGACAGTTTTGCTTGCTAATAGATGGGATCTTAATGGCTCTGGGGCTTTAATGTCATACAATGTGCTGGTAATAACTTGCTGAATAAAAGCAACATGGGAACGAAATGACAATGTGCAAGTGGAGCTGGAAGTGGTCCGCTGTGGTTGTAGAGGCACGTAGGATCTTTTCAGTTTTTATTATTGGAGGCGGATCCATCAAGCTTTGGTTACTGTGAAGAGGCAGTTCAGCAGTGAGGCAGCGCGGCAGCGCAGCAGTGCAGCAAGTGGAGCGTGAAGGGATCCGCTATAGTCTGTCAGAACGCCGTTAGATGCTCACAAGAGAAAAATACAACCCACTAAGGAAAAAAGTCCCACTACACCACTTGCAAGGAGTTTTATTTCCATACAAACGGAAAAGCGTCAACAACGAACTCTGCTGCCCCGGAAAGTTCTGCCAAAATCAGCACAAAAACGCTCATTGAAGGCCGACAGCATCATCGCTGACATCATTACATACAGTAAAACTGAGCGCTGCTGGTTGGTGAGACCCTACACATAGGTCACCTGCAATATAGGGGATGCCAGCCCATTGGTCCCAGCCCCATCCTTCATCTTCTTCCATGTCGGCGATGTTGCAGTTGTCATCCGTCAGCAGACGGTCAAGTAGCAATTATATTACCAACTAGAAAACACACATTTATATATATGTAGCAGTGTACCTGGTACGAGCAGACAGGGACCGAGGGGGAAAGCCGAGGCCATACTAACTCATACACTTCACTCGCTCTCTGACAGGCCAGCACTTCTCCAAGGTATTCCACCCTCGTTCTGGGCTATCATTTCATCCCTCCCTGCACCTTGCAGCACACATCACGTGACCTAGAAAAGAAGGCAGGGAGGCCCTGCTCTCTGATCTTTATGATCGATCGAGGGTCCAGCAGGTATATGGTCAGTTGTCTGGGGTTATCTGGTACATTGGAATTCAGGTGTCCTAAAGCCATGGCATGTGGGTGCTATAATTTAGGACTGGGACTTGCGGGGGTTGGAGGCCTGTGCCCTCCTTCTCATGGGATCGCACTGTTCACAGATACTCTCGTGGCCTTGTAGGGCACATTATTCCCAGGGTGCAAAGGTTGGCAACATTTTAGGACAATGAAGAGTCTAGGGGCCTAATTCACAGAAGCGTTTTATAATGGCAAAACCCCATTGGAAAACAGTCTGTGAATTAGGCCTTTTGGGTCTGTGTAGATCTGGCTTTTCTCATCAGTGACTGGAATATAACTTATTCCTTTGCTCATGTTCACGGCCTAGGCCTGAGGTGCTGACTGCCGCGCTACGTTTAAGCTTTGTGACACAATATGGCTGCTAGTATCTAAAATGGCTGCTATTCCTGCATGTGCACTACACCTTCAAAATATGCAATAAGGTAATCATGTAGGCACCTGTAAGTGCACCCCCTTTCCCCATGGTCTCTCGCATTACTGGTGATGGCCTTTGTATTATTCTGAAGCACCTGGGGGAGCGGGAAGATCGTGCCCTCTTCCCAACAGCTCATAGAGGCACAGAAGATCTTTTCCGTTTTTATTATTGCAAGCAGTTCTATCAAGCTGTGGTTACTGCAAGGAGGCATATAACCATCAGTTCAGCGCGGCAGCGCAGCAGCGCGGTGCAGAGAGTGGAGCTTCAAGTGGTCCGCTCTGATCAGTGGAGGTTGCCGGAGGAATGCGAGGCACCAACTCACTCGAAGTTATTTGATATGGAGAAGACCTAGATCCTTTTTGAGCACTCCAAGTAAGAGCTTGGCGGGACAAATGGGACTATCTTAATATTCATGCCGTTAATAGGGAATGCCAACTTTGCAGCACAGTAAGGGAGGCTTGTAACCAAGCTCTTTCCTCTAACAATACAACAAATAAAAATAAGAGAGGTAAATTACAGATAAAACCGGCAGTGTCTGCAGCAGGAATTAGATCCTGTGTTTTGGAAGAGGTTGCTCTGAATAATAAAAATAAGGGTAAAATCACTGCTTATTTAAAGGAACAGGTGCAAAACATGGTTGGTCTACAGATACCAGAAGAGTCGGTCAGTTCTAATTACTTAAATGCACCGGACCATCCTGAGATGTCTGCTGGGGACCCCATTGATAATAATTCGCTTTTAAACCTTTTTTTTGTTTGTTCAAGCCTCCAAAAAAAAGTCTGCGAATATGTCCCCATTAGAGACGATGGTCGTGCAGGCGGGCGAGTCAGGACATTGTACATCCTCTTAACGTGCAACATTTGAGAATGTATCTAAGTCTCTGGATTTATTAAGAATCTCACAGTGTTTACTCGTCCTCTCCGGTGTATAGCACATCACTTTCCTCATCAGAATCTTCAGGTGAGGATCACTATTCAGAATCTGAAAGGTTTGTAATGCTGAAAGCATTACTGGCGCTGTGCAACACTTTTACTTGCGCTGTGTAACACTTTTACTTGCGCTGTGTAACACTTTTACTTGGGCTGTGCAACACTTTACATAAAGAGCAGCAAGTAATGCAAGATGGTTTATTGTGCCTTGTGTATACAGTGCGAGAAGCTAGATAGACAGTAGGCACTGCCACCTCTGAAGAACATATAGTGGAGAATGCTGCAGTGGACACTAATGAAGATAACTGCATCATAAGCATCCATGCTACAAGCACCCCCCCCCCCAATCAGGAATCGAGAGGGGGTGGTTCCTAGGGTTCAGGTGTTGGATAGGTATGACTCTGGAAATGACCAAATGGATACTGGAAAGACTCGCAATCCATTGAAACGTGCTCGGGGGAAAAGGGAAAAGGACAATTAACAATAGTAACATTTTACCATCCATACAGATGAGAACTCCATCACGCCCTTCATAATCGTTAGCAGCCACGTCTTTCAAGGATGTGGTTTGTAGAGAAGCACCTGCCCATTAGGAACTAATACCTGTGGAGTCATCTAAGGCTGCTATAAATGTTCCCCCAAGAACACTCAGCTTGAGCTGTCGGACTCATGGCTATGTAAACAGAAAATAAGAAACAACTGTCCTTTTAACTGAGCGAAGGGAACAAGAGTTGGCCAACCGAGGGACTCAAGTTAAAGAAGCTCCTTTTGCAGAAAAGGGGCCTCATTATGAGGCAGGCGGTAAGGAATTACCGGCACCGGTAAGGGCACCGGTGCCGGTAATCCCTTACCGCCCTACTACGAGTTCCCTTTGCGTGTCCTCCCTTAACTCCTGGTTTTTCCAGGCGTTAAGGACGGGAGCCGCAAATGGACTCTGGAGCTAATTGCCGTACCGTTATTAGCGCCTTCCCCATTCCCATTGAGCCCTATGTTGTAAAAAAAACAGGAAACCTGTCATTATGGGAAGTCCAAGGGGTATAGAGTTGTTGATGTAGCTATTGTCTCCAGAGAATTACAATTTAAGAAGACGATTAAACAAGTCAACCCATCTCTATTATCTAGGACTGAAGTTAAAGGTGCCATTACTCGTTTGAGGACAGAATACAAGAAGTGGATTGGAGTTTATAAAGGATCAGTGGCTACGGCGCAGTGGCAGATTATGTTCGAAGTATTTCAACACTCAGATACTAGAAGGTTCTGGTCCATAATGAAGCTGTACTCGAACCGACAAGTTGTTAAAAATGATGTGAACCTAATATCTTAAATTAATTGGATTAAATGGTGGAAAGATACTTTTTTGACATCTCAGTAGAGGATATTGCAGATGTTATGAACAGGTTAAAGCCTTCAAAAGCTCGCAGTCCAGATGGGTTTGCTAACATCGTGATTAAGAGTGACCCACTGGGTTCGGCTCTCATTATGCAACAAATATTCATGATCATGAATTGCTTATAATCAATACCAGATGTTTGTTGAGGAACATGATATCTTAGCAACACAACAGTCTGGATTCCGGCCCAATCATGGGACCGAGACAGCATTGCTGGACTTAAAATCCCACATTGCTGGCATTGTCGATGAGGGCAGCACAGCCTTGCTGCTGCTTCTGGACCTGTCCGGCGCATTTGATCTTGTTGATCATCAACTCTTGGCGGACAGGTTAATATCAGTTGGTAAATGTTCCGAAGAAGCAACGACTTGGTTTAAATCTTTTCTAGGCCCACAAAATATGAGAGTAACTAAAGACAATGCCTTCTCCATCACTTCTATTCTACTATGTGGTGTCCCTCAGGGGTCATGCTTATCGCCCCTTCTTTTTAATATATACTCACGTCTTCTCTGTGCCCTTCTGTCGGCTATGGGCATATATTTTGCCAATTATGCCGAAGACACACAGATAGTCAGCAAACTTACAGGCGAGTATCAAAAAGATCTTGAGTGTATTCATCACATCTTTAGGGGAAATTCAAAATTGGATTGCTCTGAACTCGTTGGCCCTTAATAACGCTAAAACAGAGTTGCTCATTGTGGGCACTCAACAGCGACTAAAGAAACCGGATGTGAAATATGATAATTTCTTGATTGGTCAGCACGTTGTTCATGTATCAAAAAACATAAAAACTCTTGGGGTATACTTTGACCCTCAATTTTCTTTCACCCGGCAGACCAACTACCTCAAGTCTTCTTGTAACTTTTACATCCAACTTTTATGGCAGATTAGTCCTTATCTGTCAAAAGAAAATCTTGCACTGATAGCGGCCGCAATCGTGAACTGTAAACTGGATTACTGTAACAGCCTCTTGATTGGTACATCCCAGGCAAATCTTAGAACATTACAGGTGATCCAGAATAGCGCAGTACGAACCGTGCTTGGACTTGGGCGCAACACGCATGTTTCGGAAGCAAGAAGCAGCCTGCATTGGCTGCCTGTTCAACAACGACTGCTTCATAAGGTACTGTCCATCGTGCATAAATGAGTGCACGGTAAGGCCCCATCATACCTCAAGACAGGCTAAAAAAGAAACCTGTTGATCGTTTATTACGATCCAACGGCAATATCTCCTTGTTCCAACCCATGTCCGTGCTGAAGGGGTTTGGAGGAGCCAGTTTCAATTCCTGGGCTCCCACCCTATGGAATTCCATGACAAAACATCTTGCTAATAGCAGCTCAGTGGTTGTTTTAAAAAAAAACGGAAAACTTGCTTGTTTGATCTAATCCTTCGGTAAGGCCTCCTCTCACTTTACAACCAACACTACTTTCATTGTGTCTGTTCTTTAACACTCCATGGGCCTCATTACAACCCAGACGTTAAGGGGTTAATGGCGCCGTAAAAGGTGGCGGCGCCGTTAAACCCTTAACGCCTGATTACGAGGTCCCTTTGCGGGTGGCACTTTAACGCCTGCTTTAAGCAGGCGTTAAAAAACCAACCCGCAAAGGGACCTAGGAGCTAATTACGGCACCGTAATTTACGGTGCCGTAATTAGCTCCTTCCCCAGTCCCATTGAGCCCTATGGGGCAAAAATGGGAATGGGGAAGGGCCATGGCGGCATGGGGAATTACTGCCCCGCCAACCTCGGAATGGGGCGGTAATTCCCCATTCCGCCATGGCGGAGTCGGTAAGTTACCGGCATGGACCATGGTGCTATTCGCACCATGGTTCAACGCGTGGGTCGTAATGAGGCCCCCTGACTCCTTGTCTTCTGGTAGAGTCTGGCTTGTTTTCACCTTCTTTGTTGTCCCTTCACATTCTATGTTCTTTGTTGTCTGTTTCTTTCTCTCCTGTGTGCGCCCTGAGGCCTTAGGGTTAGTGGCGCAATACAAGAACGCAGATAGATAGATAGATAGATAGATAGATAGATAGATAGATAGATAGATAGATAGATAGATAGATAGATAGATAGATAAATAGATAGATAGATCATCTTGGTTACTGGGGATATGTATCATAGTTGGTGAAAATCCAAATGTATTCCTGTCTTTAAAAAAGGGATCCCGTGAAGATCCCATGAACTACCGTTTACTCGCCATGATTGATATAATGGCCAAGATCTTCTCCAATTATTTTGTTGGAGAAGGTTAACATTTGGATAGATGAAATGAAAGTCCTTAGTATACAGCAAACTGGTTTCAGAAAGGGTGTTGGCACTGTTGTAAATCTATGGATATTAATGTTTTTGATCCGCAACTCATTATTGTCCAAGGGTGCACTTCTGTATATCTGTTTTGCGGACGATAGCTGTGCTTTCGACACTATTGATCATCACTTCCTTTGGGCAAAGTTGAAGGATTGGGGTCTTCACCCAATGGTTTTACATTTTGTTAAAGCTTTGTACACAGACACATCAGTCCAGATAAGGTTAAATCAAGAAGGTTTGCCTGGTGCCACCACTAATACGAATGATGGATTGAAGCAGGGCTTCACCATGGCTCCAGTGTTGTTTAATTTATATGTTGCAGATGTCAGTGAAGTTCTAACCAAATGCAATAACTTTCCTCCACATGTGGGATCACAACCAATAGGTTGGCTGTCATATGCAGATGATATTGGCATTTTCTTTCCAATACATTTTTATTGACATTTAATAAGTGAACATCACAAAAAAACACATGTAAAGCAACTGAGAAACGAATAAGAAATCCCTCCCTTCCCTCCGTCTCGCCCTCCCTCCCCTCCGTTGGACCGGAGCAGTTCCTAGCGGTTTTGTGGCAGTTAAGTGGGTTAATGCCCTCTGCGTGCCTCCTCTCTGTCCTGTACAGCGGGGCTCAGGCATCGATTCTCACTATATATCTTCATCTTCCTGGTCAGGGATTATCCTCAGGAGGGTCATGGCCCTCGGGCACCATGTTCGGCGAGCGCCCTCCTTAAGGTAGTTCAGTAGGGCTGACCATTCCGTGTTAAACTTTAAGTGGTCTCCTTGTAGTGAATAGGTTAACCATTCCATTTTCGCGCAAGGACCAGAGCCACCGCCATCATCATAATGATGTAAAGCCTCTGATGGGGTTTATTATTGATTTCCTCTAGTGCCGCATTCAACCCTATCATGGCCAGTCCCCAGTTCCCCTCGATTTTTAGTCCCAGGACTTATTCGGTGCCTGAGTGGATCATCTCCCAGTATTGAGCTATTTTCGGGCATGACCACCATATGTGGCTCCATGTGCCTGTCTGGCCACATTTCCTCCAGCATTTCTGCGAGGCCCTTGGGTAAATCTTGTGGAGCCTAATCAGGGTGATATGCCACTGTGTTAGAAGTTTCATCCATATTTCCCGTATTTGGATTGATCCTGTGAGTTTTGTTATTTGGTTCCAAAGTTTCGCCCATGCCTCTGAGTCTATTGTGGTGCCTGTGTCAGCCGCCCACTTTGCCTTGTATGACATGGTTGGTCTTGGCTCCCCTTCTTTACTGGGCCTATATATGCTCACAACCACTTTCTTGTCCCCTGTATTCGTGTTAAGGTATTTCTCAAATGGTGTGAGCTCCCAGGTTCCTGCGGCTCTCATTTCGGGGTGCGACAGCTGAATCCAAGTGATTTGCCCGCGGCTGAAATCACAGCGGGCAAATCGTTCGCATGAGAAAGGTGCGAACTACCAAAAGTTTGCACCTTTCTCATGCGAACACACATACAAACTCACACCCACACACACAACACACCCATAACACTCCCCCACCCACACCCTCAGCACACCCCCCACCCACACCCCCAACATAAACAAACCCCACTTACCTGCATCTTCACGCTGATTCCCTGCAGCACCAGTTCCCTTTCACTTCCGTGATCGGGAACCAGTGCTGCAGGGTCCTTTTCTTCTCTTTTTTTTTCTTAAACGGAAGGCTGCGGGGGTGTCCCCCACAGCCCCTGCTCACTATACCATAAAGTATAGTGAGCTGGGCGATGTGGGGGACACTCCCGCGGCCCCCGTTTCTTTTATTTTTATTTTTTATTTTTAAACGTAAGGCTGCAGGGGTGTCCCCCGCAGCCCCCGCTCACTATACCAAGAAGTATAGTGAGTGGGGTGATGCGGGGGACACCCCCACAGCCCCCGTTTTTTTTTTATAATGCTACCACCAAAGGTTCGAACTTTTGGTGTTCCAACCTTTGGTGGTAGCATTTTTTGAACAAAAGGTTCATGCAAACCTTTTGATTCGGGAAAATCGTCCTAAACTGGGACAGCCAGTGTCTCAGTTGAGCATACACAAATCGTTGATTTTCCCCCAGTTCGAAGTCTGCTTTGCACTGGTCATAGGTTTTGATCTGGGATCCCACGAACATGTCCTTCACTCTGTGGCAGCCTCCCCGTTGCCAGTCCTGAAATATGGTTGTGACGAGGCCTGGGGTGAACTGGGGGTTCCTAAAAAGAGGCGTGGAGGGGGAGGGGAATGACATGGTCTGGGCTTTGGTCACCGCTAGGTCCCAGGCACTGCCCACGGTCCCCGTGATGTGGCTTGCGTACAGTTGCTGTGGTCTGTCCGCCCTGGGTTTCCACAGCGCTTCCTCTAACTCTGTTCCCATCACGACCCTGTCCATCGGTCTCCATATTTTACCCCGTCGTCCCTTTGCCAGTCTCTGATGACCCTTATTTGAGCGGCGCTGTAGTATGCTTTGAAGTCCAGCATCCCCGTTCCCCCATTCCCCACTGGAGTTCTCATCACCCCCCCCCCCCCCACCACTCTCGGTGGTTTATAATTCCAGAGGAAGCTGTCCATTGCCTTATGGAGGGTTTTGAAGAATCGAGGTGGCACATGGATTGGGATGGAAGTGAAGTGGTAAAGGAGCCACGGCAAGACCGCCATTTTCAAATGCTGATGCAGCCTAGCCAGGATATGGCCAATGGACCCCAGTCTGTTAGTTTTGTTTTCAGCTTCTCTAGCAGGGGCAGTAGGTTTGCTTGGTACAACCCGTCCACTGTGCTAGTCAGCATTACCCCCTGGTACTTGATGGAATTTTCTGCCCATCTAAATTGGAAGTTGTGTTTAAGGGTTTGCATCTCCTGCTGGGTTAACGCGAGGTTGAGGATTTCTGATTTGGTTATGTTAACCTTTAGGCCCGCCTCAAATCGGTCTAGCTTTTTCTGGTCTGCTCTCAGAGAAGTGTCTGGCCGGGTTAAGGAGAGGATCATGTCGTCAGCGAAAGCTGCTATTTTGTGTGGTTCCCCCCTGAATGACATCCCAGCTATCTCATTGTTCACACTGATTGCTGCCAAGAAGGGTTCTAGGTGTAGAGCATAGAGAATGGGCGACAATGGGCATCCCTGTTTCGGCCCCCTTTCTACCAATATCGGTTCCGAGATGTGGCCGTTTATAGCCAGTCACAGGAGTGGGTGCTGATAGTTGGCCACAACTCTTCGTAAAAAACTCGGCCCATATCCCATCTTTCTCAGGTTGCGAAGAGGAATCCCCATTCTACTCTGTCGAAGGATTTTTCAGCGTCTATGGTTAGTAGGAGAGCGGGGATGGCCTTCTTCTGGGATTTTTCGATTAGGTGGGCTATTCGTCTGATATTGTCGCTCATTTGCCTGCCCCTCACAAAGCCTGATTGGTCGGCCTGGAGTAACTTTGGGAGGATAAATTCTAGCCAACATGTGGATTTTGGCATCTATTTTTATTAATGCGATTGGGTGGTATGATCCGCACTCGGCCGCATTTTTTCCCTTTTTGTGGATTAGTATAACTTTTGCCTCTTGCATAGTTTTGGACAGTGTTTTGGATGCCTCTATGTAGTTATATAGAGTGGTAAAATGAGGGATTAGGTCTTCTTTGTGGAGCTTAGAAACTCTGCACCATATCCATCGGGCCCCGGGGATTTATTGAGTGGGAGTGAGTTAATGGCTGCCCTAACTTCATCACTTGTGATTTCCCCTTCTAGCATGTCCCTCTCTTCACTGGTTAGTTGGTTTAGATGAGGATCCCCCAGGTACTCTTCCTGGTTTTCTAGGGTCGGGTATTCGGTGCTGTATAAATTGGTGTAGAATTTAACAAATTCCTGTTGTATGTCCCCAGTTTTGGTGCTTATCTGGCCCCCATGCTGCTCTCTTTTCAATATGGTTCTGTCCCTCTCTTCTTTCCTGAGCATTCTAGCCAGTAGACAGTCCGATTTATTGGCTTTGACATACAGCCTCTGTTTAAGGCGAAGCAGGTTGTGCTCCGCTGCTCTGGTCTGCAATGTGTCTAGTTGTCCCCTGATCGCCCTGAATTCCTTTTTGATGGCAGGGGTCTGTTTCGGGCCCATTGTGGGCATCAGCTCTTTTAGTTTGGCTTCTAGGTTGGCTTCTTCCATTCTCTGCTCTCGCATGCGCCTAGCTTTAATCGCTATAATCTTGCCTCTAAGAGTCGCTTTAAGCACATCCCACCATTTTGCCGGCTTGTGTCCCCCACCTTGTTGGTATCTACGTATCTGCCTATTTCCTCCGAGACCTCCCTTGCTAAGGTCATGTCTTTGAGGAGGTGCCCCAGGTATCTCCACTTCCCGGGTGCGTGGTCAGAGAGGGAGATAGCCCACAGCGTAATATCGGCTACTTTGCCCATCATTGGGGTGGACAGCCAGATGTAATCGATCCTGGAGTGCGGTCTGTGGGAATGGGAGTAAAAGGTGTACCCCTCCCTCTCCCCCTGTTTAGTTCTCCATGCGTCCACTAGGCCCAATTGGTGCAGTTTCCGCTTGAAATCCCCAGAGGGCAGCACTTAGGGACCTTGGATTTGGATGCTTCTGTCTGTGGTGGGCTTCCAGGCCATATTGAAGTCCCCTGTGAGGATGATGGGGGATTTTGTGAAGCTCTCTAAGCGTTTGAGTGCCTGTTGTATGTACGGTTCCTGGCCCGTGTTAGGGGCGTATAATGTTGCAATCGTATAAGCCTCCCCCTTCCTTCTACTATTATTGCGAGGTATTTGCCTTGGTTGTTTTTGTCTGAACTTGTTACAGTTAGTTCTAGCCCTTCTCTTCAAGCTATTAGTACCCCCCTTTTTTGCTAGGTTGTGAAGCCTGAAAGATTTCCCTGTATCACCAAAATTTGATCCTGTGGGTGTCCCGTGTTTGTATGTGTGTTTCTTGCAGGGCGACAATGTGAGGGTCTTCTCTCCTAAGGTATCTCTCCACCTTTTTTCTCTTGAGCAGGGAGTTGAGACTGTTAATATTGAGCGATAAGATCTTTATTCAATTAGCTAGAGCCATGTTCAGTTTCCCGAGTCCCGGTTGTCTATCTGGGGAGACTTGTGCCTCTTTGGTATGCGCTGTTCTACCTTCGCTCCTCCTCTGGCTAGTCCCCCCTCTTGTTTTGTCTCCCCTATGCTGGAAATACTGCTCTGCCCCCCCCTCCATATTCCCCCTTCCTTCTCCCCCTTGCTGGGTGAGTCCAACTGGCACTTAGCCTCCCTCGTATTGCCACGAGAGCTGGACCCTAATTTCTGCCCAGTGTGTCTCCACACAGGAATTCCCATTCCCCTTCCAACCGCCTTTCCCTACCCCATGTGCCTCCCACCCCCTTGCGTTCCTATGGTTCCTTGTGATGCTAGCTTGTGAGTTGCGTTGTTGTGTGCCCTCCCCAGGGCTTTCGTGGTTAATAGAGTTCGGGACTTCTGTGGTATCTCATTCGTCTTGTGTTTCTGCTTGCCCTGGTTTAACGTGGTCTGCGTGAGAGGATGGGCTACCACAGGGGGGGTTTTCACCCCCCTTTCTTGTTCTTCTTGGGTTTTATCATTGTCCATTCCCAGGTTTTCCGGGTCAGGACCGGGGCCATGCGCTGTCTTCTGTTTAATGTGGTCTGAGATAGGTCCTGGCAGAGCTGTATCTCTGTGGTATTGTATGTGATTTGGTTGGTGGGCCTAGCCTTTGCCAGGATCTGCTCTTTTAGAGTGCAGCTGTGAAAGGCGATTAAGACATGGTCTTGCCCCTGGTTCTTGGACTTTCGGGCCCACCCTGTGGACCCTGTCAAAGCGGATTTCCGTGCTCTGGTCTTCATCTAGAAGGTCGCTGAAGATAGACCTCATGGCCTGGGCCAACTCTTCGTCTGGAATGGTTTCTGATAGGGATTTCACTCATATATTGGAGCGCCTAGAAAGGTTTTCTAGATCTTTGGCTCATAGCTCCAGGTTATGGGTGGCCACCCAGGGTTTCTAGCAAGGAGTCTGCTTTACGTGCTTCTTTGGTTATTTCCTGAATGGCCCCCTCATTTATGTCCACTCTTTCCTCTATCTTATTAATGTCCCTTTTGATTTCTTGGATCCCCTCGGCCAGGTCTTCTCTCAAGGTCTCTATTTGTTTTTGTCCCGCACTGGTGATTTTCTCAACTAAATCCCCCAGCAGATCTTTGAGAGCGGAATAGGTCACCGGTCTCTCCTGGTGGTCCTCTGTGTTACACGTGGTAGCTTCTGCTCCCCAAGCGATGTTAGTCTGGGCTCCCGTTGTCTCCATGTCTCTGGGCCATATCTGCGCTATGGTGCCCCCCTGAACCTTCTTTGCTAATTTTGATGGGACCGGAGTGTCCCTGTTCCTGTTCCTAGACATCTCGAGAGGCAGGTAGATGGTCCCTGCACAAGGGGTGCCCTGGAGAAAGTCCACTGCTCCCTTTGACTACTGGAGCAGGGCTCCTTGGCGGGCCTGGTGGATGCTAGCCCCCCTGCTGTTCGTGATCCACCCAGGATCCTGCGCGGGGTAGCGGGTGTAATTGGCAGCAGGGCTCCCTTAGTGCCCAGCCTGGGAGGGTTGTCATTTGACTCTGTTTTCAGGTTATTGGATGGGCCTTCTGGTAGATCCTATTTTGGGCCTTCGCTGCAGGCCGGTGGGTGGAAGGGTGACATGGGACTGCTAATTCTTTCCCTTCCAGTTCGTGGGCCAAGCGGCTTCTCCTACTAGGGTGCCTTCCGCGATGTGAGGAGCAGTGGCCGGATCGTAGATTGTGTGGTGGGGGCCCTTTTTAGTTGGGGGTATCCCACATGCACTGGGGGGGGGGCTGAGAGGTCTCTGATACATGGGCCCGGGTTCTGATGAGATCCAGGTTAGGTCCTATGAGTGGGGCCCTCGACCCTGATTCCGGGTGTGGAGGCCGGGAGGTGGGGCAGGCTGATGGCGCGGTTCGGGACCCACCGCAGTGACCGCTCACCAGCTTGGTGGTGCCTGCCCCCCCACCGGGTAGCCGCCTCACCTTTCCCCACTTACTTGGAGGTCTGCTAGCTGCTTGTGTGGGGGGATACTGCTCCCCGCCGTGGAGTTGCTCACCCGCTCCTGCGGGCGTGAGGGGCAGCGGGACCTCACCTCTTTGTTGTTGCCTGCGGGCAGTAGTCTAGGGTAGAAGAGGTCCCCTGGGTTCAAGTGTCCTGGGGCTCCTAGGTGTTGGGTTGTGAATGTTCGGTGGCTCCGGGCAGAAGTGACTGAGTGCTGGGGGGTCCCTCGGCTCCCTCTGGTCTCCTCACTGCAGTTTCACCCCTCCCCGCCCGCCGAACCGTGGGCCGGTCTCCTGCTGAATCTCCTGCTGCGTTGTGGCCCCCCGGCCACGCAATGATGTAGCTGGGGAGGAGCTGGAGTGATTTTATGGTGGCGGGGGCCCTTGTTGAGTAGAGACAGAGCTCTGAGAAGTAGGCTGGTGGGCTCTGCACGTCCCAGACAACCAAAGAGCCCGGTTTGTTAGGGGTGGCTGGAAGGTCTCGGGACGGACGGCTCTTGGTCAGCCCACTGGCTGTGGGTCTTCAGCTGGATGTGGCTCCGACTTGGTTGAATCCAGGGGGCCACAAGTTGGCAGTGGTTGGCCCCCTTTGAGCTTGGGCTTGCCGAGGCGATCCGGGCCTCACTGATTGCACCCCCCAGGAGGATTGTCTCTGGGAACCCACTACCGAGCGTCCGCTGGGTCTCCCCACCCAGCGCCTCTGCTCACTGGCGAGGCCGGGCAGATTGCCGTCCGCGGCGATGTCCCTAACTTTTTGGGTGAGCTTCCGAGCGTGATTGAGGCCCCGATCAAGTCCGCGACGCCCGCTGTGTTCTTCCGGAACGTGGGTCCTCAGACAGATGTGCAGGCCGCAGTGCCCTGATGAATTGATCCACTGCGGAGTTCGCAGGCACTGGGTGCTGGAGCCGCTTCCCTTGCCTATGCCCGGCCCTTTTGCTGGTGGGTCTGAGCGGTGGTACCTGGGGAGGGCTTGCCCGCTATGCTTTATGCCAATTGCCATGACAAAGGGGTTGTCCTCCCCTCTATGAATCTGAAAAGTATACAGGAAAAGTTCAGTATACACTAGTTATTTAGACCCTAATGGGAACACATAACATTCTGGGCACCCATTAAGAAAAGCAGCATACTTGTGGTGCTCAACACAAGACTCAAATACTATAAAAAAAAAGACAAATTTCTAATTTCGCATTTCGCTTTATATAATTAGCTTTTTTGTAAATAACTTTTTACAGAAAATTCCAATGGTTTCTTTTCATAACGGTACATGTGATCCATTCATGTAATAACATCCATAGTGTAAAGTCCACTATATGAAAAGGAAACTGTGCTTAGTGACAAAAGAATCAGGTTCATCATTCTTGCATATAACCAACATCTTGAAAAACAAAGTATCCCATGTCACTGGGAATAGAAAGCACACTGTGAGAATGTGAGATGAGGAGACAGTGGAATCTGTGTCTAAGGTCTGACCTTGTGTGCCATTTGCCAGTCTTTTGGTGCGGGAGCTCGGGGGACGCGCTGCTTACGCCCCGGGGGCCATCTTGGAAGTCCGACATCGTTATTTTTGACCGCACTAAGATTGGGCTCTAACGTAGTCTCACTGCTCCTGTCAACATGACAATAGGAATTGCCTTAACATAAATCATAAGAAGACTAACGCCACGATTGTTAATACTGGTAGAAAAACGAGTACTGATTTTACATGCAAGCTTAATAATGAGCCAATGGGCCTCATTACGACTCAGGCGGTAAGGGGTTTACGGCGGCGTAAACAGCGCCGACCCTTACCGCCTGATTCCGAGGTCCCTTAGCGCCATGGAGGTTTTAACACCTGCTTCTAGCAGGTGTTAAAATCCATGGCGCTAAGGGACCTTGATGTTAATTATGCCACCGTAATTTACGGTGGCGTAATTAACGCCTTCCCCACTCCCATTATGCCCTATGGGGCAAAAATGGGAATGGGGAAGGGTAAATGGGGATTGGGGACTTACCGCCCCGCCAACCTCGGAATGGGACGGTAAGTCCGCCAACCACCATGGCGTAAACGTAGTTTACGCCATGGTGGTAAAGGTACGACCCAGGCGGTAACTTACCGCCTGGGTCGTAATGAGGCCCAATGGAAGTCATTAAGAAATATACCTATTTAGGTGTGCCTATTACTGACTCTTTGAATATTAATACCCTTGCTACTGTGACTATGGGCAAAATACAAAGCGATGTAATGCCACCCTCGTGGATAATCTACACAAGGTTTACTGCAGGTGTATAGATAGGACCATCATGATTTGTTGTGTGCTGTATGGTATGGAAATTCACACAAACAAGGAAACTTTGTGGCTAACTAAACTGGAGGGAAGAGTGTGGTGCCATGTATTAGGCCTATCTTAATCTACCCCGATTGAGGCAATTCGTAGTGAGATGTGTCACTCTTCATTGATTATTCAGAAGAAAATAGCGGCTGGAATTTTTTTTATGTTAAACGTTTTCCTGGAGCAAAGGACTATAGCCTCCTTATTTTCGAATTTCAAGGAATTATTGAACAATAAAACCGCATTAAGAACTTGGCTGCAGGATGTTATCTCTTTTTTGATGATGTTGGGTTTGTGGTAGCCTATCCCATACATTTAGGTATTGCTACAAAGGAAATCAACCAGAAGGCTCTGGTATGGGATGGAAATAACAATCTGCTGAAGTTAGGTCAGAAGACTTCTTTTGAAAAATACATCAACCAGAGCGTTCTGATTATGTTGCCATGTAGCTACATTATCAACATTAATAATGCCAAAGCTAAGAGATCTGTTCTTCAACTTCGTTTAGAGAAGTGGCCCACTCTGGTTTGCTTATTTATTTGTATTTTGTTGTTAATGTATAACGCGCTTGATGCCAGCAAGTGGCTTCTAAGCGCGGGATCGGGTTTCGAACCGTTGTGGCGCCTGGTTGTCTTGCTTCTAAGACAAAGGCGTTGCCCATGTCGCGCCTGGGCTCACATTCCTCTACACGAGTCATTATGCAGGATATGTAAAAGGGAAATGTAGACTGCAAGGCATTTGTTAACCGGGTGATATAAGCTGAAGTAGGCCTGCAGAATGTGGCTATACTGGCTTTTTGGATGATCTGCATAGCAATCAGTCATTGGCCTATATCTATTCTGGTGAAAATGTAGTTTAGCTGATTTTATACCATGGATTGTTTCTTTTACTGATATACTATTAATTGTTCGTTTAATTTGACTTTTTTGATTGATGTAATGAATTGCTGTTTGTTATGATGTTTGATCTTTTCTGTGTTTAAAGGTTAAATTGTAACCAAAAACACGTAAATATTTTTTTTTCAAAAGAGTGATTTGTACCACTTTTGTAAAGCATGTTTCTCAAGTTTTGAGTTTTTCTCCTGTCACTGGATTCAGTCAAATGCAACCACCTTTTAAGGAATTGGCTGAATCCCAAAACATGCGGACCAGTGAACCCTAATCAGCCATTCCCTGCCTCCATTATGCTAGTAGTGGTTCATATGAGGTTGCTCAGTCTGCCAGACTGCAGAATGTTTATGAAGAAGCACCTATGTTGCCTTTATTATCAAGAACGCAGGGAAGCCATTTCACCAAAATGCCAGGGGTAGCGGAAGTGAAATCACACGACCCTTGACCCCTGATGACATCACAGGAAGTGATGTCATTGGACTCCAAACCGCAGTGATATCACGGGAAGCGATGGAACACAATCTTTCACCCGTTAACAAAACAGGAAGTGGCATCACATAGCATTGTACACGACGAAAAATACGGTTACGATATCACTATATATGTACATTTCATACAAGAATCAGTGTGTATAGGCCCATATTACCAAATTACTGTGAATTCAAGCAGATGTCCATGACCAAATGACAATGATGTGTTATTATATAGCACTTGCGCTTAAGCGCTTTATATAGAAAAAATATACACCCAATATCACCCAACCTGTGTTGGTACTCATTTATCGACCTCAGAAGGATGAAAGGCTGAGTTGGAGCTTTTAAGAACAGACTAAATCAGTGACTCACCCCCTGAAGTGTGCCTGAAATAAACCTTTAATGAAAGACACATTATTTGGTATTCCTATTCTTTCTTATTTAGGGTCAGTGCTGAAAGTGTTAGACTTGTGACACTCCTGTTCTTATTCTTCTTTTTTTAAAGGGGCCTGAACAAGAAAGGCAGCCACTCCAGAAGTAAAGAGTCACATGATGCTGGCCACAGCCCAGGAGCTTGCCCAGGAGCTTGCATTAGTAAAAAAAAAAAGAAAATATTTTTTTTTCCCTTTTTTCTTTTAGAGGTCGCAACAGAGACCACAGAGGTCGCAAGGGGGACCTCAGAGGTCGCAAGGGGGACCTCAGAGGTCGCAAGGGGGACCTCAGAGGTCGCAGTTGCGACCTCTGGTGACCCCTAAATGATTTCCCTGCAAGAACGCTCCCTGTGCTTCCAGTTAAGACCCGGATCGGGCCCTATTTACTGTCGGTGTACATCAGGCCTTTTACCAATGCAGAAGTGCAACATTACACACCCCATGGAACCCTCCTTACTGCCCCAGAATTGATGATCCCAAAGCCTGAAAAGGAGACGACTGGAGCAGTGCATTCTGTGTGGTGGGGCTGGCATTCCGGAAATCTCGGACTCCTGCTCCAGTGATATTCAAACTTTTTTATGCTGAGCCCCCCCTTTGAGTAAAAATATTGGGCCTCATTACGAGTTGGGCGGTAGCCGTGCTGGTAAAATCGGCAGGCTGCCGCCAGACTCGTGATTGTTTCCAGCGCCTGGCTTCACGGAAACGCCAGGGGTTTACGGCCCCAGTGTTCCTGGAAGTCAGGCGCCGGAAAAATGTTAATCCCCATTCCCATTTGAGTCCCACAGGACTCAATGGGAATGGGGATGACGGTAGCACCGGCACCGTTAAAAACGGTGCCGGTGCTACCGTGAAAGTCTGCAAGCGGGTGCCATCCCGCCCGCCATGTCAGACCTGGCGGGCAGGACGGCAGCGGCTCGCAGATTCGGAGTGTCCCGGTCCGGTAACAATGGTGCCGGAAGGCTTACCGGCACCATTGTTACCGGACCGACACACTCGTGATGATGCTTATAATTTCAAGGAACATCACTATAATCCCATTTTATACAGTCTCACGCCCCCCTGGGCATCTTTGGGGACCCCTTACATAAGGCGGAAGATGGTCCCTGCTCTTAACTCACCACCAGGACACCTTTTATTGTGTGCAAGTACCTGAGATCGTAATATCATGACGGTGGCTCTAGGTAACTACAGACTGCAGAATAGCCTCACAGCTGTGGGGGCACTGGGGGTGGAGCATCCAAAAAAGGAGCACACAGCCTCGAAAAAAGTCCTGCTACTTTCCCCCCCCAAATTCATCTTAGAAAATGAATGCTTCCCTGCACACAATCTTTACTGCACCCCATATGATGACTTGACTTTGTGCGCTCTCCCTGCACGATTCGGACAAGTGTGGGACTTGCAGCTGTGTGCTCCTGCTCAGCCCCTTATTGGGCCTGCAGTGCAATGAAGACCTGGAGTGGGACATGCAGCTGTGTGCTCCTGCTCAGCCCCTTATTGGGCCTGCAGTGCAATGAAGACCTGGAGTGGGACATGCAGCTTTGTGCTCCTGCTCTGGCCCTTATTGGGCCTGCAGTGCAATGAAGACCTGGAGTGGGACATGCATCTGTGTGCTCCTGCTCTGGCCCTTATTGGGCCTGCAGTGCAATGAACGGCCTGGTCTGGGACATGCAGCTGTGTGCTCCTGCTCTGGCCCTTATTGGGCCTGCAGTGCAATGAACGGCCTGGAGTGGGACATGCAGCTGTGTGCTCCTGCTCTGGCCCTTATTAGGCCTGCAGTGCAATGAACGGCCTGGCCTGGGACATGCAGCTGTGTGCTCCTGCTCTGCATCTGGCTCTGCCCCTTATTGGGCCTGCAGTGCAATGTACGGCCTGGAGTGGGACATGCAGCTGTGTGCTTCTGCTCTGCATCTGGCTCGGCCCGTTATTGGGCCTGCAGTGCAATGAAGACCTGGAGTGGGACATGCAGCTGTGTGCTCCTGCTCTGGCCCTTATTGGGCCTGCAGTGCAATGAACGGCCTGGAGTGGGACATGCAGCTGTGTGCTCCTGCTCTGGCCCTTATTGGGCCTGCAGAGCAATGAACGGCCTGGAGTGGGACATGCAGCTGTGTGCTCCTGCTCTGCATCTGGCTCTGCCGCTTATTGGGCCTGCAGTGCAGTGAACAGCCTGGAGTGGGACACAGAGTGTGCTCCTGCTATGCCCCTCATTGTGCATGGAGGGTGCACTGCAGAAGCATACATCCACACTGCTGCCGTGTCCTACTCCAGACCGCGGTTCTACAGGCAGCCAGTCCAAGAAGGAGCACACAGCAACACTGCTGTCCTGGACAGGATGCCCAGAAAAAAGGGCATGCCGCAGTAAGTAAGGGCTAGACTAGCTGCCCCCAAATGGCAGTCTAGTCAAGTAATAACACATACCATACATGAAAACTTTGTAATTTGCATATGGATTGCACCAACAGAAGTGACCTCATAGAAAATAACATTGCAAGGAGTATCATCAGTCTTTGATACTTGGAGGCACCATGGAAGTGACTTTAGAATATGTTGAAATTAGTAACGCAGGTAGCAAATGCACTATTATTATATATGGAGCAACTCTATAGTCCTTAGGCTTTTTTTAATAGGATGATATATTAACATGAGCTATGAAGTGAATCACTTACGGAGTTGCAGATAAGACACAGTGGGCCTCATTACACGGATGGCGGTGAACCATAGCGCTATTAGCGCCATGGTTCATGCCGGTAAAATACTGGCACCGCCTTGGTGGAAAGGGGAATTACCGCCCTATTCCAAGGTTGGCGTGGCGGTAATTCCCCCTTCCACCATTGCCCTTCCCCCATTCCCATTTTTGCCCCATAGGGCTCTATGGGAATGGGGAAGGCGCTAATTACGGTACCGCAATTTGCGGTACCGTAATTAGCTCCCTGGTCCCTTTGCGGGTTGGTTTTTAACGCCTGCAAAAAGCAGGCGTTACATTCCCCAACCTGCAAAGGGACCTCGTAGTAAGGCGGTAAGGATTTACCAGTACCGGTAAAATACCGGTAAACCCTTACCGCCATCCGTGTAATGAGGCCCAGTGTGATTAAATGATTTGCCCAGGATCACACCCTTTGGTTAAATGTTAAAACCGGGATGTGGATAATTTAAGCAACTGAGCACCTCTTCTCAGGTTTAGTTAATATATTTATTATGGTTTTGCTTTGCATTTTATGTGATTAAATAATAATTTATTTATAGCAATGCACTGGAAGCAAACCACATTACATAATAAAATAGCCTTTCATAATAAACTAACTTTACACTATATACATTGTTATAGAAATATGTTGAGCAATTAGAGTATGGTTTTAGTTTTATTCTCCCCATACTGCATGCAAAGTCACAATAGCATCATACAGATTAATGTGAGCCTAACAAATCCCGCTTGGGTTTTAAAATCATGGTCATTATGTCATGAAGCATGCAGCATTACACCTTTCTCACTTCTGATCACCTAGTTCATATTTCTTAAGAGACAAAAGTCCCTGCTAATAGTCCCCCCTCCCTCCCACCAGGGAAGTAATTTCACCAAAATGACATGGGTAGCGGAAGTGACATCAAATGACCCTTGACCTCTGATGACATCACAGGAAGTGATGTAATTTGACCCCGCCCCGAAGTGAGATCACGGGAAGCGATGGAACACAACCTTTCACCCCTTGCCAAAACAGGAAGTGGCATCACATAGCATTGTTCCTAAGTACACTACGAAAACTATGGTTAAAATATCACTATAATCTGATATACATTTCATACAAGAATGGATTCCTTATGTATCGTGAAGATCAGTGTGTATAAGCTCATATTCTATTCTATTCTATTCTAATATATTTTTATAAAGCAGAAACTCGCCCGCAGGCCTCAGAGCGCTCGACAGACTATACAGACACCGCCAAAGAACAGAGAATTAGAAAGAAGTAACAGTCCCATCAGGGTCAGTTAGGGATCAGTGTGGCAAAAAGCCTACATGCCACTTCCGTCAAACAGAAGGGTTTTAAGTGCTTTCCTGAATTGAGCAGACAATGACAGTTGTCTGATGGGAAGGGGGAGACTGTTCCAAACTCTTGGTCCCCAGGCATCAAAGCGCAGATCCCCATATCCATAATATTACCAAATTACTGTGAATGCAAGCAGACGTCCATGGCCAAATGATAATGATGTGCTTTATATAGAGTACTTACGCTTAAGCGCTTTATATAGAACAAATATACATACAATATCACCCAACCTGTGTTGGTATTCATTTATCGACCTAGGAAGGATGAAAGGCTGAGTTGAGGTGTTTAAAAACAGACTAAATCAGTGACTCACCCCCTGAAGTGTGCCTGAAATAAACCTTTCATGAGTCTAGCAATTATTGTATAGAATTCCAGAAAGACAAATTGTTTGGTATTCCTATTCTTTCTTATTTAGTGCCACTGCTAAAAGTGTTAGACTTGTGGAACCCCTGTTCTTTCCTTTTCTTTTTTAAGAGGCCCGAACAAAACTGCCAGCCACTCCAGAAGCAAAGAGCCACTGTTTGTGTTAGTTATATGTGCGCCCTGAAGCCTTTGGGTACCTGGAGCGCGTTATAAATGCAAATTAAAGTAAAGTATGGCGCTGGCCACAGCCCAGGAGCCTGCATTAAAAAAAACAGGGGGGTAGCAAGGGAGACCTCGGGGTTCACAGTTGCGACCCCCTTGCAACCTCTAAATGATGTCCCTGCCTCCCATCAGTGCGTAATGGCTCCCATTGTAATGCTCTGTCATGTCAGTTCCCTGGGAGAGCCACTCTGCTGTCCGGAGCTGCAAGGGGAAAGGTGTCCTGGACAATGAGGGTGCTGAGCAGGAACACATTGCTCCTCCTCGGCACCCTCATTGTCCCGGCCAGCCCACCTGTGACCCCTCCTGCTCGGTACACTACTGCCTTCGGGATTTTCCAGTTGTATACTAATTGACCTTTTCACAATTGACCTCGGCAGAATTGACCTCAGGAGAATTGACCTAATTTAGAAGGTCAATTAGGTTAGGACATATATGCGGGGGGAAATCCCCCGCAACCTCCCACCCAATCCAAAAACCCCACCCAATCACCTTATATTATTTATAATCCAAAGCCAACCCAATACATATATAAAATAACTAAAATAATATAAAGGTCAATTGTGCAGAAGGTCAATTAGGACCACTATAATCAGGTCAATTTTGTAAAAGGTCAATTGTAAAATGTCAATTTGGATAATACCGGATTTTCCAGGTCTCTGACCCATATGGAAACTGGGAGCTGTCCCTGTAGGCCCCCCCTCCCCTGGACTCAAGCCTTGATGCTGTTCTCCACAGCGCCTCGGGCAGCGCAGGTCTCAACACGGAGGCAGATGTAGAGCGGACGAGCTCTACCGAGGGAATCCCGCCGGGACCAGATTTTATCCTGCCTGCCACCTCTAAGCAGATTGTCCCTCTGCCAAGAGTGGCTTCCAAGCACAGGGAGGGCACGCAGAATTTCGAGCGCCCATGTTCTAATTCCAGTGGGCGTAAGGGAAATCCACGTACACCCTGACCCCTGGACACGCTTGACCACGTAAAGATTGGGCAATGTGTTGCCTTGTAAGCATCCTCACAAGTTTACCACAACAAAATGTTTAGGCGCATCCGTACATATGTGCCAAATATAGATGATCACATCATTTTTGTTTTTGCTTTCTGTTTTCCATAAACTCCAACAAAGCACGCCATGGAAACAAATATATGACCTTTGTCTGCTTTGATTTTTGGCATATGTCACGTGAGTGGAACTGGTGCACACCACAAAAAGTTCACAAATCTGAGAAGGCAAACTTGATCTGCTCACTTTCTAAGAATGATCCAATATATCTATTCTTCAGGTGAACTGCATGCAAAGTTACACACACACATGCTTACGAGGGAGGCCTAGGCATGCTCACACACACACTGACATGGAGACACAGATGAGTGTGGGTTACATCTGCGACCCGTACCACACAAACATGCATACACCTGGCCTCATTACGGGTTTGGAGGTAGCCATGCCTCTATTTGCGGCATGGCTGCCTCCAAACTCGGGTCCGGGTTCCTTGAATAAGGAATTACCGGGTCATTCCAAGCTTGGAGGACCTGGTAATTCCTCATTCAATTTACCCATCCCCATTCACATTTGAGCCCCCATAGGGCTCAATGGGAATGGGGAGGGAGCTAACAACGGGCCCGTTAATAATGTTAGTTCCCTGGTCCCCTCGCAGGACCCGGAAAGGACGTCTGGTCTCACCAGACGTCCTTTCCGGGTCCCGCGAGGGAACCTCGTAATAGTGCGGAGTGGGTTTAACGGCACCGGCACCATTACCGGTGCTGGTAAACCCATTCCGCCCGGGTCGTAATGAGGCCCACCGTCTATGAACATCTTCCTTGCAATCTTAGCAAAATAATGGGCCAGTATTTTGGCTTCTCCTCCATCTCTCGTGCAGGCCAGGCAACTTGATGCAGAAGTTGCGCAGTTTTAAAACTAATCCTGCACCATAGCTCTATTTCATATCAAACGAAGAGCCCATTTCATCAAAAAAACATGTATTGTATTATACATAGACAATTTAACAGACATTAGACGCATGTACCCATGAAACTATAATGGTATACAAATTTCAAACATCATATTTTCATGACAAATGCACACCACATCATCACAAGATGGGGTTAGTACAGTAAAGTGCTGTTTATGCAGAGCAACGAGTTCATAATGGTTATTCTTGTTTATAAAGCTAGGGAAATGCATACAAAACATATATGACCTAACATTCATATTTCCTAGTAAGTGAGCGTTGTGGGCTCTTCCTCTTTTTCTGGCAGCACACATGGAGTCATGATACCTGTCAGGGGCGTAAGAGACACAAATCTGGGGGCGACGGGGGACACCTTGGGGACTTTGCTTTTGTGTATGAGGGAAGTCCCCAAGGAAGTGACGTCCGGAAGGTCTCCAGCAAAGTGCACATTGTAAGCCCCAGAACGAATGTAATATAGAAACGAATGTATTGCCATGTTGTAGGTGCTGACTGGCAAAACGGGGGTCAATGCCACCTGGAAGTTCAAGGCCCCTTTTAAATGAAATGTTTGAAAGGCCCTTATGCTGCCCCTGTGGGACCACCTTGTTTTTCCGGTTTTACCCACTTGGCTGTTAATTTGTACCAGCCTCAAGCCCTTGACATAAATTGCACCATGCTCCCACTTACCCTGAGCCCTTCTTCCCCTAGCCGATCAAGCAGAACCCTTGGGCCATTTCCATGAGTTTTGTCAATCATGTATTTATTTATTTATTTATTTATTTAGATTTGTAGAGCCCACTGCAGCCCACGGACATAGAGGCGCTAAAATGAGCTTACGAAGGCTTGATTCTGAGTTACATGAATGCCGCCCATGGAAGATTCTTAAACATGGTAAAGGTTTATACAACATACGAGTGACAAGGCTGCATAGTTACAGGCGCAGCGGTAATCGAAACAGGTTAAAACAACATATTCAAACAAAGACCCAAGTTTTGATCGCCTTACGGAAGGCTGCATGAGAGTCAATGCTCCTGATGTGTGGTGGTAAGGCATTCCAGTTGTACGCAGCCTGAGTATGGAAGCTACTTCCACCGGCACGTGTTCTGTGAATTTTAGGGACATTGATCAGGTTTGTGTAGGGCGTTCTGGCTGGCCTGGAGGAGAGAGGTTTGGTGATCCTCTGAGCCAGGTAAGGGGGGGCAAGATGATGGAGGCACTTGTGGGTAAAGGCTAAGGTCTTGAAGATGATTCTCTACTTAATCATGAGGGGAGAAGCTCCCTGCTGTTTTGTTTCATTATGTTGCCATCATTATGTTGCCATGTACATTTTGCTGCCTCAACTCCCATTAAGGGGGTGTTACAGGTCCGATGCTTTGTTTCTAATGTTCAGGTACAAGGGGGTCAGAGGAATGTATGTTTGTAGTCAGGGGTGTTGCTAGGTCTGGAAAATATCTGGGGCTACACTAATGCCGGACTGTCGAGACTTGGGACTAGCTAGTCTTTTGGTTGTAGCTCCTGAGCTTTTATCCAGGGCTACAATCAAAAGATCTGGGGCTATAGCCCCCTCAGCCCCACCCCCTAGCAATGCCTCTGTTTGTACTGATTTAGGAAGGCAGTAGGCTATTTATTCAGGGAGGTTTGGTTACTATTAGGTGAGGTCAAGTCGCTAGGTGGGTATGCAGAGTATCAAGGTGTGTTTTTCCCCTAAAAGCCCTCTACCTATCCAATTTTGTTACCTCAACCCTCTTCCCGGATTCCCTACTTCCCCCTACCCATCCGCAACCTCTCCCTAATCCCTCCTTCGCCCACTGGCTGCCACGTGGTCACCTGTAATTTCTATCATCAGGAACCCGTGCCAACCATGGTGGGAGGGTCACACATCGGCCCCTGAGCGAAACAAGTTGTGCACCCCTGCATTAAGGTTGGGGCCACTAACATGGAACTCCTTTTGGGGGATGCCTGGGATGTTGGCCATAAGGTTTCCTATTTACTTGTCAGAAGATGCTTCGGTATTACATTCATAACACAGCTCCCAAAACCTGTGCAGTTAATTCACATTAGTGCTTAAAAATGCACAGTGCAGCCCCTAATTACGTAGACATCTGGCCATTGCCATATATGTGAGACACGGCTGCCTCTTCAGAGTTTGTGCTTTGCTCGTTTGCTGGCACAGTTCGCCAACCACAGGGTACATTTGCTCTGCTTCCCTGACTCTGCTTCCATTCACTTAGGAAAAGTGGCTTTCTTCCAACTAAGCTAGAGCTGTGCATTTATAATGGAATGGTAGGACAATCAAATTGCCCACCAACAAAAGGCTGCCAATTATATAGTTCTGCATTATAACATAACATGTCTTTTTCTGCAGGTCAGTCGACCAGGCCCTAACATGGAATATTGAGCCCCCCACATGCACCCCCGCCCACCAGGCCCTAACATGGAAGCTTGAGCCCCCCACATGCACCCTCCGCTGACCAGGCCCTAACATGGAAGCTTGAGCCCACCACATGCACCCCCGTCAACCAGGCCCTAACATGGAAGCTTGAGCACCCCCAGATGCAGCCCCCACCGACCAAGCCCTAACATGGAAGTGTGAGCCCCCCACATGCACCCCCCGCCGACCAGGCCCTAACATGGAAGCTTCAGCCCCCCACATGCACCTCCGTGCTCAGCATTGTCTCCCTGATGTGACTCTGGCAATGAGCATGATAGGTTGTTGGGTGCAGGTGTTAAAGGGGGCTGGTGGCCATAGACATGTATACTGAGATCTGAGTAGGCAATACACCTAGAGTTGTAGTGAATAATCGTTCCTCCTACACTAGGCCACATTTAAAGTATCAGCCTGCAATTATATTTTCGGTTACCTTTGACACACATGCAGGCATTTACATTTGATTAACTTCTGCGGCCTCCAAAAGCATTTTTAATCGGTAAACGGAAGTGCTTGGCGTCCTTTCACTAGGATACGTCCCGCTGGTTTGTATTGCTTTTCTGCACAGAGTGGTGAGGTCAGTGATTGGGTAACATTTTTAGAGAAGGAGGGAAATCAAGGGGTGGGGCTAAGGGCTACACACTCCAGAACATTCCGGAGATGTTCATGGCATTCTGAGGGCATAGCTCTTTGCAATATGGGGATTGCAGTCTCTTATTCAAAACGGGAAAAGCAAAACCACAAGTCCTAGAATGCAGATGAAAACCGGTACTGGATGGGCAACTCACAGAGGATCTGGTGGCTTCTGACATGTGATGCAGACGCATCGAGTCGTCTTGTATGACAGCAGGAGGAAGGGCCCGTCATTTGATGGGGACAGGGTATGCAATACCGGAGTAAGGCAGAACTGGACTAAAGCAAAGTGTGCCATGCAAAAGCGCCCCGAGACCCAAACCCAGGCAATGCTCACTTTTATCATTTTCAGCACCTTATGTGGGTCGTGAATGAGGACCCCAGTAATGATGTTAAAGTCTGTGAGGGCCCTTTTGCGTGACTTTCACGTGGCCTGGTAATCTTCAGGGATGCATCCAGCATGTGAGGACCCCTTCAGGTGACGTGGAATTCTATGTGGTCCCGGCCGTGCAGAATTATCTAGCACGTCTGCCAGGTGCACAGCAGGAGGGTCCTCCTTATTGGAAAGATAGGCGTGACTTAAGAAGAGGCAGGGTTGGGTTGCTAGGGTGAAGGGGGTCCAGGGAGCTGAGGGGTCCTTGGGGGCGAAGAGCCCCACAGCTCTGTCGGAAGAGGACACCACCTTGTGCCGTGAGTGCATGTTTGGGGCCATGGTGTGATATAGCCACATGCCCCTTGGGAGGCCTTAGCGGTATGGGAGGGACATTATGTGTGCCACACCAGGGAAGAGACTCAGAGTGCAGACGCCATGGGTGTCGCTTGGCTTGAGCAACACATTTTGCAGCGTGTTAATCTCCGATCCATTGCACTTCCAGGCCAGTTTCTTCACCTGGCCTGGGTGCACTGCCTTTGTGGGCACTATTGGTCTGGAGGACTGGGGCCAAGGGAACCTGATACCCCCCCCACGACATCACACACTCAGTCACGCTCTTCCAGACAGTCACACGACATCACACACACTACTACTCAGTAATTTATCTCAGCTAGCTCCGACTCAAGACAAGTCTCTCTCTAGTCTCCCACTCCCTCGCCTCGATAATCAAATGCTGTCGCAGAGTTCTCTGCACGCATCGCTGCCTGGCTGCTCCACTTTGCTCTCGCCTCTGGACAAATGCAGGCTGAGGCTGCTCAGCAGTGCACTGCGCAGGGGCACATGCAGTTTGTACCCCAGCCTGGGCTTGAACCAAATGCGCAGGCGCATGGCATGCAGCGAACAGAAGTACTTTAAGCCTACAGACTGCAGAACTTGTACTTTTGCACGGTAACGGCTGCAGTCTGCAGAACAGTGCTCAAGTCGAGAGTACACGCGTGGGGGGGCAGAGTCCACCCACTTTTTTCAGAGGGTGGACTCATTCCCCCCCAGCTAAAATGATAAACAGTAAGGGCCTCATTACACGGACGGCGGTAACCATGGCGCTATTAGCGCCATGGTTGCCACCGGTATTTTACCGAGTCTGCCTTGGTGAATGGGGAAATTACCGCCCCATTCCAATGTTGGCGGGGCCATAATTCCCCATTCACCAAGGCCCTTCCCCATTCCCATTTGAGCCCCCATAGGGCTCAATGGGAATGGGGAAGGAGCAAATAACGGTACCGCTATTAGCGGTACCGTTATTTGCCCTGAAGTCCCTCAGCGGGTCTCTTCCTTAATGTGTGGTCTGGCCACACGTTAAGGACGGGACCCGCTGAGGGACGTCGTAGTATGGCGCTAAGGGATTACCGGCACCGGTGCCCTTACCGGTGCCGGTAATCCCTTAGCCCCATCTGTGTAATGAGGCCCTAAATGTCCTTTTTGAATTCATGCATTAAAGACGACCACAGGGATCGAACCACAGTGTCAGGTTTGTAGGCCAGACACTTCACCACTGTATTAAATAACCTGATGAAAAATAACAAACAACTTTCTCATTTCGGTACTGCAATTCCCATGAAAAACACTTGTGTTGGTTCTTGGAGTTTAAAACATGTACATCTTTTAACGTTTTCAAAAACACTATTAGAAGAAAAAATCCTCTCTGGGCTTTGTGTGTGTCTTGTTTTTATGAAAGGCAAATGACATTCTTGTGCAATTTAATGAAATGTGCATATTTCACGTTGATATGCTAATTTCTGGTGACGTCACATCCCATTGCATTTGTTGATGTGTCCCCCCACTTTAATTTTTAGGACTTGACCCCTGGTGCAGAAGTAGAATTACACGCTACATGCACAACACTTACATATTTTA
Source organism: Ambystoma mexicanum (assembly GCF_040938575.1). Classification (NCBI taxonomy): domain Eukaryota; kingdom Metazoa; phylum Chordata; class Amphibia; order Caudata; family Ambystomatidae; genus Ambystoma; species Ambystoma mexicanum. The sequence goes on from NC_090938.1 coordinate 608,810,244, forward strand.
CTTACATATTCTGGGGGGGATACATGCCATTATATCCCCCCACTTAAAATGGTGGGGGGGATTTGTCCCACCTGTCCCCCCATGTCCTACGCCCATGATACCTGTGTCGCGCTCGGGCGCCGTCTATCAGTCGCAATCTATGCAATCTACACCACTACGCAGGTATAAGGAAACCGAATCGGTTCTGTGACTCACCCACGCCCATCCTCAAGCAATCCAAGCCCCTCTGTGAATACAAAGATTACACCATGCGCAGAACACATGCCACCAACGACCACATCTGGCAGGGCATGGCTTGCGACACAGCTCACACAGGCACAAGGCACACAGAGGCAGCAGTATTTGTTTGGCTTGCACATGGATGTGGATAGCCATGCACAAAACACACACGGACCACATGCAACTGCATTTGTTCAGACTTGAACATGGGATGGCAAATACACCAAAACACACAGCTTGCGCCAACAATCAGATTTGGTTGGGAATGTCCACAGTTCCAGGAAACACCCAAATACACAGAAACTTGCCAACAGGTGGGGAAAGTCATTGGCATGACAACCTTTAACAGAAAAAAGAGGATAATTGTGGATTCTTTTTTTTTTCTTTTTACAAGAGGTCATGTTTTTAACTACAAAAAGTAAAGTGAACAAACGTTGGAAATGACAATGCTGATGTTAATACCTAACAGCGCCTCAATGCCTCCGGTTGTTTGTGTGCTTTATAAATGAAATAAATAAATACTACAACGCTTCGTCTAAACAAAGAACACCATCCTACAGGTTAAAACCTTACTTAACTCACACTAGGCCACTACTTCACAACTCTTTTTTTAAACATCAGGCATCGGATATCATCACTGATGTGACAGTGAGGCTTGTGAACTAGCGCAGCATTTGTGAGGTATGAAGTTGTGGTGGAGTTTGTTACACTTAGCATTTCTAGTGACCTTAAGTTTGGCCTTTCCAGTGTTTTTAAATGTATCTTTTTTTGGTAGTAAACTTAACTCCTCGTATAAAAACAAAGGCTGTTGAAAAAACATTTTTAAAGATGAATGGTTACTCATACCCTCATCACAAGTTTGGTGGTAACCCTTAAATGCGGCGATAACAACGCTATTACCGCCGCATTTAAGGGTCCGCCAGATCACGGGTTTGACAGATTTGCCCCCAGCTCTGAGCTGGGAGCAAATCCACAGAAATTCTGCTGATTTGTGGTGGTAATACCAGCGGCGGTAATACCGGCGGCGGTAATGGCGCGAGAATTTCCCATTGGGCCCAATGGGGAATGGGGAATTCCCGAATGGACCCAATGGGGAATGGGAACTTACCCTTCAACCAAACCTGTGATCAGGCGCTAATAGCACCGGGGGGTTTGGCGGTAACGCTAATAGCCCCAGCAGTAATACTGCCGGGGATAGTGCCCAACTCGTGATGAAGCCGAAATCCGTCTAGAAACGCCGGCAATGCCAACATTAAATTACAAACACCCAGCATAAATCAATTATTGCGTCAATACCAATTCATTCCACTAACAGATGAAACCTTGACTCGCACAGCAGCACACCTTGCAATGTTTCTCTTCAGTATAGCATTGACCAAAGGCACCTAAGCTGTCAAACCAGCGTTGCGAAGCAGTGGTGGGAATAGCAAAAATGAATGTGGGCCGTGCATAGCATTGCACAGGAAACAGAATCACTTCAAGGCATAAGTCTTTGCTGACGGAGGAATGGCTCCTGGACTAGAGGAAGTGTGAACTGACTTTCCGTAAGTCGACTAGCCTGCTTTGCCTCAGTGTGGCAGTTGGTGGGGAGTGGCTTCCAGAGACTGTGGGCTAGAAGCTTGCTGTTGGGACGTGGCATCCATTTTGGTCGGTAGAGTGGGGGGAGCATCTGATGGGTGTAGGGTTGTATTCTGTTCCGATACTCAGTGTGATCTGAAAGTTTTGAAGCGTGCTTGGATGTTTTTGGGTAGCCAGTAAAGTGGCTTATGTTATGAGTAGAGGTGTCTGGTCTGCGGTTTCTTTCCATGTTCCATTTTGACTGCACAAAACTTTATAATGAAACTTCAAGAATAAAAATCTAATTAATTGTTTAATAACATCTGTAAAGAAGCGAAACAAAAGTATAGAAAGAGGAGTTAACCAGTGCACTCACAACCAATGGACGGTCTTTGTGTGAAATCAATGGTAGCAAAGGTTTTAGCAATTTAAGATGGTAATATACATATTTTACCATATCGTTTACCTGCAGATTACAGCCTAAATTTGCTTGCCAGGTGCATCCAAGATTCTTTACCTTAGTTGCAAATGGCCTCTGTTCTCGTAAAGAGCTGTATTCCACGCATTTCAGGTCTGCAGCCTTGGTCTTGCTCCTCAAGGCTTCTAGCTTACTATTATACAATGCCACCGTCCATTTTCTCAACATGGCCGCTTTACTCGCGTTATATTTCCTACTTTAGCAAGCATCTACGTTGTCTTATCTACCTTATATATATATATATATATATATACATCTACTGCACCTCTTGTTACTTATCTTCTACTTGTATATAGTTTTCTTCATATTCGCATATATGTTTACCTCATAATTCAGTTACATCTTCATTCTCCAGATATCCATACAACAGGGTTAGTGGGTCGACGTATCATCTCTTACTGATGACGTCACTTCGCACCTGTCAGACTTTACTTATAGTTCTTCTATGTCCAGTGGTGTCTGCAAACTCATGTCTACCGCCTCAGTTTTAGGGTACATTCGGTACGGTTGTCTGAGCTCATAACGTCTTTCATACCTTCGATGTGGTATTTGCACGATATGAGGTGTCATGCACAGTGCATTCTTGTTGTTCTTCCAATAATACAGAGGTGAGGGGGGTGGGCTCTATACATGACATGTACAACTGCCTCTCTACAGATGAATTATCAATCTGTGTCCCACTGACATCTTCAAACGTATTGTTTCTATTTTGACATTAATCTATTACACAGAGATGACCCATTTGCGAATCAGTGGAAATCTAATTGAAGCCCACTGGGGGGAGGTGGGGTCAAGACTGACAAAATCTGACCCTTCATACAGTATCAGGCAGCCCTACAAGGAATATATGATCACCTTAACTTTCCTTTCACCCTTCTCCCCTCATGTCTTACTTAAAAGCACAGTGTTTCTGAAAAGCAGAATGTGCTGGGGCAAGTCAGTCTTGTTTCTGGTGCAGCCCACTAGCTGCTTCTTACTGTCCTGTATTTATAAATGGGAAAGTAAAACTACAAGCACCAGAGTGCAAAGGGATGTGATCTTAAGAGCCATCATTGTCTGAACATCGTATACTGAAAAAAGATAACTTGGGATATCTGTTCCCATGTGGATAATGGAGCTCAGTGGGACCCTCAACTCGAGTTTTCTGCTACACGTTGGGTCAGATTCTCAAAACGTAGCACAAATGAAGGAAGCCCAGAGAATGCGCTCGTTTCATTTGAGCTACTTCACGAAATGCTCCACTAACCTTATTCTCAAAGATGACCTGAGCATTTCTGGAGGGGCTGGAGAGTGCCAAAAAGATGTGCTCTCCAGCCCCCTTGCATAGATTAGTGTATGGAGGGTGCTCCCAACACTAATATATGACCGGCTCTAAGCAACATCTTTGTTGCTGAGAGAGCATTTCACTGAAGACCTTTCTGGAAATTATTAGACTAGAGCCATCTGTCTGCCTCTGTTGAGATCTTTGGTCACCATCACAGGATGTGAAAGAAAAACAGAGGGTCCGCAATATGCAATATTTGCTTAGACAAAAGCTCTGCACTGGGAAACCACTACAGCATTAACAGGCCCCCGATAAATGTCTATTATAATACTTGCAAATGGGCATTGTGTTGGCATTTCAGTGATATGGAAGGCCCAGCGCCCCTAGTGGTGCACATCAACATGTCACAAAACCAACCCATAACAAAGGCAATACACACAACCTGGTATTCACCACCTGTCCAGCCCATGAATGTCTTCCCCCATCTACCTTTGCACTGGATGGGTCATCCAGCCATACCCATCCTGCTCCACCACACAGCTCACCGACACCAGGGCTGACCCAAACAAACCAAGACAGTTTTATGCCCCTTTAAGAAGGTTCTCATCGACAGATTGGAAGGAAACCTCATCACCTTGGTCTCTGCATTCAACCTCTCAGAGAAAGTCAATGCACAGCTCAGCTGACTCAGACACACCCCGAAACCGCCAACACCCATGCACCATGCAAGCATACAACATTCCAAGATGGACCCCATTCAGGAACAATACTCCAGAAGATCTGATAAACACTCTTTCAGCCCTCAATCCCACCACCTACAAGGATGGCGTTCTACCCACATACATTGTTAAGGTCATCATAGGTGAAGCACTCACACCACTTCTCAACTTCTTCAACCCATCCTTCAAGCAAGATACCTTCCCAGATGCACTGGAAACAGGACAGATAATTCCCTTGCTGAAGAAATACACACTCCAACCAGATGATCTGGCCAATTATCACCCGATTATACATCTTCCGTCCTCTGCAAAATGACTGAGAAGACCACCGCTATTGAGATGTGTAAAACACCTCCCTCCCTATTCTCCAACAGAACTATAAAGCCCCTGAGGCAACACAAACACTGCCAATATCCAGGTTTTTGAATTAGCTCTCCTCACCATGGACAGACAGGACCCCAGCTTACTTTTCCTGCACAACCTCACCAATCTTCAATACCACCAACCATGAAGCCCTCCATAATATCCTTTCCACATGAATGTGCTTCAATGGAACAGTCAAGCAGTGGTTCATCTCCTACATTTAAAACAGAGACCAACTCATCCATATGTGCCCCAACATATTCCAGCACCTCCCCAGTACACTGCAGCGCTCCGTGAGGGTTCATTCTGTCCACTGCCCTATTCATCCTCTGCATGGACCCTCTGGAAGGAACTCCTCATCAACACCAACATCAAGATAAACCAACATGCAGGTGACACACAACTGTACCTAAGGATCAAATGCATCAACAATATCCATTGACTCAAGCACTGACTGTCCCTGATCCAGGCCTGGAGGACAAGCTCGTATATGAGGCTCAACCCGACAAAGACAGAAATACATTCTCCTAAGAGTCACCACAAAGCACACCCACATCCAGAATAGGCTGAGAAATATGGAGCTCAATGGATTTGCGCCTCAACTCTCATCCACTACAAATAAATCAGCGTTACCATCAATGTGACTTCTCATTCTAAGCATACCTTGCAAGAAGAACAAACCAGCAGCGTGATATGAACTTCTGCTCCTCCACAAAAGTCTTTCACCCCCACCCGCCAAAGTTTCAGAGCAGTTGTCCAAGCCCTGGTCATCTCCCGACAGGATGGTGGCAACACTGTACTTTCAGGAGCCCCAGTCGTCACATTAGCCCCTCTGACAATTGTCCAGCATGCTGCAGAACACCTTCATCGGAAGACTATGAAAACTCAAAAACATCACTGCCATCTTCCCTTAAGCATTCCTTTGTGAGCCCCCTCCTGAAAAAACCTTCTGCAGACCCATCTTGTCCTGCCAACTACCACCCCATATCTATCACACCCTTCCTTGGGAAACTCTTGGAGAAGCTGGTCTTCCCCCAACTGACCCAGCACACTGAACTTGTTGGTTGCCTCCACGACCATCAATTTGAATTCCAAGCACAGAAATTGCTCTTCTGAGCATCTGTGAGGAACTTCTTGCATCTCTTGATTCCAACTCGCCAGCTGTTCTCATTCTAATTGATCTCTCCTCTGCATTTGATACGGTCAACCACTCCATCCTCATAAAACGACTCCACGATACACTAGGTATCTCCGAGCGGGCACTGGACTGGCTGACCTACTTACTCAGTGACCATCCATCCCAGGCTATTCTGGGCTCTTTCTCCTCCTCCACCTCTCTCGCCTCATGCAGCGTCCCCCAGGGCTCCAACTGGCTTTTTAACTACGTTGCTCTGCTTGCACACCTCATTTCCACCTTCTCCCAAACCTCCAGTTTTATGCAGCTGACACACAACTCTTCTTCAAACCTCCCTCTGATCCTCTTCTTACGACCTCCATCATTCCTGACTGCCTGTCTGTCATCTAGTTCTGGTGTACTTCCAATGATCTGCCTCAATGCCAGAAAAACTGAGATCCTTCCTATTGGGGCTCCTGCTCCCTCTTTCTGTCCAGTCTCTGGCCATCTTCTATGGGCTATCCACCTTCCCCTCATCTGAAGCCAGAAACCTTGGAGTCATCTTCAACTCCTCTCTTTCCTTCATCCCTCACATTCAGGGCCTTGCCAAGAAGTCCCACTGTCAACTCAACCTCCTCAAAGGAATTCTCCTTTCCTCACTCCCCCCTTCCCCCACTTTCAATGTCTCTAGAGCTCTGGTTCTCTCTAGGCTAGACTACTGCAATAGCCCTTTCTTTAATCAACCCTTTTCATCTCTACGACCCCTCCAGCTCAGCCAGAATAGGGCTGCAAGACTTATCCTTGGCCTCAAGCCCAGGGACTGTATCTCTCCAGTACAAAAAATTCTCCACTGGCTCGCGGTTGCTGCAAGGAAAAAATGTAAATCCCTCTGCATCATCCACAAGGCTGTCTGGGGCCAGGGACGACATTATCTACAACTTGCTCTCACTAAATACTCTCCCTCCAGATCTTTACGTTCCTCCGGGACCAACTCTCTGTGGGTTAAGCGCTTCGCTAAACAGCGAGCTGGTGGCCGACCTTTTTCCTCAGCAGGCTCCCTCCTATGGAACAGCCTCCCCCTTCGTCTTCGTCTTGAGCCGGATCTCCTCAAATTCCAGAAGCTCCTCAAGACTTTACTTTTCACCTCCTCCTTCCCTTCCTCCCGCCACTGATAAATCCCACAGTTTCTGATATTGGTGACCAGGGCCCTTATGTGTCTGCCCGGGTCCTGGCCTCCCACGCCCAATCGCCTGCAGCCTTCACCCCTTCTAGCACTTTGCCTTGACACCCACTGGCCTACACCAGATCTATCTTTCATTGTTATATTTGTTTTCATTCCCATTTTCCCTTTGCCCTGAGGGCACTTTGAAACACAATTTAATTGATGTATAAGCGCCTTACAAATGCAAATGCACAATAAAATAAAAATAAACAAAATCCTCACAAAGCTGCACAGGCTACTGCTTCATGCATGCATCATGTGTATGTCCACATCACCTACAAAGAGGTCACAAGCAAAATACCACTCCAGCTGGTCGAGAAACTCACCATCTCCGAACCAAAACCTTGACCAAAGTGAAACAAAAGAACTGCAAGGTGAAAAAACTAGGAAACAGGCCTTTTCTGCTACCCATTGGGCAAGATTTTCAAAAAGTAGAGCATATGAAAGGAGTGCAAAGAATGGGCTCATTTAATTTGGGCTACCTTCTGAAATGCTCACATCACCTTATTCTCAAAGGTGACCTGACCATTTCAGGAGGGGCTGGACAATAACACAAAGATGTGCTCTCCTGCGCAAAGATGTATAAGTGCTTTGCAAATGCACAGTAAATAAAAAAATAAATGTCCTGCAGTATTGTTGGGACTCAGGAGAACTTTCCCGGCACCAATGTATGACAGGCTCCCAGCAACCACATGGTTGCTGGCAGTGCATTTCACTGAGACGGGCCCTTTAAGAATTAAATAAAAAGTATTTCCATCCCTTCTTGGGGGATGGGAAGGCAAGTGTGACAGCCGCAGTTTAAACTGCGGCTGGCAGACTTAAATGTACAGACATAGGCCAGCCTCTACAGCACCATGGACAGCTCCCCCTGCGCCTGTTCTCGCAGCTCTGTGAGACTCCCATTGAAACTCCTGCAGCCGACATCTGCTCAAAGGAAACAACAGGCCTTGCAAAATGTAACATCTTACTGGGAGAAGTGGGCGTCACCCCGAGGGTGGGCATTGCAGGGAGGGTACAGAGCAGATCAAATGTCCCTTTCACGTAAGTAAGCAACTTCGCTCTTCGATGGACTTTAAACTTTCATTTAATGCCACCATTTTGACAATGACTTTGTCTGCCGCTCCCTCTGCAGCAGTGTTGCTTCAATGTGAATAGCAGCTGTAACTCCTGTTTAATGTAATGGTTTGTTTGTTTGTTTGTTTGTTTATTTTATTTAGTATAGCGCTCCACACCCATGGGTAAATGGGCGCTTAGGACAAGTTACAAAGTTACAGTATACAAGCGGTTATACAAATGTGGCGGGAATATGCCATATATAGTATGTACAGGCAGGTAGTAAGAAGCATTTCAGAGTATGTACAATATATACAATAAGAACTAAGCTTAATCTAACTAAGGGTTACCTTCTCCAGTAGCCAGCTGATGACTAGTTTTCTAAACAATTGGAAAGATTTGACCAGTTTAATATTCAGTGGCAGCGTGTTCCAAAGTTGAGGGGCGAGGACCGTGAAACTCGAGCCTCCCGCTCTTTTGGCGGTGAATCTGGGCACAATGAGGCTGAGGGTATTGGATGATCTGGTGACTCTTGTGTTGGGTTTAAGAGTGAGTTTGTTAGTCAGGTATTGGGGGGCTAGGTGGTTTAAGGCTTTGTAGGTGAGGCACAGGGTTTTTAGGTCAATTTTTTGTTTGCTGAATGGATAACCATTTGCAAGAAATTCTTGTGTGGGAAATGTGCTCCCTCTTGGGAATATTTAGTGCTGCTCTCAGCGCATTATTTTGGAGGATCTGAAGTTTCTTGATTATGGCTTGGTTGGCACCAAGGTAGAGGCTATTACAGTAGTCAAGCTTTGATTGTATAAGGGCTCTCGCCAGAATGAGGCAACTGTTTGTAGATAGAAATGGTCTACAGGCCCTGATTAGTTTACCCGTGTAGGCGGTGGCTGAGGCAGTCATGTTAACTTGTTTGGCAAGGTTGGTATTGGCGTCCAAGTAGAAGCCTAACGTTTTCACGTTTTTCACAACTGGAATGAGGTTGCCATCTATGGTGAAGTTTGAGTAATCGGGGCTGAGTTTCTGTAGATTATTAGTGGACCTGACTAGGAGGAGCTCGGTCTTCTCATCATTCAGACAGAGGCCGTGTGTGGCCATCCATGCATGAATGATGGCGAAGATTTCGTTAATCCTGGAAGCGTCAGTGTTATAGTTGCCAGAGATGGTGAGGAGTATCTGGGTGTCATCTGCGTAGTTGGTGTAGGTGACACCCAGATGGTCCAGTTTATCGAAGAGGGGCTTCGTAAAGATGTTGTAGAGGGTAGGGGAGACGCAGGACCCTTGTGGGACACCACAGGTAATGGGGATGGGGTCAGCTGCAGCCATAGATGAAAAAACCCTCATAGTTCTGTTGGCTAGGAAGGATTGAATCCACATGACAGCAGGGGGGAGAAGTGGGCAGCAGAATAGAGGTGGTTGCAGAGTATTTTGTGGTCAACCAGGTCGAAGGCTGCTGAAAGGTCTAAGAGGAGTAGGATAGCTGCTTTATTTTTGTCCTTGATGTCATCAATCTGGCTTTTAAGGTCAACAAGGGCAGTTTCCGTTCCATGTTGAGGGCGAAAGCCAGATTGACGCAGGCCTAGCAGTTGATTAGCCTCCAGGTAATCCTGGATTTGCAGATAGGCAACTCTGTCAAGGATTTTTAGCAGGAAGGGGACCGTGGTAATAGGCCTGTAGTTGGTGGGAATGGTTGGGTCAAGAGATTGTTTTTTTAGGAGGGGGAGAACCCAAGACTGTTTTAGGTTGTTAGGTACAGAATTAGTAGAGAAGGATAGGTTTACTAGTTTGGAAATAAATGGGGCGAGGTCTCGCGCCGCGTCTTTGATGATCTGTGCGGGGCAGCTGTCCCCTTTACAGTTAGAGGGTTTGAGGGATGCTATGATTTTTTGAATTTCAGGTATGGTAACCAGTTTAAATGTAAAGCCGGAAGTATTGCTAGTAGGTGTGGGTGTGCTAGATATGACGGCATTGCTATTTGATAGTTGTAATCTTTTAGATTCGATTTTATTTTGAAGACCGGTGATTTTGTTAGCTAATGCATTTTGGATGCTGGTGCACCATGCCTTGTCCTTCACGCAGGTATCGGTTGGAGGATTCGGATTCTCTAATTCTTTCAGGATGGAGAAGAGTTCTTTGGCAGAGGATTGGGCATTGTTTATTCTGACATTATAGGCTTCTTTTTTGGTCCGGATTATTTCTTTCTTGTAGTGGGAGGAAATGGACGTAAGATTAGCTTTGTTTTCTGCAGAGGGGTTAGTTTTCCATATGGTTTCCAACTTGGCGTTCTTTTTTCTAAGAGTTTTGAGTTCCGGTGTGAACCAAGGGTTCAAGTGAGCTATAGGTTTGCATTAAAGTTGCTTTAATGGGGCAACGGCATCAATAGTGCTAGTCAGGGCATCATTGTAGGAGTCGACTAGGAGGTTAAGGTCAGCGGTAGCTGGGATTGTGTTAAGAAGGGGGAGGACGAGTGGTGTTAGGGTCTCTGCGGTGATGTTGCGCTTGTTTCTCGTCAGGCAGGCTGGTGCGTAAGGGCACTGTTTTAGGTTAGGATTCTTTTGGTGGATGTCAAATAATATGAGGGAGTGGTCAGTCCATACAAAAGGTTGTGGGGCTTTGCAGGTGATGATGCAGTTGTGGGCTGCGACCCAGTCAATAGTTCTACCTTTCTGGTGGGTAGGTAGAGTAACGACTTGGGTGAAGTTGTGCTCAGATAAGGCGTTAGCCAAGGAGGCCGCCGGAGCGTTGTTAGGGTCATTAAGCCCTATGTTGAAATCTCCTAGAATGATATTTTGGGAGTGGGGCTTGGAATTCTCTGCTGTGAGAGAGGTAATGTCTTCCTCGAAAGAGCTTGTGGGGCCTGGGGGCCTATATATGATTTGCAGGGTGATGGTACTCTTAGGGGTAGTTTGTACTTTGATGGTGAGGAGTTCGCAGGACTTAAGCGGGGGGGAGGTGATGAGTCTGAAGTCGAGAGAGGACTTGAATATGATTGCTACACCTCCTCCGCGAGCGTTAGGTCTATCCGCTCTGAGGATGGCGTAGTTGTCGGGAATAGCGAGAGTGAGGTAGGGTCCTGCTGCTTCGTGTAGCCATGTTTCTGTGGTGGCAAGGAAGTCAAGGTCTCCTGAAAGGATAATGTCGACAATTTCAGTGGGGTGGGCTACTAGGGATCTAACGTCGAGTAGTGCCCCTTTTAGGGGTGACGTGTTAGTGGCCTTGACGCTATCCTTAGTTGTGGACTTGGTCGCCGATGCAGTAGGCAGCTTGCCAAGTGTGGTGGGTAGTCTGGCGCCGAGTCTGTTATTGCGGTCCTGGAGGGTGGGCTTACTTGTGGGGTGGTGAGCCAGTGGATTGGGGTGGTGAAGGGTGAAGGCAGTGTGGTCGGCTTTAATTATGTTAGGGGTGCTAGGTAGGATATTATTTAGTGTGGCATTAATTATGATGGTGGAGTGTTGGAGAGTGAGGTGTGGGAAGGGTGGGAGGGAAGGAAGGAAGGGTGTGGGACAGGGGATGGGGTGGTGTCTAGGGCAGCCTAATTTAGCTAGTCCATTGTTATATGGTATATAACTGTTGCTGCTACATGGAATGCTGTTGTTTATGATGCAAAAAGGGAGCATGGTGAGCAAGAGCCAAGGGAGCATAGTTGTAATTATGCAGTGAGTGGGCAGTTTGGTTGTTAGTACAGCAGAGTACAAAGGAGGGCAGAACAGTTGCAGTAATTGCAGCGACAATCCTGGGATCGAGGTTGCTCCAATAGTTACAAAGCGAGCAGATCTAATTGTGCAACAACATGTAGGTTTAGGCTACGTTAGGAATTGCTACTAAAATGCAGAAAGGGCAGTTCAAGTAATGCAGCAATATGTAGGCATAGGCTAAGTTCGGAATGGCTGCTATAGTGCAGAGAGGGCAGTTCTGGTAATGCAACAATATGTAGGCATAGGCTAAGTTCCAATTACTACTGAAGGTGCAAAAAGGGCAGTTCTAGTAATGCAACAATATGTAGGCATAGGCTAAGTTCCAATTACTACTGAAGGTGCAAAAAGGGCAGTTCTAGTAATGCAACAATATGTAGGCATAGGCTAAATTCCAATTACTACTGAAGGTGCAAAAAGGGCAGTTCTAGTAATGCAACAATATGTAGGCATAGGCTAAATTCCAATTACTACTGAAGGTGCAAAAAGGGCAGTTCTAGTAATGCAACAATATGTAGCCATAGGCTAAATTCCAATTACTACTGAAGGTGCAAAAAGGGCAGTTCTAGTAATGCAACAATATGTAGGCATAGGCTAAATTCCAATTACTACTGAAGGTGCAAAAAGGGCAGTTCTAAGTTACTGCTAGGGTTCAAACATTGTAAGCATGTTGAAACTCGAAATGTTCAAGTGAAGCAGCATCACTTTGTGCTTGGCAGATGAAAGGCATTTGTTTGTAAGGTATTGGCCGCAGAAGGCTCAGCCTGTCATTGATTCGAGCTTATGATATGGGAGCTGAACACCAATGTCTGGGTTTAACTTACTGAGCTATCTGACCACAATTAGCCTGTCTTAAGAAGTCCATAGTGTAGGCAAGTAAGGGAAGTGGTAAAAAGGGGGCGGGGGGGATCAAGATCAGCACTCATGCCCCCAGCTGCACATTCCCCCATGCAACCAGGAGATCTAATGAGGCTATGCACGCACACACTCGCATTCCAGCATCAGCATTTTTTTGTAGAGCAGGCGATTGATTCTCCAAGGAATTACCAGTTGGCAGATGCAGTTTGGTAAGCTGCCTGTTTAGTGGAAAATCTTTCTACCTTGGTGTAGAACAGGAGTATGCAGAAATACTGCGCACGAATCAAGCTGTTCTTGGCGTAGAGCAGGAGTTTGCAGAAATACTGAGCATGAATGAAGCTGTTCTTGGCATAGAGCAGGAGTTTGCAGAAATACTGAGCATGAATGAAGCTGTTCTTGGCATAGAGCGGGAGTTTGCAGAAATACTGAGCACGAATGAAGCTGTTCTTGGCATAGAGCAGGAAATTGCAGAAATACTGAGCATGAATGAAGCTGTTCTTTGCGTATAACAGGAGTTAGCAGAAATACTGAGCACAAATGAAGCTGTTCTTGGCTTAGAACAGGAGTTTGCAGAAATACTGAGCATGAATGAAGCTGTTCTTGGCATAGAGCGGGAAATTGCAGAAATACTGAGCATGAATGAAGCTGTTCTTTGCGTATAACAGGAGTTTGCAGAAATACTGAGCATGAATGAAGCTGTTCTTGGCATAGAGCAGGAGTTTGCAGAAATACTGAGCATGAATGAAGCTGTTCTTGGCATAGAGCGGGAGTTTGCAGAAATACTGAGCATGAATGAAGCTGTTCTTGGCATAGAGCAGGAGTTTTGCAGAAATACTGAGCATGAATGAAGCTGTTCTTGGCATAGAGCGGGAGTTTGCAGAAATACTGAGCAAGAATGAAGCTGTTCTTGGCATAGAGCAGGAAATTGCAGAAATACTGAGCATGAATGAAGCTGTTCTTTGCGTATAACAGGAGTTTGCAGAAATACTGAGCACAAATGAAGCTGTTCTTGGCTTAGAACAGGAGTTTGCAGAAATACTGAGCACAAATGAAGCTGTTCTTGGCTTAGAACAGGAGTTTGCAGAAATACTGAGCACAAATGAAGCTGTTCTTGGCGTAGAACAGCTGTATGCAGAAATACTGAGCACGAATTAAGGTCTTCTCGGCTTAGAGAAGGAGTATGCAGCAAGAATAAAGCTGTTCATGACGAAAAACAGGTGCATGCAGATAAACGGAGCACAAATGAATTCTGTTCTTGGCGAAGAACAAGAGTATGCAGAAATACCGAGCACGCAGGAAGATGTTCGTGGCATAGAACAGGAGTATGCAGAAATACCGAGCACGCAGGAAGATGTTCGTGGCATAGAACAGGAGTATGCAGAAATACCGAGCACGCAGGAAGATGTTATTGGCATAGAACAGGAGTATGCAGAAATACTGCACTCAAATCAAGCTGTTCTTGGCGTAGAGAAGGAATTCGCAGAAATACTGAGCACAAATGAAGCTGTTCTCGGCTTAGAACAGGAGTATGCAGAAATACCGAGCACGCAGGAAGATGTTCGTGGCATAGAACAGGAGTATGCAGAAATACCGAGCACGCAGGAAGATGTTCTTGGCATAGAACAGGAGTATGCAGAAATACCGAGAACGCAGGAAGATGTTCTTGGCATAGAACAGGAGTATGCAGAAATACCGAGCACGCAGGAAGATGTTCGTGGCATAGAACAGGAGTATGCAGAAATACCGAGCACGCAGGAAGATGTTCGTGGCATAGAACAGGAGTATGCAGAAATACCGAGCACGCAGGAAGATGTTATTGGCATAGAACAGGAGTATGCAGAAATACTGCACTCAAATCAAGCTGTTCTTGGCGTAGAGAAGGAATTTTCAGAAATACTGAGCACAAATGAAGCTGTTCTCTGCTTAGAACAAGAGGATGCAGAAATACTGAGCACAAATGAAGCTGTTCTTGGCGTAGAACAGGAGGATGCAGAAATACTGAGCACAAATGAAGCTGTTCTTGGCGTAGAACAGGAGTGTGCAGAAATGCTGAGCACGCAGGAAGATGTTCGTGGCATAGAACAGGAGTATGCAGAAATAACGAGCACGCAGGAAGATGTTCGTGGCATAGAACAGGAGTATGCAGAAATACCGAGCACGCAGGAAGATGTTCGTGGCATAGAACAGGAGTATGCAGAAATACCGAGCACGCAGGAAGATGTTCGTGGCATAGAACAGGAGTATGCAGAAATACCGAGCACGCAGGAAGATGTTATTGGCATAGAACAGGAGTATGCAGAAATACTGCACTCAAATCAAGCTGTTCTTGGCGTAGAGAAGGAATTTGCAGAAATACTGAGCACAAATGAAGCTGTTCTCGGCTTAGAACAAGAGGATGCAGAAATACTGAGCACAAATGAAGCTGTTCTTGGCGTAGAACAGGAGTGTGCAGAAATGCTGAGCACGCATGAAGTTTTTTTTGGCGTAGAACAGCTGTATGCAGAAATACTAAGCACGAATTAAGGTCTTCTCGGCTTAGAGAAGGAGTATGCAGCAAGAATAAAGCTGTTCATGACGAAAAACAGGTGTATGCAGAAATACCGAGCACGCAGGAAGATGTTTGTGGCATAGAACAGGAGTATGCAGAAATACCGAGCACGCAGGAAGATGTTCTTGGCATAGAACAGGAGTATGCAGAAAAACTGGGCCCAAATTAAGCTGATCTTTGCATAGAATAAGATCTTACAGAAATACTGCACTCAAATCAAGCTGTTCTTGGCGTAGAACAGGAGTATGCAGAAATATTGAGCACAGATTAAGCTGTTTAACTTTGACATCACTCCTCCAGGGCCAGGAAAGCCTCCTGAGCGACCCCCTCTGATGGTAGCACATCCAATGGGAAGTATCATTCCTGGAGGAGCCTCAGGTGTGATGGGAAATATCCCTGCCAGACCTTGTACGGGATGGACTATGAAGAATGGTAAGAGATAAACGCATATGGTCCCTGGGATGTCCTATGGAAGTTGGGTGGGGCTCATAGTTTGCTCATATGGCTGCTGCTCGATCTGCCTAAAAGAGTGAACATGCCTCGTTGTTCTTTGAGACTGTCTTTTGGGGATGAGGACGACTCCCTGTCAGATGTAATGTATTATAATGTAATGTAAAGTGGTCCTATATAGTGCCCTTCTGCAAGTAATGATGGCCTTATGCTGCATATTTATTTATCAACAACTGTAAAACTGCTTTTGTTACTGAATTGCCAAAATCTGAAAGCATCAGATAACAGATATAATAAAAGCTACCAGCAGGTGGCTTTTGCTTCATTAGTGCCGCAAGGGCAGAGATTAACTCGAGCACAGGAGGCTCATCCATTTCACAAAATGGACGCCTCCTAGTGCTTCATATTAAAGGGGTTTAAACATCATTTGTGTACAATTTTACATAGGAACTTTCAATAGTAATATGTTTATTATATATTTTTTATAATTGTCCTTGTTTTAAGACCAAACATTTTTTGAGCGCACTATTCCTTTAAAAGAAAGTTTGAGGCACATTTATAATGATGAAATGAGGCACATTTATAATGATCAAATGCTATGCTATACAATACACACACTGATATGTTAAACACTGGCATTCGTTTATCTGAAAGACACTGGAGTCCTGGTGTCGAAAGGTTGTGCACTCGTGCCTTTCACAATCTACTGAATATTTGAAGATGTGCCCTATGGTGTTGTTGCCTGGGAAAAAAATAGGTCAAACAAGTTGGTGGGAAAGAAGTTTAACCCCATGTTTTTAGGATTTCATTGGGGGGGCTTCTAAGCTTAAAGGAGCTATTGCTTGCTAGCTTACCATCGGTATCCTGGAGCTGATCTCAGAGGTTACGCGGTTCATCTGCATGCTCGCGTTGAGCAAGTACAGTGCTAGCCAGCATTCCGGGCACTTGTAACAAGCCCTAGGCCACCAGTGCATAACCCGCCATTTTGAAAGAAGAAATGACTGTGTGTTCTGGGACTTGTAGGAATTGTATTGCTGTGGGTCACCATGGAGAAAGCAACTGGTGGCCTGTCATATTGGGAAGGGCTGGCCATCTTTGAATGTATGGTTATGTGTTCCCCAACAAGTAGCAATGCTATTAATGTTGGGCTATCATGGATACAAAAAAATTATGGTCTGCTTTCTTGGGGATGCTTAGGCATTGTGAATGGATATGTGTCATAAGGGACAATAGACCATATGAGTTGGTGATCACCAAGTCAGCTAGTATGCCCTCTTTTGAACAGTAGGCTATCTTGGATGGAAAAAGGCAATTTGTAGCACAGAATGTGGTACACTGATACATGATTGCCTGCGTATGCCCTTTTAGTATGGCAACTAGGGAAAATGTATTGTGACATCTTGAATGTAAAAATGGATTAGTCTACCAGGGCATATTCCCCAAATGTGTATGTGTATACTTGAAACATTGAAGGCTGCAAGATCTCAATTGTAGCTGTTTAGAAGCACTGGCCACTCCACCTGTTTGTTAAGACCATCAGCATATCTCTTTAACAAAAGAATCCATTGTTGCTCCTCTTTGTGTAATTGACTATTAGTGTTGCAGTGACTAGGCACAGATTTAATATATTGCAACTATTGCCCAAGATATGTCATTTTCAGAATGGTTGCACTCTACAAAGAGCAATACTATCAGAGCATGCACACGGTTTGCCTAATTCTCAATCTGTGTTCTGAAATCCAGGCCGTCATTTTTCTAGTTCTCATTCCAAAATAGAATCTTTCTGTATTTACTGTCTGGTCGCATCTAACTAGTAAGTCTTTCAAATGTGTGGATCTCTTAAAGGCAAACATCGGTTTCTCTGCCAGACCCACTGGCTCTTCAATCAGATGCTAGTTCTGAAGAACGTTAGTGTTTAGAGATGAAGGTCTTCAAACTTGACTTTGTCTCACGTGTTCTTTTGGCCCTACATAGTTACGAGGCCCCATGTATCTCCATGCCCTCCTCATATGTGAGCTGGCTTTCATAACAGCCTTACCTTTTTTAACCTTCATCATGATTTGGGGCTGGAGGACTTCTGACTACCCCCCTTTCCACCTGCCCAACCCAGTGCCAAGATTGCTGAACAAAACCCTTCCCGTGTCACGCCTAGGCCGCTGGGGACCAATCAGGCTGTCTTTTCCGACCGCCTTGTCTTACAGCGACTGCAAATCTTAACCCCTTCCTATTCAGGACTGGAGGAGACTGCCCCTCGTGGCATGCCATCCACTGGTAACCTTACTTTAGTTTGACTAATGTGATGGCAAGGTGGTATTGTGTCCTTTTGCCGATAACAGTTTTTCCGACGGGTGTTTTGCCGCAGGAGTTTTGCCGAAAATTCCATTGCGTGGGACTAGGTAAGCCAAGCTGCACACTGTTTCCTTAAGCCTGAAATGCCGGAGGGATAATCTAGCGAAAGATTTGCCAGATACCAGATGACATCTGCGGTGATTGCTGTGTCTACAGCTTCAGCTCGTGAGAAGCATTCTTCCCTCCCCTCAATGCTTCTTTAAATAGCCTGGCTGTAGGCAGACTGTCTGTGATGCTCCTGGAAGGGTGCTGGAGGGACCCCCTATCATTGCTGCGCAGCTGCATCGCCCCGAGCCGAATACGAGCCTGCCAATCAGAACCACTGCTAAGATTCTGCAAGGAGAAAACAGTCCCCAAAAACACGATAGACAATGCCTGCCAGCCAGAGCACCGCCCCTTCCCTGGCACTGTGCCCCGGCTCATGCACCCAGTCACTGTTATGTCTCTCCTACGTTCTAGGTGACTTAGAGTGTGAACCCTGCACGCTCCTCTGAGGAGCTGTGTATGCAAACTCCAAGCACATGGAAACAGTGCTTTGAAGCGCGCCTGCTCACCATCACATGAACACTGAGGAAGCAAAACCAGCGCCTCATACGGTGGCACGATGACTCCAGGTCACTGAGGAAATAGCTGGTTTCCAATCCTGATTGTTGCTTTTGCAACTCCTTCCTATCAGGGGCTTAAGTCAAATGTTTTAATGGAAACTAACCAAGCCTGCAACTCCCAGAAAGCATTTGTTTGATAAATGAAATGCCAAGACATGGGCATGCAATGGCATGGAGTCTTCTTTTCACCCTATGCATTTGTTGTTATTTTCAGCTCCCGCAAACTGCAGGTACTACTCTGTGCAAATCTGCATCAGACTTAGTTATTTTTCAGGCACCATTTTCACAGTTCAGTGATTGCTAAATGTCGTCATGCCTTCTGTTCCTATACATGAGCACCAGTCCTATATATATAATTCTCTTAGGATGTCTGTGCATTGAGAACGGGGCAAGGGCATAGAGGCCTACAGCTCTCAGACACTTCTCTACATTCTTACAACATTCTGCCCAGTTAGCCCCTTTGTACCCTGATACCCAATAGACTGACAAGTTTTGCAGCCATTTCCTCCTCACATCAAAATCCAGGGGTTGTCGTGATTAGTATGTATGATTCATGGTACTAACACTTTAATAATATGGTGATTGTTGTGAAAAGTTAAATGCGTCTGGGCATTATGTTTTTGGTGATTTATGAATAAAAACCTTTTATGACATGTACATTTATGAAATATAAAGATCTGTGATCATTCTTATGTTCCCAAAATACCCTTTGATTTAATGCAAAGCAGCCAGAACACCTCATTGGTGCTAGTTGCCCCCCGCTTCTTCTAGAGTTATTGCCAAAGAGTATAATAGCAGTGTACCAAACAGACCATCTTGAAATGATATGCTTCTATCATAAAATAATTTATATCAGCATTCTAGGTTTTGATTACGTGCTTTGCTCAGTAAGACAAGTTTAATGCTCGGAATATATACTGGAAGTGACGATTATAAAATGAGCCAGCTCACAATGTTAGTGCTATTAATTTGTTTTTTGTTTATATCTTTATTTGCTCAGTATTGCGTCTCTCCAAAAAATGAACTATTTCTTCTGTGAGCACAAAGGCAATGAGTCCCTTGTTCACTGCGCCATAGGAAACCAAGCTGCACCTCACTGAGGAGGCCCAATAAAAGCCAAAACATGTCTGGGGGTGCTTGTGTTTCCGTGCAGAGGGGGCCTGGCTTATCAGTTTAGGCTGGGCTGCTACTATTGGTGGCAGTACTTGACTAATTTGCATAGGGCTGGAACACTTTTGCAATGGCGCAGACGGGCTAAAAATCAGTCGTGTGGAAGGTTGCCCAGAGCATTGCCAGTGGTTCAGATGTATTCAAAACCTTCCACCCATCACTTTTTTGGTTGTCATTTTTGAGTGCTGGCCACTGATTGGCCGGTGGAGCTGCTGATTCCATTCATTTGTTATGGGATGCACAATAATTAACAATTACCAAATAATTTAAAATAACAAACACAGTTGTAATCCCTGCAGCTTGGTCCTGTGGACCCTTACATAGTCTGTCAGTATCCCAACTACCATCCCTGCAGAGTTTATCTGTGCCCCACTCACCTCCCCCAGCGTGGGCAATGAGCCCTCAGTGTAATGGTGACATTCCTGCAGGACACCCACAATGACAATGTATATCTTCAAATACCAGGCATTGCTCCACCTCAGGGGAAGCCTCTCTTGCGGCTTTTCTCATTCTACCTTTAACCATAAAAACACAGCAACCCTCTCATACAAGATATGTGTATTTTTCAGGGTGAATTTTTGCCCTCCCATCTTCTGTCTGGGTGAGTTGTAGAGGTGCTGCTGCATGGTTGCTGCTGACAGACAAGAGGAGCAGGTACCTGTGTGCTATTTCCAACAGTTATGTAGGGTACGTCACAGGGATGGGAGGACCTTCTACTATCACCACAGACTCTGCCTGTTTTCTACCTCTTGCAGTTGTTAGCAGATGCAGGAACACCTATAACAGTCTGGTTGTGATTCCTGCCTGCTTGGCATCATGGAATTAGGGAGTTTGGCTGTGATTTTGTTTTGTACGTTGCGTTGTGAGGGGGGATGTTGAAAGGACTACAAGTTATTTCCTTTTCTATCTTAAAACCACATTTGTGGGGGAAAAAGACTGATATACAACTGAATATTCCTCCTCTTTGAAGGGTGCATTGAGCTGAAACGTGGTTGTAAACCCTCCCAAGTGGACACCTTCCAATAGAACAGGTTATTTGGCTGTGTTTGTTCTCAGTAGAGGGGATCCCAGACCATTTTGTGCATTTTTAGGAACTTTGAGTTTCACCCTAAATTACCCAGGGTAATCCAAACATGGGCCCCTTGCTCACTGGGCTTAGAGAGGCACAGCTTCACTTCACTGATGAAGCCCGACTAGGCCGAAACATGTGTCTGGGGTTGCTGTTGGTGCTCTTGTTCAGAGGAGAATCGTCTAGCATTTTGGTGCTGGACTGCCCTTGTGGATGAGACAAAGGGCCTCATTACGACCCAGGCGGTAAGTTACCGCCTGGGCCGTGACTTTACCACCATGGCGTAAACTACGTTTACGCCATGGTGGTTGGCGGACTTACCGCCCCATTCCGAGGTTGGCGGGGCGGTAAGTCCCCAATCCCCATTTACCCTTCCCCATTCCCATTTTTGCCCCATAGGGCATAATGGGAGTGGGGAAGGCGTTAATTACGCCACCGTAAATTACGGTGGCGTAATTAACTCCATGGTCTCTTAGCGCCATGGATTTTAACACCTGCTAAAAGCAGGTGTTAAATCCGCCATGGCGCTAAGGGACCTCGTACTCAGGCGGTAAGGGTCGGCGCTGTTTACGCCGCCGTAAAACCCTTACCGCCTGAGTCGTAATGAGGCCCAAAGACTGATATGCAAATGAATATTTCTCCTTTGTGAAAGGTACAGTGAGCTAAAACGTGATGTAGACCCTCCCGAGTGGGCACCTTACCATAGAACAGATTATGTGTCTGTGTTCGTTCTCGGTAGAGGGGCTCGCAGACCTTTTTGGTGCAGCATTTGAAACCACCATGCAAGCTATTATAAAAACCAATGTGGGTTACTGAAATAATAACTGATTGAATATAAGCAAGAATATTATCCTATATGAAAAATGTTGCCATGTGAGGAAATAAGGTCCCACCCTTCCACAATACTCCCTTATTTCAGGGAACAATTCATGTCATAGTGACATTGCAATTCACAGACCTGCTATATTATCATACTTGCTATATAGAAATCCAAACTATAACGCGTAGCATACAAGATGCTTATTCCTGAAAGACAGGACTGAATAAAGTTGCTACTGGTGACATGGGGCAAAGAACAAACTACAATGATCTTCAGGAACATACGCCTAACCCGAAACAAGCTAGCAACAAAGGATGCCGCTACCAAAATACAACCTCGTCTAGCTGAAAAGATTTCAAAGAAAGGAGGAGCACTATGCATTGTAGGAGCAACACACTGGAACAAACTCAACAGCTCAAAGGAATCACAAAAGAACTGGCAACACTTCAGGAAAGACTTAAAATCCTCCTTGTCGAAAGAGTTGTTCAACTACAAAACACATCGCCAGCAGCACCCCCCCACCCTATTGTGATGGATCTGGTGCAGTTGCTCACTGTTCTACTGCGCGCAGACATTAGAAGCATACCCATGAGTCAATCTGTACTGGCAGAACGTGGCTTAAAGAATGGTCAAACTAAGCGATCCAACAACAAAGCGTTCCAGGATCTACCCCATGATACATGCTATCATGTACCCCATTCCATGCTGGCCATGCAAATTCAGTTCTGATTTTTTTATTTACATTCTTGGACTTGATTTCTCGGATTGTCCCCTTATAAATCCAGATCATAAAGCCCAGAATGAAAAGAGAAAAAAGACTGAACTAACATCTTCCAAATACTATGGGACATGTAATGTAATGGAGCATTTTTTTTTTTATTTGATTTAGTTGACAATTCAACTTTACAAATATGTTAGAAATAAAAAAGAATTCAATTATTAATAATATAATATATCGTATGCTCATATGTACATTCACAAAGCGTTTAAAAAGATCAATGTGGCAACATTCACTTCTAGGATGCATTCAAAACAGAGCAGTAGATGTTATCATTTATCTACATTATACATCAAGTTAATTATGCAGATACTTCCTTAAACAAAAAAAGATGAAAACAAGTTAACAACCATGTAATACCCTTTAGCACACACATTCTAATTGCTATCAATATTCACTGCCTTGTTAACAGTTTATGAATCTTAAAAGTTTTCTGTTCATATGGAAAAGCAGCATCCAAGATGCGAATCGTTGCAATTCTGACAGATATTTTAGTAGTGTCAAAACTTTCTGCCCAAATTTCTTCTTCAGAACGATCTCGATATTTTGGGGTCATGCATTTGACAAGTTTGACACGCTGAGATGCAATAGCTTAGATCTTTTTTTAACAATGCCTCGTCTTATCAATATTTCATTAACCGGCCACAAATTCAGGCGTAACTTTAAGATTTTTGTTCTTAAACTTGGGGAGGCGCATTTGACAAGATAGTCAGCCATTGTTCATAGTTGCTTGTGACGAAAAAGGTCTCTATTGAAATCTTTAAGCCTCAGACATTTTTCTTGAGTCATTAGCCAATCTAGTTGGTACATTTTGACCTTGGCGCGACTGGGATTTGTTACCAGCAGATCAATTGAAATGTCTGCATCTGCAAGGGCATTTACAATGTGTGTTCTCCATTTCAGAGGAAAATGAGTGATTAGAGCTTAACAGATATTCAGCTAAAATAGCTAAACTATCTCTTTTTGGAGAAACTCATGATACATTTTCTGAACAGTGTGCACATCTTCCAGGTTACTTGCACTTGGATTGACAGAAGACCTCATTCATATCTTAATAACATATTGGGTGTGCTTTTAGGCGGATTTAAAACTGTTTTTCCAAAATTTAGCTTCAAGTTGATTCCAGAATTGTTCAGATTTAGGTAACACAGATTCCAACCCGTACATAATAACTGGTAGTACCTTTTGCTGGTAGAAGGACATTATGGGAACACATGTAAATTTGCCAAATTTAGCGTGAACAATTGTAACCTGCGATGTCAGCATCAGTAGTTTGGATCGTGTTGCTGTTTCAAGAGATTTTTCAGATATTGCATTGTTAAAGTTTATTCCCAGATATTTATAGTCTGAGACCACTTGTGATTTGTGACGGCATATTGTCCACTGGAATCTATTTTGAAAGGTTGTTTTAGATTTGCCCAAGATAACAATGTGTGTTTTGTTTTGATTTACAGTTAGATTGTTTTCCAAGACATATTCATCAAGTACATCAAGCAAAGTCTGTAGCCCAGTTGGAGTTTGGGAAATCAAGAAAAGATCGTCCGCATAGAGGAGCCATGCTATATACATTGTTTCCCTAACTTTGGGGCATCAGAGCGAGCTGAGGCAAATGCATCAGCTATGTCCAGTAGAAACAAGTTAAACAGTGTTGAGGCCAGTATGCAGCCTTGTATTAAACCTCTTGCTGTTGTGATTTTCTTAGACAGAAGGCATTCAATGTTCAACTTAATTTGTACTGAGGTGTTTGTGTGCAAGAGGCTCACAATTTTTATCAGGGATTTAGAACAATCAAATTTCAACAATTTTCTGATAAGTAGATCTCTATCAATTGAATCAAAGGCCATGCGGAAGTCAACAAAGGCAACATATAGAGGGTTCTTCCGCATGGAATATGACATCTTTAAAGCATTCAGAATGGTGAGATTTATCGATGTCCCTAACCCTGATACGAACCCAGTTTGAAACGGGTCTCGCCACTGATTTGAGAGTGACCAAGAGTTCAAGTCACGTAGGACTATTCTGCAAATAATTTTACCGGGAACGTCCAAAAGGGCAATTGGACGATAGCTCATGGGGTTTTGTCTGTTTCCTTTTTTGTGGATGTGAACAATGATAGAATGTGTCCATGATATCGGAAGTTTTTGATAGCGAATAATTAACCTAAACAAGGTGTATAAAATAGGACCCCACAGATCAACATTCTTTTTCAAAACAGCATTAGAAAGTCCATCTGGACCTGGCGCACGGGACATGCTGGATTTATTGATGAGATATCGAATGTCGTCTTCATCAAACTCAAGGCCGAATACAGTGTTAGGCATGTCCATGGTCCCATGCGCAGATGGAGTAGCATATAGATTTGAGAAGTGTGATACCCAGTCATTCTCCGATACACCATTTATTTGGGTGGTAAATTGTGGTGTTACAGAGACTGAGTTGAGCATTTGCCAAATTTGAGATGTAATTTTGTTTTGTATGTGGTTTATCATGGCTTCACCATCCTTTTGATGTTTAGTGAGCTTATATTCCCGCATCCAATTTTTGTAAGCAGTTTTGATGTTTCTCACTGCTGTCCCTTTCACTGCCAATGGTAGATGTTGGGCATGTCTTTTTTTGTTTTCTGAACAGAGCTTTCCTGAGACAAATTGCATTGTCAGATGCTTGGTTTAGTTACTCATGGGGGTTCTGCTTAGTGGCATACAACTGCATTAGCTGATAGGGTGCCAGGTTATCTACATTAGCAAGGTCAGAGTCTCCCTTCTCATATATTTTTAGATGATCACTATATTGAGCTAATGCTTGTTTGGACCATTTTAGCCGGTTTAAAGAATTGTTAATATTGACTACCCCCTTAAAAGTTTGCCTTTGTGGAGCTGGAGCATGGGTCAACATAAGCTTGAACGTCAATGGCCGATGGTCACTATGATCAGAGGTTTTTAGTGCAAAGTCCTTTGTATGTTCAAACAGACTTCTAGATACAAAGATATGGTCAATGATGGCAGACTGTTTCCTACTGCACCAAGTCGCAAGAGGGGGAGAATCAGCCATACTCGTACCATTTAACATGACCAAGTTCCAAGCTTTCGAAAATATGTTCCATAATCCCACCCGTTCTTGTTTTCTCACTGTGTTTCCATTCAATAGATGTAAGTTCAAATCCCCAGCAATAATAATATAAACAGTGCCATGTATCAGGACGACGTTTTCCAGAGTAGTTGTTAAATTCCTAAAGGATTCCAATAAACATTAATGCAGGCAATTTTAAAGGAGTTAATGTTAATGATGGAACATTGAATGAACGGGTTAATCACAGCTAATGGAACAAGATGTATATTGGCTGATGTATTTATGGCAGTAAGTAGACTGGACATAGGCCTCCCTTTGGTGGCTCGTAGAGCTGGTTCAAGGTGTGTCGTAGTTGTTCCATGTAGGGGGCGTAGAGAGCCATGTTTCTTGCAGGAAAATAATATCATAGTCACACAGAATACTCTTAGGATTATTAATAAGGTGGCTATGACCTCGTGTATTCCAACTTAATACAGAGACACACACTTGCTCTTTTGTCTGATCTAGTTATACTCTTGTAATATGGGTATAGTCTTTCTGTTCAGGCACATTCTCTCCAGCGTTATAGGTTGGTGTATAACGTTGGGCTTTTTTGGGTGTTTTAAGGCATGATTTTAGTGGATGTTTTGTATATGAGTTCAATGAGATCACAAAGCCCAAATTGAACACCTCCCGAGCAGCCCAAATTATGTTGTGTATGATCAAAGAACGAGTCCAAACAAGGGCTATACATAGGTTATCCTAAAGGCAGGGTACCAGGAGGGGGAGATGCATGTCTATGCATAACCTGTATATTTGTGGTGTTCTTGTTGGGATTTATTTTTGAAGGCACAACATCAATTGTTTTCGAGTTTAATAACCAAAGACAAGCAATTGAGTTTTTAATCTCATCAAGATCATTTTGGAGCAGATTACCATAATTTCTCATACCCTGAGCCACACCTTGGGCAGATGGAGGCTCAGCCAGAGCAGAGGAGACTCGTTTTGAGCTGACATTCTTACATTCAGCGACTGCCGTTGCTGACAATGGTATGGGTGCAATGGCAGATGTGCATTTGGCAGGGCCAATTGCTACAATGGGGAATTTGAGAGGCTCAAAGCTTCGACTCTCTAGATAACGATCAATCTCTCATCTTAGGTTTTGTCTTGAAACAACTGCAACATCAGAATCTTCATTGTTGTTGTTTCCTATTGCATGTGAAGAGTTTGGCATTCCAGTTGCAGGAGTAACTTTGTGGGTGAGTTGTTTGGTAGGTTGCTGATCTTTAGCTAGTTTTATCAGTTCATCAAGTGGAGGGTGATCTATGATCGCCCTTGGTACCTGGCACGAGTCAAGAAGTTTATTCTTTCTCAGGTTGGTCAGCGCTGCATATTTTTTTGCTATGGAGCTCGAGACCACCTGTGTTCGACTATTGGCACGTGTCAGGTTATTGATGAATTGTTTTGTTGACGATGTAACCACTATCTTTGAAGATTTCACATTCCTCGATTTTTTTTTTGGGTTGTAAGTTTTTTTGGCTTTGATTTAAGTGCTGACGCTTGATTAGAAGCTTTCACATCAAAAACAGGGTACGTGGATTTCAGTGTTTGCGTCAGCCGTGATGTTTTATCCACAGGGGTCAAGTGGGAGTCAACAAATGGGACTGGATTAGAATTCGTCTCTGTACATTTTTCTATTATAATTCCAGCCAAGAATGGAACCGATGTTTTCATTTTATGAGACTGTACTTCTGCGAGAATTTGTTGCGTATTTTGAGAATCTGGAATAAGTTCCACAATGTAACACTCATCCTTATCTGTTTGTGTGTAAACATCTAGACAGGCCAAGCCTTTTCCCACACTAGCAGTCTGTTTCTCAACCAGAGATTGTAATATTCTCTTTTGCATATCAAGAACATTATTAAGTTTTTCATTAGACTCACATCTCAGCCCTGCTACATCAATAAATAGTTTCCCATGTTCAGATTTAAGAGAATCAAAATTGTCTGTCAGCCCTCTGAGTGTACCGTCAATGGATTCAAACAATTTAGCAAGTGACATTAGCACGATGTTCATAACCTCAAGCGTTAGAAAAGAGGTTTTCGGAGTATTGTTTTTTTTTCGAGGAACCTGTGGATCATCATTTGTCCTACTAGGGTTTGGAGGAATAAATGAGATATTTAACACAGATGCATTATAATTAGATTGTTGGAACATGTCAGGAGATTGTGACAAGTTGGAACCTTCTGTGCTCACTGAAAAACAAGAGTTATTTAAGCTCAATTCAATTACTGCCTCTTTAGGGTCTCTAGTTACAGTTGGAATCACTGGGAGAGGGGCTATTGATAAAGCATTTCTCAAAAGCATGCTGTCTGACATAGAACTAGGCAACTTGTCATTTTCAGCCGTTTGAGGACCGTTAGTTCGAGCAGGCAGATTAGATACACCAGAACTTTCATCAGAATGAGTAGTTGCCACCTCATTTGGCGAAGTTATGGCGGGAGCATTTATAATAGGGATTTCCGCTAAATTAGCAGTTCCTACTACTCCAAATCCGTATTTACGAATGTCCACGTTATTCGCATTTGATATCTTTTTCTTGTTCAGCGCTTTAGTTTTAAGTCACGCAGTTCTCTGGATTGGTGTAGAGCACATGTTACTAGACGCTACATCTGTATGGATTTCTTCATGAAGGGACTGGGACTCAGACATGATACGGTGCCTAATGTTATCAGGCATGGCTGTTGTGAGACGATAAGGACCATTAAAACACGAGGCCATGATCCTAAGAAAGCACTGGAAAATGACCACGTTATTGAGAAAAGGATGTTCACACTAATAGTGCTTTTCACTTGCAGAGGCAGGTAAGAATCAGGTTTGGAAGAAATAAGCGGTCCCGCAGAGGCCCCAGACGCCGCGGCGAAGCGGCAAAGCGGGACTCCACGGGAGTTGCTTCCTTTTAAGGACCCGCCTCCAACTACAATGCCACAAAGCCTAAACAAATATAAAAGTGCGTGTAAATAAGTGGCAATGTTGGATTAATACGTCTCTGTACACTGTCTTTAAATGTTAATTCACCTTGTGGTGATTGCTGTCCCAGGGAGAGCAAAACTCGTAAAACAGACAGTGGTCTTGATCAGGAGAAGCAGAGATTTGCGGCAAAGCAGGACTCCACGGGACTCGCTCGGGTAATGTAGCATTGTGCCCTTCTGACTCTATTGCTGGCCTTTCTTCATGTGGCTATGTAAGAAAAAAGGGGCAGGTTCAGTAGTGGGACACTGGGAGAGGCAGATGCGCAACCTGTGGTGTGGATGGGCGCAGTTCTGAAGTACCTGGTTCCTGAGTGACAATCTGATTTCTATGGGTTTAAAGGAGAAGCTTGGGAGTATGTTATTCATAGGGAAGAGCTCACTATCTGATAAACTAGGGCACTTTCATTCTGGTTAGCCACTCATATGGGAGCGTGTGACAGGGCTAAAGAGGAGAGCTCAGCCGTGGCTCCCCTAGTATTGATATTGTAATGGCTGGGCACATGGTGGCTGTCTGTGGGTGGTGTATGTGTGTAGTATAATGTGGTAGAAGGGATCCGGGATGAAAGCCAGACATCCAAATGTTTGAGGGAGAAAAGACTGAAGATTATTTTTCCGAAATAACCTTTAGTCTTTTCTCCCCTGAACATTCACAACTTGGCCCCTGCACCTACCCACAACCCCACCACCACCACCCCACTACTTACCTTGCGGCCGCTGACGTGCAGTGTCCCCGCAACGCCTGTTCCCTTTCACTTCCGTGATCGGTAACCGTGGCTGCAAGGTCCTTTCTTTTTTTTCAGGTGGCTGCGGGGGACACCCCGTGACCCCCGCTCACAATATAATGAGCAAGGGTGCGGGGGACACCCACACAGCCCCCAATACCGAATGCGCGATCTGGTGAAACGTTTCGCCCGTTTGGAATTTTGAAACGGCTGAAATTCGGCCAAATCACACATTCGGTCAGTTTTTATCAGTCATTTTGGACGTTTCCTGGTAGAATATCATAGAGGGGAGTTGGTTAGGCGACAGAACGGGAGCTTAAGGTCCTGCAACCCTGCTTCCAGCCCTGGCCATTGCAGGCAGGTCCCATGTGTCCAGCTCACAATGCTACCTGTCATCCCACTACTGTCTTGCTTTCTCTCTCTCAAGATCTTTCTCAATTATATAGTTGTCAGATGAAGAGGAAAGGAGCAGATTGACAAGTATGACATTACCATGAGCTACCTGCTAAGGGTTATGGGACGCTGGAACGTTTGGTTCAGATGAAGGACTTCTTGAAATTTGAGGACTGCAGTCACCCATTTCACCTTTCTTAGTTTGTTGCTTGACAGGTTGAGAGGTGCCTCAGACCTTACTCTAGCATGCTCGGTTGTTATGCTCAGTGGCCTGCTGGCACTGCACTGGGCGGTTGCCAGGCATTGGTCAGGGCAGAGACCAGAATCCCTGCTCTTTGTGCTTAAAGGTCTATGCTGCTGTCCCCCGTAAACCCTAAATCCTTCTCACAACGTCCACCTTGAAATCCCCGCTGCCCCCCACCAACCTTCAGCAACCGCAAGCCACCAGGGTTGGGTGCGCCCCCCCAAGCCTTCGGTATCAAATGATGCTGCAACCCTGCAGAGGGTTCCACACGATAGAACGATGTGCAGAAAACATAGAAGGTGCTGTGCGGATTCCTCAAGATGTGCAGTACTTTGTCCTAAAAGAGGGGCGCAGTGGTGCACGGCTGCAGGATGGTTGGCAGTGAGAGACATAGGAATTTGGCTGATGGGGCCAGGATGGGCTTTGCAATAACACTGCAATCTCGAGTTTGCAGTCTCTCTGAGCCCTTGCTAGCCAGGCATCTCAGGGTGATTTTCTTACAAAGCTGTGCACTGGTTACACAGCTAAACAATGGAACCATGCTTCATTCAGCCAGATTTTAGGGGCTGTCCCTCCAATGGTAGGGAGCGCCTGTCAGGGATTAGTACATGCACATGGTGTGAGGTGTTCCCATTAGGGGGTTCCCTAAAGCTAGAAGGTACAGCCTCGCTATCAATCGCTATAAACACTACAGAAGAGAGGAAGGCGAACAGAGTCTGCCTTTCTGAAGTGGGGTGATGAATTAATTGTGGTTTTACAGTTACAATGTGTACACAAGCTGGAAAGATGTCTAAGGAAAAATGTCTGAGAAGGAAGCAGAAGTACCCCATACTCACCCCTAAACTGTGCAGCTGCTGTGTGTGCCCTCTGTGACCACAAAAGTAATGCAACATTGCCCACCCCTGCTTCATGCTTAACCAGCTGAGAAATGTAAATGGTCTAAGTGCATTCCAAAGTTGTAGCTTGTAAATCACAGAAAATTAAGCAAAACATCTGTTTGGACAGGATCAGCCATGTTATAAATCCTTGGGCTACTGTGTGAGCTGGGAGTAGGGTTCTAGAATGCTGCTTGTAAGAGCTCCTTGAATCTACCTGGCCCAGTATTTAGACCTATATACACATGCCCAAATGCAACCCAAAGTGTAAGCATGGGTCTGGAAAGCCTGCCGTCCTGCATGTCACAGGTATACATTTAGAAATGGCCGCCCACCTTTAATCTGTCTGTGGGTGATAGAGGAGCTTCCATTTACTTTGTTATGTTAGACAGCTTTTATACTGGACAAAATCACCACCATAGCGGTGACAATTGCTTGTGATAGGGTGGGTGTATGTTTACACAGCCAAAAGAGATCATAGTTCATGATTGCAGAAACCAAGAGGGTACATTCAAAGCTTTCTGATGGAGAATGGAATTGTTCTGCATGGGCAGTTTTCGAGAGATGAATACATATGATTAAAAGTGGTGTGTGGCTGTGATGGCCTTGTGATGTGCTCAAGCGGATCCTGGAAGTGGGTCTGCTTTTATTGACAGGAAGTATGGCACAGCTCCACCCTACTGATGAGGTCCAAACAGACCGAAACATGTGTCTGGGTTTGCTGTTGGTACTCTTGTTCAGAGGAGAATTACCTAGCATTTCGATGATGGACTGCCCCAGGGCAGGACAAAGACTGATATGTTTTTGATATTTCTTCTCTGTGAAAGATAGTGAGCTAAAGAATCTGGATAAGGCCCTCGTAATTGGGACTAATGTGCGGCAGAGGGACTCCCGTGACGCTCCTTGTTTTATGCATGTTTAATTTCTCCTACAGAAAAATAATTCTGTGACTGCCTAACCTGGTGACAAAGTGAACAGTAAGCCGTGTGAAAGAAAAATGTGGATGTAAGACAAAAAGGTCAACAGAGATGGGTGCCCTTTCACATACCTTTTTTGTTTTTGTTTTTATTGGTTAAAAAAACCAAAACATATTAAACTTTAACAAATAAAACTTTTGACAAATAAAACTGAATAGAAATGCATCATAAAATAGAAGAACAGCAAATCACATGCATAACAATCTTTCTCCACTAAATATCATCAAAAAAACCTTCAGTCAATACAACAAACAAGAATCTGAATAAAAAGCAAAAGAGATAACAAATAAAATGAAAAGAACAAGATAAAGCCATCAGTCATCCCATTATATTATTCACAGTATATCCCCACTGATAAGCCGACTCGTTGGATTCCATCCTGAGTGTTCTTCTACGTTTTGCCTTCTGAAGAAAGAGGCGACAGCAATAACGGTGGAGGTGGTGCGACCAGAGAGGCCTTCTATCCAGACCTGGTCACCCAACCCCTTCTCCAGTGCACTTCCAAACTTTACCAGGTGATTCCATCTCACTCCCTGAGTCGCTGCGCAGTCTGTCAGTAAGTGCTGAGTAGGTTCTACCTCTCCTCCCCCGTTGCAAACGCAGCAACACGACTGGTCGACTTCCATTCAGCCATATCTGATCAAGACCTGCCTGGTGAAACATAGGTTCCAGCGAAAAAATGCAAGAATGAGCATCTCAGCCCTTTAGTAAATGGATACATTGCCAAGAAGGGCACTAGAGTACCTTGTTCTTAATGATCCGCCCAAAGTGTTGCAGCGATGGGTACTCATGCATTGTCTCCATGGTATTTACCCAATCGCTACTAAAAAGCATCCTCATTACTCTGCATGGATCACCTTTGAGGTCCTCAGACATAGATGATATTTTGGGTGACAGGTGCTTACAATCAACACGCATTTCATTTAGCTGTCTGCATTTTCCAGAAAACATACTCACTCTCAGTTCTTCAAACAAGGAGTTAGGTTCTGGACACAGAATCTTTCTGGTCAGATGCAATATTTTCCATTGTGCGCGTGCATGAAGGAATATCACGCTCAGCTCTTAACGGATTAGATCTATGAAGACTGATTTAGGAACCTGCAATCGGTTGCTCCAAACGTGGGCATCCAAATATGGTAATAACTCCAAAAACTGCAGTGGATCTAAATCCAGCCCATAAAAGATCTTTGGGATGATTTTACCCTCATTATATTTTACTGCTGCTTTGATGGAGTATGTCCCATATCTTGCATCCACACTCTTCAGTTGGTTGATCAATGGCAATGTTCTCTCCTCCAACCACATCTTGAACCTGAATAATGATGGGTTTGCCAGGATATGAAAACACAAATATACTACAGAGTCAACCCTCATAACTGGTTCTGAGAAGATATACCAATTAAATAAGCTTTTTGTACAGCCCCTTGCAAATTGCAAGATGCAGGTTTTTTTTGCGTTGATCAGTAATGAATGGTTACTCATGTATACTGTAAAGGTGTCCAACAACCTCTGCAGACCTATCGGAGTACAGTCGAAGATAACAAAGTTGTCCACATATGACAGCCATACAGGCCGAGTATTATGTATAGCTGGTGTAATAAAAGCCTTTGGAGCAAGGAAGTCTCCAATATCAGAAAGGTAGATGTTAAACAGGCAGGGGGCAACAACACACCCCTGCCTGATCCCCTGTGGGTCGATATTGGCCCTGACAGACCACCAGCACCATCTAAATGAACCTGGACTATGAATGGGTGTGCAGCCCAATAATCAGTCTCAAGAGACCCTTGAGAATTCCCCAAGCCTTCAACTTACACGACAAATGGCCTCGGTTTACGGCATCAAAGGCTGCACTTAGATCAATCGAGGCCATAAAAACTGAAGGGTATTTCCCATCCGAGGCCAGATTTCGGATAGTCTTTACCATTAGCCCATTTGTCTTGGGAGGATAGCTCAGAGGCAACGTGCTCGATTTGGAAGCAAGTCAACATGGAGCACCACAGGTTTGATCCCCGGGTCTGTGTTTAGAAACCTCTGGGTATTAAGCGCGTTATAAATAACCTATCATATCATATCATTTAGTGATGTACCCAAGTTTCTCCGAAAGCCAATCTGCCACTTGGTCAATCGCCCTGAAGATACCGCCCATGCCTCTAGGTGGGACAGCAATATTCCTGCAAAAATCTTACTGTCCACATCCAAGAGAGCAATAGGCTGGAAGTTTAAGGGACAGGTTGGGGGTCCTTGCTTATGTATTGGCAATATATGGGCTTTGAACCATGATAATGGGTTTTTGAGCAGTTTTACTCAAAGGTCACCATGTAATGAAATAGGGGTTCCAAAGCGTATGCCCATAAATCAGGGTTACTCTTCAACAAGAGGTTCGACAATTTATTTGGAGCTGGGGCCCTCGAGAAACTAATCCTCTGCATCTTATCCGAGATTACTTCGGTACTAAAGAGGGCCAGGTCCATTCCTACCTCAGAGTCTCCAGGAGGCCTAACATTGTGCACCTTGTTTGGAGGTAAGGAGAAGAGGGCAGTACAATGTCTGACCCATTCAGACTCCAAGACAAATTCAGCGGCATGACTTGCTCATTGGAGTCTGTATTGTTCAATAATTGCCCCAAACACTGCATGTTTTTATTTCTCAGGAGCACGAAGAGAGCCTCTGCATCTCCCCCGAGCCTTCTACGTTTGGATTGATGGATCTCGTTCCGATATTTAGCTTTTTTTTGTTTAACTCGGTTAATTTCAGCTTCAGTTGACAAAGCCTCCCGTTGCTTTAGGTGCCTAATCTCCTTCGGCAATTACCTTCTTCTCATTACCACCTCCTCACTATATGTGTGTGTAAATGTGGTGTCTGTCGAACTCCAGGGACACTCCACTGATTGGACTCGACCAAATTAGCGGCAAGATAATGAAAGTTAGAGGCAGAAAACAACATTTGCTTCCGTTCAACGGAAGAGCCTTCCAACAACTTCAATAAAGATCTGTTTTCCCTCAGTGCCAATGCCGGGTTCCAGGAGACACAGTTACCCCCAGGGTTAACCCCTATGTCAGTTGCAGGAGGACCCCCATGTTGATGAATCATCACTCACCCAAAAGAAAATAGAGCAACCAGTTTGTAATGGTCACTCAGATCTGTTGGGAACACATGGAGGTGTCGGGGTGAAATTCTCCCGGGGTCGGCTGGGCCGTCCGCGGACCTCTGGGCAGGGAGGCCCCAACTCCTCCCGTATATCCCAAAAAATGAGTATGAGACACACTCAAGAAGCAAGGTGATTCTGCTGTTTATTAAACAAAACGGCAGGGATGGGTCAAGGATCGTACGCGTCCGTCCTGACACTCTCTCCTAATCGTGGGGCTCGCATGCCCTTTTTACCTTAGTATGACGCGCTACTTGCGTCACCTGGGAAAGTTAGCAAAAAACCTATCGCCACTCTGGATTGGTTCCTCGAGTGGTAGGGTTAGTATAGCATACGTATAGAGAGCGTTATTAGTGGTCAAGGGTTAGTCAGGTGGTATACTTGGGTTGTCCCTTCAATTTGATACATGAAAATTGTTACATGAAGACCCCTGAGGATTGGCTAATGTTAATGGCGTCAGTGATAAGAGCCCCATGTTCTGATTGGTCCACTCGCGAGCCCCCCAGTCTGGGACCATCGCTGTTCCCAGCTCGCGGTGCACCTGTCATTTGCAACAATGTATCACTATGGGTATGTGCAGACAATGTGAGGGTTTATTCATATGCTGGAAGGCAGACTACTCCCACCGCCGCAGATGTCCATTGAGCCGCTTAATTGTATCTGCCTGTGTCTTGAAACGTGGGATCCAAGCGCCTCCCTCCTCCTGGGCCTGGCACCCTGTCAGGTTCGGCTTGGTCACGTGAGGTGAGACCGTGGTTGAGGCAGAATTCTGCACAATTAATATTGCATTTTCCACTGTGTGCCTGGCTTAATTTGCAGGTGTGACCTTGGCGTCGGCTTGCGGCATGCGAGTTTGCAACATTGTGCCCTTGACTGTCTGCTCTTGCCGGGCTCATTCTGCAGGGTCAGCAACTGTACTCTTGCTCATTCAATGTTCATGGAAGCTCTTGCTTGCGGCCTACTTGGGCCTGGTGCATAGGTGGAACCGTTTGATACACACAGCGCTTTAGGTTATGGTATCATATTGCTTTATCCCCAGTATCAGGTCTTCGTTATATTTCTCATTGTAATGCATGGGTTTAGGAGAAGCGTGAGCAAGCATTTTAGATGAGTTCATTGTGCGTCTTGCGTTTCTGCACTTTGAAAAGCCTATGTGAAAAATAATAAAGATGCGCGTCGGTGGGTGTGTCCGCCACCTACGTCATAGCACTGAATATGTTCTTCGTGTGGATTGGTGTGGGAGTGTCCAGTGTGCATGTTTGCACGGGTGTGCTGACCGTTGGCTAGGTCGTCATGGCATCTCTAACGATGTGTTGATTTAGTGTTGGATGGTTCAGTCGAGTCCATCCATGCCGCAGGTGTCGGCATGGGCAGGGCAAGCTGGTGGGCAGGCGGGTGGGCACGCGGGTGGGCACATCCGTATGTTCCTGTACCAGGGTATTTGGTCGTCTGGTAGATGGGCAAACTCCTCTTGTGGCGGGTGCCTGGGCCGTGATCCTCTAGGCCAGGGGTGTGAGGGGATTGGTGGGAGCCTTTTGTTCTATTCTCCCACTTCAGTCCCCCCTCTGGTCGACTTGTCGACCACAAACATATCCTTTTCCTTATCTCCTCTCACTCTCCATATTTTAGTTACTCCTCCCAAATGTCCATAGTGGTTGACATGGTCTTCGAATGACCAATACATATATACACAGGTTCCTCCAGGTGTGCAGTATACCCATTTCCCTATGTTGCTCCTTGGGTTTCTTGGGTTTTCGAGCTTCACAGATGGTGGGTCCAGGTGGTTGGTGATGATCTGGTTGCGCAATTTCTCTCTCTCTTTTATTATTGTGCCTGTGTGTTGGCCATCATCTGCTGGCATCAAGGGGTGCATACCAACCATTTCGATCATCTCGTCTGTGGTGCGTGCCTTCCGGGCCTTCCAAAATCTTATTATGATCAGTGCAGCTCCAGCCAAAATAATGCATCCAACTATAATCTTCAGTCCGTCCGACAGCCAAGATGGCATCCATGACCATAATATCGAAAACCAGCTGTCATCCTTTTTCACACCTTTACTTTCATCCATCATTTTGGAGTGCATCTGGGCCAATTGTGATACTGCTTCTGTCAGTGTACCATTGTCAGCATCGTTAGCAGGAATGAATGTGCAGCATGATTGTCCTATCTTTGCGAAAACTCCTCCTTCCATTGCTGTGAGGAGGTCCAGTACATATCTGTTCTGTAGTGCTACCATCCTCACTGCTCGCAGTTCCTCTTTTATTGCGTTGAATCCATTTACTGTAGAATTAATTGTCATCATTAGTTCCCATCGAGTTATCTGGAGCCATTTTGCGTTTGCGTAAGCTTGTAGCCCCGGATGTATTATTGAGGAGAAGAACATTGCTGCTCTGCTGAATAGTCTGTGTTCTGGTGGGATTGAAGTGAGTGCTGTTTCCGACCTTCCCCATAGGTAATTTCCTGTCAGAGGTTCTCCTTGTCTCTTCTTTCTATTCAGGGTAGTGTTGTTGCTGTTGTTTTGGTTCTCTGGCCCCTTCTGAGGTTGTACAGATCTCTTCTTCCTCTTGTTTCCTTCATCCATTTTAGGGAAGTTTGCCACGTTCACATGTTTCTGGGGCACCACTAGTGACGGTACATTAACGTGTACCATTGTGCATATACCATTCCACAGAGGGGGCAGTGTGTGGTATGCCTTGTCTCCGCAGGCCCAGTAATGGTCCATTAATACTGCTGTTCCTGCTCTCCCCTCAGGTAACTCCGTCACGCTTGCACAGTTGGTGTTGTATCCCACGTCCACTTCTCCTTTATGTTGGTAGCATACCTTAGGTGCAGACAGCGGCAGTATTGTTATTGGGTCTTCATCCTTCTCCATCCACGTTAGCATGGGTACGTACTTGACCCAAGTCATCCAACATCTGTTGTTGTGTTCAGCAATAGTTGTAGTATCCTCTCTCGTTACCATGTTGCTGCCAACCACTCCTATCTCCCATTTGTTTTCCAGGTACACCTTCCCTGTTATTATTATCAGTGGTCTTTCCCAACATCCTTGTTTACCAGGAACTTCAGTGGCGTACCAATCACATGGTAGGTATTGTAGTGTTACTTTCTTTGTTTCTCCTTTGTCAGGGCCACTTGTCATGTATCTTAATGCTTCAGCATGCAAACTGGTCTTGTGGTAACTCAAATAAATCTTGAGGAAGTTATTTTCGTATGGCTATGTGTCTCGCGTTTTCCATACCAGGTGCACAATGTTCCCTTGAAATCTCACTTTCGTTTGGAACAGTGCCAAGTATACTACACATCGTGCTGTCTTTTCATCTATTTCCGTGGCAACGAAAGTTCGAGAAGCGCTCATGGCGTATGGGATCAATGAGCAGACGTAGCAGCTGTCTTCTGTCGTCTGCTTGCCTATTTGGGTCATGTGTTGGTGCCACATGTTGTTCGAGACGTGTGCTGAATCTTGTATGTAATTGTCAATACCTTTATTATCTGAGTATGTGCTGCGTTTAACTCTATTTCCCTTGTGTGGAATTTTGCTAGTACCACCTGACGTAACACCTGTTGCAGCCGTGGGTGGGGGTACATTAGGTTTGGGTACAGCCAAAATATTGATAACATAACTGTTCTGCCATACAGAGGCAGCCAAGAACCCGGTGATCATCAAAATCCCTATCATCTTTATTACAGGGGCTAGTTTCACCGGCATTTTGCTCTTACCTTGCTGCAGTCCGGCAGCTAATTCTTTCGACGTTAAAGTTGCCCGCCTGAAAATTCTCAATATGCTTGTTATTAGTGTTAGTTGTTGTTTTCAAGCTCTCCCTATCAAGTAGTCGTTCAGTGCCCAGGCGAAGAGCTGTTCCCACGCCAATCTAAGCGATCTATCTCTTAGTACAGGCAAGTATGGGTGAAGGTGGGGCATTGATTGTTCTATGGCCAAGGGAAATGCTGTGTAGTAGACACGTACCCTCCTTCTTTTCAGGTACTTTGGCCTTTTTATGTGATAGACGAATTGGTGTGATAGCTCTTCAGGGTAGTTATCGTCTGAGGGTAGCATCTACTCCTGGGCAGTGAACTTTGTTAGTTATCTGTTTTCTTAGCAGTACAATAATACGCGGTACCTGCATGTGCGAGAAAGAAAAAAGAGAGAGAACATTCAAGTGTTTACATGTGTATATGTGCAAGATAATGTCCTTCAGTCCAGTGATTACTGCAGTGGGTAGGACGTCGATAGGCAGAGGGTTAAGAGCTCAACTGGCGGAAGTCTCTTTACTCTTTGATCATGTGACCATGGGGTGGGCGGTATGGGAATTGCCCTTCTCTATTTCAGTAGTTGTCTCTGGGGAATCTGGGGGGTGGTAGGGAGAGGAGACACTTAGGTCATTGGCTGTGGTAGAAGTCTCTTCCTCCGTTGGCGACGCTGTTGCAGTTCTTCCAATGGCCCTGTCGGTGACGCTAGGGTGGGTCTGGAGTTTGCAGATCTTTACGTCATGTAGGTGATTCCAAGCACGTTTGTCCTGTAGCTTTACTGCTCTCGTTGATACTTCCTCTACCAGGTGGGGGCCAGTGAAGCGTGGGCTGTTCCACTTTCTGTTGAAATTGCGGACTAGTACGTGGTCACCTTTAGCAATTTTGCACAGTTTTCCCTTTTCCAATTCTTTATCCGCGTCTTCTTGTTGATCACTCTTAGACCCGCCCCGCGTGCGCTCGAGCTGTTGAGACACAAACACTACACTAGTAATCAAGGAAGACACATATTGGTACATTTCATCACCAAGGACAGTTGCTGTATTTTCATAATCTGTGAATGCTCTTGATGTTGGCGTTAGAGGAAGGCGCATTTGACGTCCGGTCACCACCTCGTGAGGGGTGAGGTGGTGATCGGAGCCTGGTCTATTCCTTAGCTCAAATAGGGCTAGCGGGAGGCAATACAACCAACTCTTCTTTGTTGTTTGCTGTATCTTTGCAATTGCCTCCTTCAGTAGGCCATTCAGGCGTTCGCATATACCGTTGGCCTGCGGGTGATATGCACATCCAAATTTATGCTTGATGTTCAGTAAGGATGTGATGTGCTGCAACATTTCATTAGCGAAATGCGGG
The DNA here is from genome assembly GCF_040938575.1 of Ambystoma mexicanum. Lineage (NCBI taxonomy): Eukaryota > Metazoa > Chordata > Amphibia > Caudata > Ambystomatidae > Ambystoma > Ambystoma mexicanum. Next base: position 608,850,099 of record NC_090938.1, read on the forward strand.
CCATTATCTGACCGCAGTACCTCGCACACTCCCCACCTGGGGAAAACCTCCCTCACTAGAAATTTAGCTGCTCTGAATGCATCTGGGTGTGAGCATGGTCCTGCATCAATCCACCTGGAGAACGGGCATACTACTACAATCATATACCTATTTCCTTGACATACGTTGATCATATCAACATAGTCAATATGGATGTGCCGGAAGGGTCCCTCTGGCCGGGGTATAGTACCTTTTATCACCTTCAGCGTGTGACCGGCCGTGAACTGTTGACATGTGAGACAATTGCTGATAAAATTTGTCACATGGGAATTTAAATCGGGACTGAACCAATCTTCCCTAATTCGTGCTGCAATAACTTCCTTGCCTGTGTGGGCTGGGTGGTGGAGTTGGCTCAGGGCGGTGTTCAATAGTGCCAATGGCATTACCATCTTTCCAGTGTTACCCTGGCGCCATAGTGCGTCAGTTGGTGACATTGTACATCCTCTTTTTACCCATATTTCTTTTTCTGCCATTGGTGCAGTCGCTTGTAGCTCCATTATCTGTGTGGCTGGGAGATGGGTGTACCCTTCTCTTATCAACATCTCTTTAGCTATCCCCCTCTCCCTCTCTCTAACTCTGGGGGTTTCCATATCTCACCAAAATATGCAGCATACTTCGCATGTTCGTCTGCTGCTGCATTCCCTTTTGAGATATGATCTTCTCCATTAGTGTGTGCGGTACATTTGACCAAAGCTAATTCTTGGGGGTCATTTATTACTTCAATTAGTTCAGCTAACAAGAGAGCATGTTGTACTGGAGTGCCGTCAGCTCTCCTAAACCCTCTTCTCCTCCATTTGGACAATCCTGAGTGGACAGTAGACGTGACATATGCGCTGTCAGAATAAATAGTTACTCGTTTGTCAAAGCTTTCCTTCAACGCCAAGATCAGTGCAACTAATTCAGCTGCTTGAGCAGAGTAATGCTGTGGTAATTGTACGCATTTCATCGCCACACACACACCGGTTCCTCTGTCATTTTTACCACTGCTGCCCCAGTTCTCCTTATCCCATCACTTTGGTCTATTGTTGATGACCCATCAATGAACAAGAGCTCACCTCCATCTAGTGCGTTCTCTTCAACTTTTCTAGCACATGAGTACATTTCGGTAGTCTGCGTACAATCGTGGGCATAGTCCCCTTCCTCAATTACTTCTGCTATAAACCTTGCAGGGTTAACCGTGCTGCATATAACAATTGATAGTTCTGGTCTAGATGAGATGATCTCATAACGTGACGCCCTCTGTGTGGTTAGTGTGGACTTAGGCTTGTTCAATATTGCAAATAGTGCATGTTCCACAAATAGTGTGGTTGGGCACCCCATTGTTATTGATGATGCTTTCTCTACCGCAAAGGCAGCTGCGGCGAGACCTTGTTCGCAAGGGAAATGACCTAACATCACAGGATCCAAGTGGCCACTGTAAAACGCTACTGGTTTGTAGCCCATGCTTGTTTTTTGAGCCAACACTGCTTTCATTACTGCTGAGTCGCAATGTGAAAATATAAAGAATTGTCGTTCATAATCTGGGGTAGACAGTACCGGAGCAGTTGATATTGCATCCTTCAGTTCATCAAAAGCCTCTTTCATTTCCATTGTCCACCCCAACTTTTTCTCCCCTTTGTTAGCTTCTTTTAACGCCTCAAGTAGGGGTCCTATGTATGAGCTGTAATCAAATACCCAGGCTCTACAGTAGTTGCACAGTCCCAGGAACTGCTGCAGTTCCCTCACTGTTTGGGGCAGCGGCGTTTTTGAAATGGCCTGTGCTCTTTGTGGTGCAATCTTTCTTCCGTATCGGGATATGAGCTGACCAATGTAAAGTACCTGTTCCTGACAGTACTGTAACTTTTCCTTGTCTACCTTGTAACCCTTTTCAGCCAATATTGTCAGCATCTTCAATGAGTCCTCTCTGCATCTTCTTTCGTTTGTGCTGCAAATTATTATGTCATCAACATACTGCAACACTGTGCTTTCCACTTCAATGTTACCCAAGTCCATCTGTATTACTCTGTTGAAAATTGAGGGTGACTCGCAGTACCCTTGTGGCAATCTGGTATGTTTCCATTTTGTGTTTCTGTACGTGAAGCTTGTCAGATCTTGTGAGTCTGGGTGCAGGGGTATTGAGAAAAAGGCATTTTTGAGGTCTATCACTGTAAATTGTGATGCCTCTGCTGGAATGCCGCACAATATTGTGGCCGGGTTTGCTGCTATGGGGTATTCTGCTTCCACTATGTTGTTCAAGGGCCTGAGGTCCTGTATGAAGCGCCAAGACCCCCCTTTATCTTTGCGCACTGGGTATACAGCTGTGTTACATGGTGATTCTGATGGTACCAATATGCCATTATTTATAAGGGCCGTTATTGTTTCATATATGCCCTCATCTGCCTCTTTTGATAGTGGGTACTGCTTCACTCTGGGGAGTATTGCACCTTTTTTCAATTTTACTCTTACTCCCCCTATACTTTTTATGCACCCCACGTCATAGGGACTAGTAGTCCATAATGATGTTGGTACCTTTGCCATATCCTCCTCAAAGAAGGGAACTGGGGTGGATGTGGGTGCTTCAAGTGCCATTGCAATTTTCTGTGCTACTTGTTTGTACGTCACTCTTAGCCATATTTCTACACTCATCATAAACACCATTTCACCTTCTTTCTTTTCTTCTGAGAAGAGCTCCTCATCTGACACCTGGGTGAGTCTACATCCCTCTGCTAGTGCTATCACTGCCCTCCATGCCCTTCCTTCTCTGTCTTGGGCATGTACTGCGATGTAATCAGCAGTTGCTATAATGCTCTCTACGTTCACTGAAATCACCTTTCCTTCTGGTTCATTGGCTGGTGTTTCTGGTCGAAACAAATAGGCTGCTGGCCTCCTCCAGATCTTTCCTTCTATTCCTGGCATCCATGCAAATGCCATGTCTGTCCCGTACTGGAACAGTTCACCATCTACTGGCTCAGCCCTAATCACTGTCTGTCCACAGTATGCTTGCATAATTTGTCGTGCAGTAAGCATGTTAATTCCTGGAGTGGAGCAAATTATGCCGTCCTCCGTAAAGGAGATCGTCATATTCAACCTGCTCATTATGTCTCTCCCCAGTATATTTACTGGTGAGGCCCTAAAATATAAAAGCGGGACTGACATGTCATAATCCCCTATTGATAAGGGAATATTATCAGTAAAGGGAATCAACCCCCTAGCCCCAGAGAATCCTTGGGTGTTCATGGCTTCACCTGACATCTTAAATTTACCTTCCCTTATGCAAGACCGGGTCGCCCCGGTGTCAACAAGGAATGACAATTTTTTGTCACCTATCGTTACCTCTATGCGTGGTTCCTCCGCACTATTAGGTGTTACCGACAGGATGGGACACACCAAGGCCGTCTGTGGGCTGTCCTATTGAGGGTATAATGATTGACCACTTCCTGTGTAAGGGTTGTGTCCCAGGACCGTCACCCTTCCCAGTTGTGTTTGCTGTAGTTGTGTATTGGTAGAGGTTATGTTATGGTCTTGGATTTGGGCAGGTTGCTGTACTTGCTGTACTTGGGGTTGTTGTGTTATCGCTACCTGTTGTTGTGGCAGTGAATATGTTTGTGGCTGTTGTTGTGTTACTAGTTGTTGCTGCCCATTTCCCTGTTGCAATGTCTGCTGTTGCTGGATGCCCTGCTGTTCCTGTGTGGGCCCTTGTTGTCCCTGTTCACTCCATGATGGTGTGCCTGGTCTCACTCTACACGTGCGTGACATGTGCCCTACTAATCCACAAATCCAACACACCGGTGGTTCCCTGTTCTGCCATGGAAAGCTTCCTGGGTTGTCCTGGTATACTGGTTGCCCGGTGGGGTAGAAATTTCTAAGTCCTCCCCCCTGCTGTTGTGTGTTATATCCGTATCCTCTCCCCCTCATCATTCCTCCCCTTCCCCTGTTGTAATTATAATACCCAGCTCCTGGCGTTGAGTGTCCTCCACCCATGTTAGGCGTGAATGGTTGGAGTGGCGGCAGCTGTTGTGTTACAGTCTGTGATGATTGTATTTGGGAGGGTTCTTGTGCAGCCACTACTTGTGTGGGGCTTTGAGTCATTGTTGCAGGTGTAGTTATTAGTGCACCTTCCATCGTGTATTTAGTAAGTTTTTTCTGTACTAACTTAGCCTCGTCCGTTTTTCTATCCTCTTCCTTTTGTTTCATTTTTTCTTGCCATGTCCTACAATGATGCACTATCGTCAGTTGTATTTCTGACCATGCCTTTGCTTCCATCCCCACTACTTTCTTCAGTTGTTTCTGAACTGCTTCTGGGAGCCCTTGTACTAGTATATGATAGAATATTGCTGGTGTCTTGCCCCATTGTTCTCTAGTTTCCATACTCCACTTCTCTTGAATTTCTTGGATATAATCAAAAGGATCTTCGTTCTCACGCATCTTGCGTGAGGTAATTGCTCCTATGTCTGATGTGTCTGGGTACTGTACCCTCAGCGCCTGCCATAATGCATGTCTACAGTTTGCGAATGGTGCCCCATCGTGTGATGTGTTTGTTATTGTGACCCCGGGGAAGCCTGCTCTCTTCCAGATGCCATCTGCTGCATCCCCTAATATTGATATTAGAAGGCCCTTTACATCCCCCACTGCCAATTTCTGTCCTGCGGTGTGTTTTTCCATTTCATATATCCATTTTCCCGCACCTCCACTTAATGATGGGAGCCTGCACTTTATATTTTCCTTGTCTGCATGCTTCCAGGGGACGTATTGTGGTCTAACTCCTCCCATCTCCAGAAGTGGCATTAGGTTGTGTCCTGGTTGGCCCCTTGGGTCCCACACAATCAAATCCGTACACCCTTCCTCTTCTTCCCTGGCTTCTACATCGTCAATGTGGTCCATATTTCCCCTGCTCGTAACTGTTTCTCCTTCATCTCTTCCCTTTCTTTTATCATTTCCTTTATTTAATGTGGGCGCGTGTATTAGTTCTCCCTGCCTGCGTCCAGGGCGGTCTCTAAGCCTGCCTGCATAGGGTGTCAGTTCGTGTGGGAAGGGCGCGAGTTTAGATGGGCATGTTGCACGTAATGAGCGCAAGGTGGTGGAGCATGTAGGACAGGATGGTGAGGGTGTGGCTGCACGTGTCTGTCTTTCCGCTATTCCTTGCTCTTCCTCCTCACTTCCCTCCAGTTCTTCCTTTCTCCTGCAGATCCATGGTGATTCTCGATTTGTCCGGGTGATGTATAATTTATCTAAGCTTTCCCTTTCACTGTCTCTCCCTTCCTTCTCCATCCCTTCTCCTTCCTCACTGCAAAAGTCCTCCATTATTGGCAACCTCCAATCTGTCTTTTTCCCCCTAATCGTTTCTGTTTTTAAGTCTATTAGATCCGTTCCTCCCTTGTCTTCTTTGCCAATTGCTCCCCTTTGTGCTGATGTTGTTGCTACTTCTGTGTCTCTGTATACATACCTCCTTACTTCGCTCCCCCCTCTCCTATCTTCTCTTTCCCCTTCGTTTTTCTCTGCTATTTCTCTACCAATTTCCTCTCTTTTCTTTTTCAATTCCTCCATTACTTCACTACTCATTTTTTCCATTATCCTTTCTTCTTCTTTCTTCCTTTCCCATCTCGCTCTTTCCCGCTCTAATATACCCTCTATCATCCTCCCTTCTTCGTATTTCCTTGTCGTTTCTGATAGTAATCTCCTCCTCCATATTTCCATTTCCTTTTCTTTCTCTTCTTCCTCCCTTTTCTTGTCACGCAGTGCTGCTCTGGATACCCTTTCTGCTACTGCCTTCACCCTTTCTGCTTCTCTCTTTTTCTCCTCAGTTCATTCCCTCATTTTGTCCAACTCATTCTTGCTTTCTTTCCTTTCCCGTGCTCTCTCTCTTTCCTCTCTCTCGAGCTGCTTGATCAGTGTATTCTGTTCATCCCTTAATTCTGCTAATCGTTCTTCCAAAATCTCTTCCTTCTGTCTTAACAGCTCTTCCCCCTTCCTTTTCCCCTCTTCCCCTTTCCTTTCACTCTTCCTGGTGTTGTCCTCGTCCATTTTCCTTACTACCTCCTCCTCTTCTTCTGTTAATGAACCTCGTAATTTTAATAATACCTGTGCAGCTACCCACTCATCCTGTCCTATTCCTGCGATCTGCTCTTCGCCAATCCCCCCTTCACCTGCGGTCATTTTCGTGCGAGCTTATCCCGTTGTGCTACTCTGCTCCCTTCCTGTGTGGCTACCTGTGGCTGTATATGGTGGCGGGCTGTATGCCGGGTTCGAGTATCCCTCAGCGCCCTTAATTGAACCATGTCTCGTAGTTCTGTTAAAGGATATAACCCCCCTTCTTCCTTTTTCACTACCTTCGCTAGGGGTATATCGTCGCTCTGTTCCTTTTTTATTTCTTTTTCGTTTGTTGTTACTCTTCTCTCCTCCCTCTTCTCCGTTCCCCGTGTTCGGTGTGCCTTCATTCTCTTTTTCCCCATTCTCACCTTCCTCCTTAATCTTCTCCTCTTCCGTTGTTTCCCCCATAATGAACATTCCGTTTGGTCCTGGTCGGGACCCTTGGAACATCCTCCATAAGTTAAACACCTCCACGTGGTGCATCAACTTCTTCCCCTTGTATGTGTTATGCAGATGGTTTAATAGTGAATGTTGGGTATATGGATCGAAACTGCCATTAGGCGGCCATGGTGTTGTCATTTTGTTGTCCGTCCCCTGTGTCCATTCTATGCTATACTTGATCAGTTTCTCCCTATGGGGTGACAGTGTTTTACATATGTGCTGTAACGGGGTAGTGAGGGTGTTCCCCCACCCTCCCGATCCTGCCCCGTATGACATAGTAGCGCTTCACTTTTTATCCTTCCCTTATTTGGTAGCGGTTATCTTACTAACAGTGTACACCAGTGGTCTTCAAACTTTTTTGGCCAGGGCCCCCCTGAGCAAAATTTGGGCAGGTCGGGACCCCCCAGAAATGCCAAATGGACAGTATATATTGCGCGCCGTCACCTGCTCCCATCAAAGTCGCTGGGCTCCCTCATCCCACTCCTACCCAGTCGCTGGTCTCTCCCCACCCCATCACACACCCAGGGCTCTCCCCACTCTGCTCCCATCACTATCCCATGGTTCCCGCCCATTGTGCTCCCACCATAGTCCCTCGGTTCCCCCATCCCGTTCCCAACACAGTCTGAGGGCCAGTGGCGGCTGGTGAATCTTTTTTAAGTGGAGGGGCATTAAGGGGAGGTTCGGGGGGGTTTCCCCCTGTGAATTTTATTTTAAATAATAGGTTAAAATGTTGCATTGTAGAGCATACTTTTAACAAAAAATGGGTAAATAGCCAAACAGTTTGCAATTGTTGCTGGGAGCCAAGGGGGCAGGCATTGATATTTTATTTCTATCGCGCTCGTACACAAGTGTTTCAGAGCGTGACAAGGCAAGGGAGGGGAACAGAGGAGAATAAAACAGCGATCTTACTAGGCCCAGTGACATTGAGAACGCGCAAGTGTGAGGGGAAAAGTGCATGGAAGGGGGGAGAAGTGGAAAGTGCGAAGCAGAGGAGAAACAGATAAATAACAATAAATAAATAATAAAGGCAACAAACAGTGGTAGTGCAGCCAGCAATTTGCAAGTGCTACGTTTAAGGCAGCAGACAGGGTAGGTCTGATAAGTGCAGGAAGAAAGATGGTTCTCCTCAAGTTTTAGAGTGGCAGGGCGCTGTTCCAGAGGGCGGCCCCAGCCGAAGACAGAGATCTACCCCCAGCTCGTTTCTTTGATAAACGACTGACCCTGAGCGAGTTGGAGGTAGAGGAGTGAAGAGCTCGAGAGGGGAGGTATTTGCGGAGGAATAGCTGAAGGTATTTTGGACCGAGGCCCCAGAAAGCCTTGTGGACAAGGCAGAGGGTTTTGAATGATAGATGTCCGGTAAAAAGATACCATCCCTGTCCCCTGGGCCCCACTGGTCCTAACACAATGAACATGATTATGTGTATATGCAAGGCGCTGCACATTCATACAGCAATCACTCTATCATTCACATGAGCATCCATCACCATACACTCACTCATAACGCATCCATACACATGTTTAAATAAAAACAATGAACATAAACGTACCTTCTGCATTGGCCTGTGTGTGGGTGCTGCTCCAGCTGCTCTGTCCGTATGTGCGAGGAGGCGCAGGAGCTCCCCCTCGGACATACAGACATGCAGTGCCCCAGCCAGCATTTCCAATGAGATATGCAATGCTGGCGAAGCAAAACGCCCCAGCACTTGCATGGCTCAGTGAGCATGTGCGGCTGGGGAACTAAACTGAACTGTCAAAGGGAAACAGTGTTTCCCTTTGACAGTTCAGCCAGCCCAGGAGCACTCCATTAGCTGGATAAAGCAGCTGAGGGAGTGCTCACTGTTTCACTGGGCTGGCTCCTTAGCTCCTCCATAACGGGTGAGGGGCCACTATGCAGTTAGTAATGTTGACCATTGTTGCTGAATATATCACAATTTACTTACATTTTAACACAAAGCACCCCTTTGGGTACTATTGAAACAGTGGGCTTCATAACTACTCTGGCGGTAGCTGTGCCGGTAAAACTGGCACGGCTGCCACTGGAGTTGCATCCGGGTCTGGCACCCGCGAATGGGCAATTACTAGGTCATGCCGAGTTAGGCGGACATGATAATTGCCCTTTCGAAGGTGCCGGTAGATCCCCATTCCCATTTGAGCCCCATATGGCTCAAATGGGAAGGGGGAGCTCGGATGCACCGGCACCGTTAATAACGGTGCCGGTGCATCCGACGAGCTGAGGTCAGACCTGGCGGGGGCTGTCAAGCACCCACGAGCACAACTCTTACTATGGCAGAACGGTAGCAACGGTGCCGGTAGCTTACCAGCACCGTTGTTACTGGTCCGCCATAGTAGTAATGAGGCCCAGTCTGTGACTAAAGGAATGAATATCCATTTACAACTGTGGGCCACTTTTTCATTGTTGCCTGAGACAGTTTCATGCTTCAGCCCGCCCATGTGGGCCACCCCTGCCCATTTCTTCCAAGCTAAAAAAAAAAAAAAAAAAAAAAAAAAAATCTTTTTTCATTTTTTCATGCTGAGCTCTCAGGGCCCCCCTGACCCCTAGGGGGTCGCGACCCACAGTTTGAATACCACTGGTGTACACTATACAGCCTTAGATCTTTACCTGGCCCCGTAAGTTTGGGGACTTGCGATAGTCCGCTAAGGAAAATTAGTAAAATATAGCATTTGTATTTGTATATTCTTATCTTTCTTTCCTTCCTTTTATCGAACACCCTCCCGGCCCCCTGTGGCTGAGGCGCACGTAGCCCCCTGCGGCTGCATGCCCCTTGTGACGTTCTTATACAGCCGTCCCACTTTCACTTACTCCTCCTCCCCTTTCTTCACTTGCCGTGGCCGGCGTTCTCCATGCACAGCCACGTCCCCCTTTTCACCTTCCCCCCAATCAACTCGTTACCGTTTACCTCTGTTTCCACTCCCTTACCATAACTCTCTTCCCCACCACTCTCAGAAAGAAAGATGCCTTGGGCCTCATTAGGACCCAGGCGGTAAGGGGTTTACGGCGGCGTAAACAGCGCCGACCCTTACCGCCTGATTCCGAGGTCCCTTAGCGCCATGGCGGATTTAACACCTGCTTTTAGCAGGTGTTAAAATCCATGGCGCTAAGGGACCATGTTGTTAATTACGCCACCGTAATTTACGGTGGCGTAATTAACGCCTTCCCCACTCCCATTATGCCCTATGGGGCAAAAATGGGAATGGGGAAGGGTAAATGGGGATTGGGGACTTACCGCCCCGCCAACCTCGGAATGGGGCGGTAAGTCCGCCAACCACCATGGCGTGACCTAGGCCAATCAGTGTCTACGAGCGGCCGCACGTGATGTTTTCGTGCTCCGCCCCTTCTCTTCCGTAACGTAGCGGACTGCTCTCGCACTTGTCCAGCTACCATTCATTGCACCGTCAACACTAATTTATCAAACCTTCACCGCGCACCTGTGTAACACCTCCCGCCTCCCGTATTCAATTCCTCCCCCCTCCCTCACAATTTCACATTGCTTGTTGTGCGTGGCATACTCACCAAGTTCTCTTGATGCGGGGCCGCTCGACAGCGTGCACCCCTCCAAGCGGCTCGCCACCTCCCCTCGTCTGGACCACGTCTGGACACTCGCCAACCGTGGGCGGGATACTTCTCAACCGGCTCCCGAAGGCCAATATCCGGATTGCGCTGTCCGGTCTTCTCGCAGTTCCGCGATGGTCCTGTAGTCCTCAAAAGGGGGCAGCGGCAGAGGGGGCCGCGCCGCCGGGCCTCCTCGCAACGGGAGTACTCGGAAAAATAAAATAAAAACCAGACCTCAAACAGATCTCAGCAGTGCCTCCAACTTGTCGGGGTGAAATTCTCCCGGGGTCGGCTCGGCCGTCCGCGGACCTCCGGGCAGGGAGGCCCCAACTCCTCCCGTATATCCCAAAAAATGAGTATGAGACACACGCAAGAAGCAAGGTGATTCTGCTGTTTATTAAACAAAACGGCAGGGATGGGTCAAGGATCGTAGGCGTCCGTCCTGACACTCTCTCCTAATCGTGGGGCTCGCAGGCCCTTTTTACCTTAGTATGACGCGCTACTTGCGTCACCTGGGAAAGTTAGCAAAAAACCTATCGCCACTCTGGATTGGTTCCTCGAGTGGTAGGGTTAGTATAGCATACGTATAGAGAGCGTTATTAGTGGTCAAGGGTTAGTCAGGTGGTATACTTGGGTTGTCCCTTCAATTTGATACATGAAAATTGTTACATGAAGACCCCTGAGGATTGGCTAATGTTAATGGCGTCAGTGATAAGAGCCCCATGTTCTGATTGGTCCACTCGCGAGCCCCCCAGTCTAGGACCATCGCTGTTCCCAGCTCGCGGTGCACCTGTCATTTGCAACAATGTATCACTATGGGTATGTGCAGACAATGTGAGGATTTATTCATATGCTGGAAGGCAGACTACTCCCACCGCCGCAGATGTCCATTGAGTCGCTTAATTATATCTGCCTGTGTCTTGAAACGTGGGATCCAAGCGCCTCCCTCCTCCTGGGCCTGGCACCCTGTCAGGTTCGGCTTGGTCACGTGAGGTGAGACCGTGGTTGAGGCAGAATTCTGCACAATTAATATTGCATTTTCCACTGTGTGCCTGGCTTAATTTGCAGGTGTGACCTTGGCGTCGGCTTGCGGCATGCGAGTTTGCAACATTGTGCCCTTGACTGTCTGCTCTCGCCGGGCTCATTCTGCAGGGTCAGCAACTGTACTCTTGCTCATTCAATGCTCATGGAAGCTCTTGCTTGCGGCCTACTTCGGCCTGGTGCATAGGTGGAACCGTTTGATACACACAGCGCTTTAGGTTATGGTATCATATTGCTTTATCCCCAGTATCAGGTCTTCGTTATATTTCTCATTGTAATGCATGGTTTTAGGAGAAGCATGAGCAAGCATTTTAGATGAGTTCATTGTGCGTCTTGCGTTTCTGCACTTTGAAAAGCCTATGTGAAAAATAATAAAGATGCGCGTCGGTGGGTGTGTCCGTCACCTACGTCATAGCACTGAATATGTTCTTCGTGTGGATTGGTGTGGGAGTGTCCAGTGTGCATGTTTGCACGGGTGTGCTGACCGTTGGCTAGGTCGTCATGGCATCTCTAACGATGTGTTGATTTAGTGTTGGATGGTTCAGTCGAGTCCATCCATGCCGCATGTGTCGGCATGGGCAGGGCAAGCTGGTGGGCGGGTGGGCACACGGGTGGGCACATCCGTATGTTCCTGTACCAGGGTATTTGGTCACCTGGTAGATGGGAAAACTCCTCTCGTGGCGGGTGCCTGGGCCGTGATCCTCTAGGCCAGGGGTGTGAGGGGATTGGTGGGAGCCTTTTGTTCCCTTCTCCCACTTCAGAGGGATCTACATTTCCCCCCACATCCCCCACAAAAAAGTAATCGATGGTCGAGTGAATATTACCACTCCGCCAAGTAGGCTTGGGCTGTATGCCCCCCTCCAATGTTCAATTCAGGGGGGTTAGACCCAGACCACCCATGATGCTAACCCAAAGAGAACCATAGCACAGCTTTTACGGCAGCGGCATTCGGGAACCAGTACTCCCAATGGTTGAGTCACTCTCACTACAATCTGAATTCAGATCCCCCATCAATATGAACACACTACCCACATTCTTTTCACAACACTTATTCACCCTCAATGTAATATGGTCTAAGAAAGGGATAAGCTTTAACATTTTCTCATGCCAGTAAACACTGTGTGGGATAATAATGTCTTCTGTTATTTGAGTGCTCTGAGATCTGTGGGTGTGTAGCGCTATATAAGAAATACAATTATTATTATGATTGTTAGTATTAATTATAATTATTGATGATTAGAAGATGAATTAGATTTGGCCCCAAAATGTGGTCAGTAAAGCTCAGAATAAAGAGGCATCTGAGTTCACAATCTTTAAGTTGGTAGAAGATTTGACCAAAGTTAGCAATCTGCCACAGGGCCTTCCAAACAGGCCCCTCTTTGCCGGCTGGAAGAGAACAGTGTGGCCATCCATAACCGGGCTGAATTGTAGCCAGGTCTCTTGGCGGCAACTCAGTCTCGGAGTGTCCCAATCAGTGTTCTAGAAAGGCTTTGCAAACAGGTGAGAATGACCCCTCGTATGCCATAACATTATGGCGAATGATGCTAGCTCCGCACACTGATCTCGCGCAGCCCCAAGGCTGCTAAGATTTCGTCGCTGTCATCAGCCATGACCAGTTTTGCGTTTCCTCCAAAGTCATCATTTTCTGTTTTAAAGCAAAGACCTCCTCGCTAAGTTGTTGCTGCACTGTCATTGGGATGGGTGGCTTCTCCACCCCACTGTACGGGACGTATCTAGCGAGATAAAGGCGTCCCTCTCCTGCAACACTGCCACCAGCTTTGATTTAAAGTAAACTACTGACCGGTCCAGTCTTTGGATATCTGGATAATGCACCCTCATCAGACCATCCAACGAGATCCCCTTCAATTGCTGAGTTTCTGCCAACAGACGCAACACACCAGTGCGATTTAGGTGCACTGATTTTGTTTCCTCGAGCAAACTTTCAAAGACTATGACAATAAGAGGGTGCAGCTCTTTTCAATTCCTGGAGGGGGGGTCGTGAATGACCTTAAACCCCCTATACCCCAGTCCCTTAAGGCCTTGCTTGCCACCCTCGTATTTTTGTGGTTTTTGGCCCCAGTTATATGAAGGGACATTGTTCACTCGTGGGTCTTTTAACACAGAGGGGAGGGCCCCCAGGGGCTCCTGAGGGCCAAATCACAACAGAGGAGCAGTGGTAGCTCCTGGTAACTATGGAGCCCTCTGGGAACCCAAGACAGGGGTATTGGCAACAGTTGAAGGAGGTCTCAATTCCCTACCAACACCCATCTTACTAGAATTGTGACCCCCCCCATCAGGTATCAGGGTATTCATGCCGGGCAAGGTCCCACTAGATGAGACCTGGGACAGTACTTCTTTCAACCATAGTCGCTAAGCACTCCTGAGGTGTCTAAGCCATAGGTTGCGTTGGTGGGCCGCTTATCTAGGGTTAGGGGACAGAAAGAGAATCAAGCAGAGCAAACTCATGAATTGTTCCACACATGGTAAGCGCCAAAAGTTCATAGGAGTGCTCCAGAACAGGAACACGTGTTTAAGCAAAACACATTGTACTGCAGCATACTTGGTGCCACCTGGTGCAGTCCCACAGGAATTGTGCCAGTATACCAGCAAAATACTTGGACCGCGAGCTAGATCGGCACTCGAGTCCTAACGCACAAATGACAAGGGAACTCGTTCGTGAGAACACCTGGGCAAGACATAAAAAGTACACAGATTAGAGCTAGTGGTGGCAGCATCCGGGTGGGGACCATGTGTGCATTTGTGTATTTGAGAAAATAACATAACAACCAATGTCCACTCTAGACCCCATTAGTGTAGAATGGGACATGAGTAGGATCCAGAGGATTGTGAACTAACGGGTTCAGTATAGCAAAAGATTAATATTGGTAGCCTGTGGACACTCCAAGATGGACGATCCAGCTATTGCAACACTGCACGTCATCTACGCGCATGCACGACTAAAACCGGATCCTGGAAAGAATATGAACGGGTCTAAAACTTCACGGCGAAGATCTAGCTTTCTTTCGCCGCGCACAGTGGAGTAACTTTACTGAAAATGTTGGGGGGGACATGACATCTGAAGAAAAGATGCCCCAGCCAAATGAATGGGGGCAAAATGGTGTGCCATGAAAGTTGGGGGGGACAAACACCCCCATACACCCTAAAACTACACCCATGGCCGCGCGTTCCATTTGACTTCAATTGAAATCAAAGGTAAGATAAGTATTGTCCAGCAGAGCGGTTATGAGTTTTCCTCCCTCCCCACTCGCGCTGTGTTGAAAACTCGCACACGAATGTTGCGCTTTGCACTATTGAATCAGGAAGAACTTGAGATAAATACCCCTCCGACTATACATCACAAATATCATTTGTTTTGTAGGCATCCGGGTCTATGAACGAGGCCCTGATCCTGAAGAGGCATAAAAACGCCCAACAGTGTTGAGGCTTGGCATGACACTACAGATTGGGGTAAGGATGCACAACAAAGCGTGCTAAAGGGCTAAAAACAACACTTTGAGAAATATTGGGTGGGAAAATAACGAACATGCTGTTTCCCAACCCCCTCACCTCCTACCCTGCTTTTTCCACCTGTAGATGTAGTGATCATCCCCAGTCGAGCTCGCCATTTTCAGTGCCCATTATGGTACCGAGGCCCTGAAGAAAGTGGTACAGCTATGTGTGCCACTGAAACCGGTAGGCCTTTCTGTGGTTCCGGTGGTAACCCGAAAACTAAGGAGACCACCTGGAGGAACACCAGTGTGGAACTCACACTAGAGACAGCTCATAACATTTTTGGAGCTCTGCTTTTTAGTTTTAGTTTTAAAAGTGATTGTGGGGTCGCTAAACAGGAGAACTAAAAGGAATGGCTATCCTGTATGGCCTCCATCACATGTTGGGATATAACATTCAGTGCCCCTGTAACTGTGTTACCGATAAGTTCATCCATTGCCTGGATTAGCCAGGGCCAAGCCTCTTCCGTCTGTTCCCTGACCCTAGATAAGCGGCACACCACTGCAACCTATGGCTTGGACACCTCAGGGGGGCTTAGCGACTATGGTTGGAGGGCAATATAGGTTGTACACATTGACAACAATAAATGAAAGTAAATGAAATCATAGAACTGTGTGTTTTGTCTGTGAAAACGTTAGGGTACAGTTACAGGTTGGTTGCCCACCCCAAGTCCCCAAGTGTTTTTTTTTGTCCAGTACCCCTTTCACCTTCGGCCTCGAGAACAGAGCATTCAAGGAACACCTTGTAGTTTGCGAACTTATTTTTTTGGACGAGGTGGTTTTTGCTATTTTCTTTCTGTGTACGCCTCTTCTGGGCAGTGCTTTACAACCTCACCCCATGGGCGACTGCCAGACTCCCCCAGGCCAGGTCGATGGAAGGCAATTCCACCCCCCTCCACCCCCATTAGAGGACACTACATCATTCACATTGCCCTCCTTCATCTGAACTGTCATCACGGCGGATGGTACATTAGGCTGTTTTTTTTTTACTATAGTCAACAAGCCATTAAAACTGCCTGCAGGTACCATGTGGCCCCATTTGTTTGGGGGCAAAGTAGGAAGTAAACAGGCGCCCAAACTCTTTATCCCGCTGGGCTCACCCCACCCAGGCCTCATGAGGGGATATCTGTCCCCCCTCCTGCAACAGCCACGTCGTGAGACGAGTGGTCGCTTTCATGACATGAAGCAGATCGTGCATCCATATTTGGTGATGGGGGTAACAGAAGATTGACGCCAACGTCTCTAGGCCAGCAATTGTACCCGAGGCTGCGGGGTGGGACATGCTGAACGACGGACCCTTATTTCCGCTCCTTAGGTCTTACATTCAGTGTCAATACAGTCAATGGAAATGTCAGTTTAAGGCACTCACGTTTGACTTTTGAATCACACTGACACGCTGGTGATGACTCGCCCGATCTCCCGTCCACCTGCGCAGACTGCTGCGACTGCTTCTCCACTCTCACACCACTCCACCCATTCATACACAGTGCCAGTCTGGCATCCTTTTGTGTGGCATGTTCTAGTGACTTGAGAAGGATCCTGCTTAGAGGCCTTCTGTGTCATTGTTAATATTTGTCAGTGCAAACTATGCCAAGGGAAGAAGAGAGCAAACTCCCTTCAACCTACACTCTAGGCCACAAATGGCCAGAAACTGCCAGGTTGTAGAGAGCAAAAAGCTGGGAGGAACTACAGCACTCTTATATGAGGGTGGATTTGAACTGTAGATGCTCTGGAGTAGGTCTGGAAGATCATGAGGTCTACTTGGAGCCTTAGGGGGGCAGTTATTGTGGTGTCAGGTGCTGGATTCCTCTTGGGGTGAGACTGGACGCTTCTTGAAGTTAATCTGCATAATCCACCTTTGTCCATCATTATTGACGCGAGCTGCAGTTACCCTGTCCTGTAAAGAGGGCAGTTTAGGGGATCTTAAATCCAACAGGGATGTACAGTCTGCTTACCTGATTGCTTCTGCTGGTCTTCTTGGGGATTTTGGCCCAGTCCAGGAACTGCTGCTTACTTGTATTTTTTGTACATTTGATTATTGTGAGGAGTCCTGCATGTTGACTTCTGGCTGTTTCAAACTGCTTGTTTGCCTTGTACAAAGCAACAGGATGTTAAAGTTAAAAACAGATAACAAAGCATGGTACAATTCAACATGACAAAACATGACATGACATGACAAGCTACTGCAACAAAACCAGACTTGTTTTTTTTTAAAATGAACACGGAGAGTGATACCTAAAAAAATAAATGTAAAAAAGGGCACCACTCTCCTAGAGCTGAAAAAAGGCAACTTGTTAAATAATCGAAATTGGAAACTGAGAGTAAAAAGGAAAAACATAAAAGTGGAACTCGGTTAGGTACAGATGGACATGTGTTTAGGAAGAAAAAACTGCATAAAAGAAAAAGGAAGGTATAGATCAGTTGGGTTGGTTGTTTATATTTTTCAAGCGATGGTTCAGTTTGTGGTGTGTCTAGGTTATCGGGCTCTTAGGTTAGATGTTCTTCAAATGAAGTTAACCAAGGCTATAAGTCCCCTAATGCATTGTTTTCTAATATGAAACCCAGGACTGGCAAAGTGGTATCGAGGAGGCATAGAAGATTCTGGAAACCTTAGGTGTTAGCGGGGGAAATGGCCATATCAATTCAATATGACTTTTCCACATGGCTCCTAAGTAGACTGTGGCCTGGGAAACTCCACTGAGCAGTAGCACTTCTTAGGGGTGTATCTGCGCAGAATGGAATTACCATAACAAATAATCTTGGACCCAAATAACCAGACAGACTCAGAGAATATGGCAAAATACTACTTTATTATCAATTTCAATAAAGTAGGGCAATCTGGCGAACAACAAATTGTAGTCCACACACTCATGGTTGCATTACAGGTACACAAGCTATGACATCATCCTTCGCGGCAAATAGGACCTATCAGACTTGGGGATTGGTTAGGGAACCATGTCTACTTATAGAGGCTACAAGTGTTAGTTACTTTATTGGCTGCTCCTCTTTGATAGCCAAGCCTCAAACGTCCTTCTAACTACGTGAACCCGTAGGCCCTTAAATCGAGGTCGCGCTATATGGGATGGATGGGGATGCAGATTTTACTCTTAAACCAATAATAAGACTGACTCAGGAAGTTGGCAAAACATAGCTGTTTTTATTGCAATTGTCTAAAAAGGTAGTACAACGGACATCAACGGACGTTCGCTGAAGTTTCTCATCAAGAACTCTCAAAGCATTTCATAAAAATGTACATTTATATGGTAAAAAGTCGTCATCATTAACGTCATACTACGTAGAAAAATAAGAGAACCTACTTGAAGTTGTGATAGGCTTAAGGGGAACATCTAGGTATACTTTCCATGGGGGATAGGATTGTGATTGGGTCTCTAAGGTCAAGTGGACAGCTATGCCCACCCCTAGTGCAAGTCATCTTCGCCGTCATAAAATATACAAGGTTTCATTGGCTTTCAAACTATAGGGCTCTTTGCTATGTGGCCCTCTATGATTGGTTGGCACGCTTGCACCCTTCTGGAATATTCCACTTGCTAGCAGCACGCAAGCTGGCATCCCAGGTGCCTGTGGGTTGGACTTGACCATATCTCCCCACCCAATTAGCCCAACATCTATCATCACTACTACTGTCTGCCAATCGAATTGTCTTTAAACTCGGCCTTGAAAATTATCACTGCGCCTGAGAATAGAAGGGAGTGTGAGCGTGGTCTTATCTTCAAGTCTCGGTGTAGATTGCCCAAATCTATTTTCACCTAGACCCTGTGACAGGAGACCGTGTTTGAGCTATTTCCTTCAAATTTAACACTATTAAATGAATAAAACCTTGCACTTCTACTGTTTTTCCATTACACCTCAACAGTAGCTTGCCTCACTTCTCACGGTCATTGTATCTTCTCGAATATATAACCAGTTTCTTGGCTGCCCCAACCCTTGACACTGGGCCAGACAACCTTTCTCGAATCTTCCCTCATCGTCAGCTGTTCTTCTACTGCGCCACACTTTCAGCCCTTCTGTTCATGGGGTCCTAGTTTGCTTAAACACAACGTGGAACATCCAGATTCTACATACATATATATATATATATTGGCATCACTGCCTGCAGTCTATATGCTATGTATAGCCAGCCTTCAGGATTACTTAGTCTACTTGCTTTTCAGCATCTGTACAATAATAAAAATGGCTTGCATTTTCTTCAGTGCTCTCTGCACGTGCAATTTTCATTCCGCACATGAAATGTTGCTCAATTCTTCACTTTGCCATCAGATTCTATGAGGTCTATATACTCTCTTCATTGGCATCTCTTCTGGGTGCGTCATTTCTGCTTCATGTGACGTGACCAGTCTTCTCTTTCATTCATCTTTACACTTCTTCCGGAACCTCCTTTAAATGACTGTCATTTCTCTGGGAGAAATATAGGGCTTTGTCAATGGATATCTTGTTTTGAGGATTCTTCGCGGTACAGAAACCATTGTTGGTGTTGTGCATGTCACAATTTCCGGCTTACAACGAATAGGAAGAATGGGGGCAGGACTTCCAGTAGAGGCATTTGGCACCTCCTGTACATACGTATAATACAGATTATAACAGTATAACAGTAGCGGTTTGGCTCATGCAACATTGTATGCTCATCGTTGCATAGGCCCTAATGAAAGGTTGGCATTCTCTCCCAACCATGGACACACGGCTCACTAACAGCATGTAAGCAAAACGAAACTCAGGTGTGGAGAACAACCTCAAACTACTGCCCACTGCCCAACTAGTTCTACCATCTCTCATCAGCCAAACCGTCAGCCAAGGCCTCTTCTTTGTAGTTGACCTTGCAGACTATTCTTTTCTCTGGGACTTTAAAGGGAGTGTAGGTACACAACTATCTTCATCTGAAGCTTAATGAATAGGCCTTGTTTGCAAGTTCTGAATCACGTGTGAGGAGACCAGGATTTTGTCCATTTTGACCTTTTATTCAGTGCTATTAAATTCAATTAAGCTGGGTGTCATTTCTACCTCTGGACTCTAAAGACTTGCAGGGACGTCATTTCACCAAAATGCCAGGGGTAGCGGAAGTGACATCACACGACCCTTGACCCCTGGTGACATCACAGGAAGTGATGTCACTTGACCCCACCCCGAAGTGATATCGTGGGATGCAATGAAACTCGACCTTTCACCCATTTACATAGCATTGTACACTACAAAAAATATGGATACAATAGCACTATGATGTGATGTACATTTCATACAAGAATGGATCGCCATATGTATCGTTAAGATCAGTGTGTATAGGCCCATATTACCAAACTACTGTGAATGCAAGCAAACGTCCATTACCAAATGATAATGATGTTTTATTATATAGCACTTATGCTTAAGCGCTTTATATTGAAAAAATATACACCCAATATCACCGAATCTGTTTTGGTACACATTTATCGACCTCAGAAGGATAAAAGGCTGAGTTGAGGTCTTTAAGAACAGACTAAATCAGTAACTCACCCCCTGAAGTGTGCCTGAAATAAACCTTTAATGAGTCTAGCAATTATTGTATAGAATTCCAGAAAGACACATTATTTTGTATTCCCAATCTTTCTTGTTTAGGGTCAGTGCTGAAAGTGTTAGACTTGTGTCACTCCTTTTCTTCTTTTTCTTCTTTTCTTTAAGGGGCTTTAACAAGAAAGGCAGCCAGTCCAGAACTAAAGAACCACATGGTGCTGGCAACAGCCCATGAGCTTGCATTAAAAAAAAAATGAAAAACATTTTTTTTTTCCTAGAAGTCACAAGGGTGAGCACAGAGGTCGCAAGGGAGACCTCCGAGGTCGCAGTTGCAACCTCTGGCAACCCCTAAATGACGTCCCTGAAGACTTGGTTGCTCTACCTCACATAGGCTTTTCTGCATCTTTTTTGTCAATCATTGGCACTTGTACATTCTCGCTCATTTACTTAATCATTTGTCCTTTGTATATTGCTTATTCTCTTTGACAACCCTTATTCCCTTCAGTAGTTTTTTTTTTACTGTGGCATCCTTCAACTCTGGGCAGCAGCTATTCTTTGTTCATGCATGAATTTGTATTTCCAGACTCTGCCAGCTCTGCAGCTCTGATCTCTCTCCTTCAAGCTCTTCCCTTACTATCATTGAGAACTGGCGTCCATCTTTTTAACATGGCCGCTTCAACCGTGTTATGTTTTCTACAGCAGCAAGCTCCTATATGGTTCATCTACCTTGCGTTTCTGTGTATATATATTTACTATTCATCTGGTTACTTATCTTCTTCTTATATATGGTTTCTTCTCACTCGTTTAGATGTTTACTTTTGTTTCTTCAGTTACATCTTCTTTCTTTAATTATTCTCATATCGTTTCGTGCATCATTGTATCTTCTCCTTATGACATCACTTTGCACCTGTCAAATCTTCTTTACAACGCCTCGATATTCAATGGGGTCTGCAAATCTCCTGCTACAACCTCTTCACGATGGTTCATTTGATACGGTTGTCTGAGTGCATAACGTCTTTCATATACTCAAAATATCTCCAGCTTTCTCTCCTGAAGTATCTTCCTACTCGAGCTCTTCGCTCCTCCATCACCAACTCCTTGAGGGTCAGTCGCTTTTCCAAGCAACGAGCCGGGGGCATATCTCTCTCTTCGGCTGGCGCCTCCCTCTGGAACAGCTTCCTGCCTCTCTGAAACGTGAGCAGAACCATCTCAGGTTTGGGAAGCAGCTCAAGACATTCCTCTTTGCTTCTGCCTTCTTTCTTTCTCTACCCTACTGATCTCCTGACTGATACTGCACTGGATACCTGGCTACCCTCTGAACCACGGGCCCAGGTCCCTGCCCTCCCAGTTTCATCCCTGCACTTCCGCCTGGCAACCCTGCACTTGGGGCTGTATCTGCAACCGTACAGTCCCACTACCTGCACTATCTTATACTTGCTGTCTGCAACTAACCCCTGCACTGCCACCTGCTGGCCGCACTTCTTGTTCTTTTTTTTTTTCCGTTCCTATGTCCTGCACTTGCTCCTCCTCCCCTTCCACCGGCACTTCTCCCCTTTCCTCTATCTTGTCCCCCCACGTTCCCCTCTCATGCCTCATCGTGCCTTGCAACACCTGGGTATAGGCGCTATAGATAAAATATATCATATCATATAATCAATACCATATTGGGATGATAACTGGTGTCATGCACAGTGTCTTCCTGTCGTTCATCCAGTATGACGGAGGTGGGGGGCGAAGCCTATCAGTGACATACACGTCTGCTCCTCTACACCACCCCCATTCATTTGGTCATGTTTTTAGCCACATTTCTCAGTAGTGTTCTGGGTTGTGTCCTAGGTTGGTCCAACCATGGGAATATGGGGAAGAAACCTTAACATGTTTGTAAAGTTATTAACGATGGTGATAGAGCAAAGTGGGCTTAGGGTTGTAAGACTAGCCTGTGGAAGACTACTCTTCATTTATTATGCGACCCCAGAATATGTCAAAATCAATTTCACTGGTTAGTCTTGGTATCTTATTAACATATTTCCCAATAAATGTCCACTGGTTTCTGTAACATAGTTATTTCTTCAATTCATCAGGACAAAGGATATCAATTAAATGAATCATCAGTCTTTTGATTCCGCTGCATTATTCATGAGCCCTGCAATCTAAAAAATTAAGAAAACTTTTTCCCCAACTTTTAGTGTGTTATATATATATATTTTAACTCTTTATTGTTTTTTACAACATTCAAAACAAACAACAAATAACACAACATACAGAATAGCACTTATTGTGGGTAGTCTCTCACGTTATGATTGTTCTGGCGCTTCCTCGTGTCCATGTGCACGGTTCTTTGATTAACTCTGCACGGCTACGTGTTTGTCTCAGCAACGTTAACTGGTGCCCAAATAGTTCCCTCGCGGCTGATCAGACGCTTTAGTAAGGGTGTTCTTCTTGATCGCTTACATTTCTGTCCACACTTCCTGTCTCGCTGGGGTCATCTGTGCCATATCCTTCCCTGGATCCCAACAGTTCCTGTAACAGTGCATTCCAGGCCCCTATCTTGTCACTGCTCTCGTTCGTCCCCTATTGTACCGCCCTGGTCCATACAGTTGTCTCTGCTAATGCCCATCGATTCAGATCGGCCCACCATGCCTCTATGTTGGGACCTGCATCGGCTTTCCACGCCATCGCAATCCGGCGCTTTTCCAGGATGCACCTCAAGTCTTTCATTTTGGCTATGTGTGTTCATTGTTTGCCTCCTCTCGGAAACAGTCCCAGCAGATAAGATTCCGGCGACCATTCCTGCATGTGTTTGCCACCCTCCGCCGCCCTTGTCTTAATGCAGAACTTCATTGTTACTGGGCAGGCCCAGAACATGTGGAGCATGTCTGCGTTTACCAATGCACATCTGGGGCAGTTTATACTTAATAAGAAATATTACAAATACTCTAGATGGTATATGCTGACCCCAAGAGGTCTCTAATGTATTTTTGCAATGTGTTTTTTAACCATATACTAACCCAAGATAGCAATGTATTTTTTTTCAAACCTTATCGTCTGTGCAGCCTGTCACATTATTCATGTAGAGAGATTGCTGTAAAGGGAAAATATATATATTTATGAAAGCTCAATCATATTCATTCTGAGTAGTAAATCACATGTCTAACTCGATGTCGCATTTTGGGGTCACAAAGGTGATCTCTAACAAGTAAGTAGACTCCCCTTACTTGGAGCTCTGAAGACTTACACAACTGCCCCTGCCTTTGGGTATACGTGGTTGACGCAAATAGGCTCATTTGAAGGTAAAGCTATGCCACAACATCACGTGCTCTTGATGTAAAGAGTTAGCAGTTTATTGTAGGTGCGACAGCAAAGTACAGCAAAGTACAGGGTGAAAGCTGAAATATATTGTGGGCTCAGTGTTGTGTCAATGATTTACAGTGGCAATGCAGGCATACATTGTGGACACAGGCATTAGGGGTGTTGGTGACCTGGCATCTATTGGATTTTTTTATGGTTACACTCGGGTAGGGATCTTCAACCTTTGGCTCTCCTGATGATTTGGACTAAAAACACCATCAGCCCTAACCAGCCGAGTCAATGTTGAGGGATCATGGGAGTCATAGTCCAAACATATGGCAGGCTGCAGGGTGTGTACCCATGCCCTAGAGAAGTGCTTGTAAATTGTATGGCATTTTACTCAGTTTTTTCTGAAAAAACTGTGCAGAAAAATCCATCACTTCAGCCAATTATTTAAAAAATGCTCTCTGGTGGTGAACCTCTGCAACACCCTTGAATGATTGTGGTCTCTCTCCCCCAACTCAATCACTCACACTGATTTGTGGACTTATCTAAGCCCCCTTCCCAGAAAATATTCACCAGTTGCTTGTCACTGAACCTCAATCGTTTAGAATGCCAGCTCACCCTCAGCATCCACCCGCCCCCTGGCACCAATAGCCGCCGCCGCCGCCAGTGTATCAAACATGAGGATATGAACTCATGGCGCCTTGTACATGGCAGGCAGATCTGGAAGGCTGATAGTTTGGGCCCTCGGGGAAGGCTGTGAACCACTGTGTCAAGATGCGGGACCCCCTCGCCACCCAAACACAGGCCTGAGCTGTCATCTCTATCCTTCAACAGCCTGCGTGCACACGACAGCAGACTCCCCTTCCCTCCCACCCTGTATCCTAGCCACGCTGCAGACATTGCCCCAGAGAAGAGAGAAATCCAGCTGGGGTCTCAGCATATGTACAATTCATACCTGTGAGAACAATGTACATATACTCAATTTCGATAGACATTATTTGCACATTGTGAGCCATTCTGAAAGGACCCGGCGACCAGCTCAACATCATAGTCTCGATTCTAGTGCCCCCTCCCCCTAAACTCTGGAAGGATGGATAAACATTCTCAGCCCCCACTCCGCTCCATTCGCCCAGTGCCACTTGTAAAGTTGTATTTCCCTTTTTAAGGACCAGGGGACATGAAAGGTGAGGGGATGAGCACTCTGGCAAATTTCTCCCCGTCCTCCACTATAAAAACAAGTGCCTGTCCAGAGGCTTTTTCGATGTTTCCTAGCAACCGCCTGGGCGTTTTGTTCAGTCACTTAGCGTCTTCACGATACATTCGAGATCTGCTCAACATCCTGCTTCATTCGGTTACTCGAGTGTTTCCTTCCCGATGGTAATCATCTCCACTGGGGAGAGGGGGGAGTGCATGTCATCATAGGCTGAGGACACAGGTGCAATCCCCCAAAGCACCGGGTACTAATACAAAAAAGCTTTGACACAACCAGTAGATTGGGCTTTTATGTAGGCATTCCTGACGCATGCCACAGACGCAATCCGCTGTACTCTGGAGGCAGTGCTCTCTCAGATGGTGTGGTGTATGTGCCTCCTTGTCTCAGCCTAGTGCTGGGGTGAGTTGGGACACTGCATCCCTTTTCTCTGCCTTTAGTGGGAGATACGTTCTAAGTTGTCTTGTGGAGCATGCACTCACAGGCATCCTTTGTCATTGTACTACTTTGCATGCTAAAGGATACACACCGTGTGGAAGGTTTGTTATGCAGAAGTTAGGCCCACTTGAGCATTTCATTCCTCTCCATGCAAATTACATTAGGCAAATTCTGGCTCTGCCAACTATTAGCCAAATGTACACAAAGAAGGGGGCACAAAGTATCAAAATGTTCTCTTAAATGGTCTTGAGTGGTTGGTACATTAACAGTGGTGTATTATCAACAGGGAATGTTGCAAACGCCAATGTATCACTTATGCCAATGACATCATAAACGTATAGCCGTTAAGCCCCCGCTCCAAGGACTTTAACGGGCTAACGGCCCGGCAGTCAAGGTTAATGGCCTGAGTGAAATGAGGGCTCTGGGATGTTACCCCACGTTCCAGCACTTGAACGGGAGCTGAAGGCCATTATCACCCCGCGTTACCAAAGCGGTAACCGGAGTGCTTAAAAAAAAGTATTTTCACTCATTGAACGGGACACCTCTCACATCCCTTTCAATGACTGAAAATACTGTCTTAGGATGGACGCCATTGACAAGGAAGGCAGGGTTCTGAACAAAGTCCCTCTTCCCTTTCCATAACAGCCAAAGAAGTTGGGAAGCTGTTGCGGCGATGGCGGCCTGCGCCACCGTGACATGCAGGTAAGTGGGGTTAGGCAGGGGGGTGGGAAATGGACCAAAAAATGGGGGTCAGAGGTGGGGGGAAGATGGCAGCCGGGGGAACCAGCCATCAGGCGGCTTAGAAAGCGGTCTGATATTGTATGTTTCACGCCTCGTTCCTAGCCACCTGACTGGCTGTCTCCGCCTGCCAGTGTGCCAGTGAATATAAACCTGCAAGTAACAATATAGCACTTCCAGGTGACGACTTCACATACAGTCACCAGAGCGAACTTAAGCTAATTTGTAACAGTTTGTGTATTGTGGTGTTCTCAATGTTCCAATGCATCTGAATTGATGCCGAGGCCGGAGGATTCAAGGCCCGCATGACATCGAAAGACGAGTTGAGCTCTCTCTATTCCATCTTCAAACAGGTAAGTGCACACATTTGTTTGTTTGTTTAATAATTTGTATGGCGCACCGAACCCGGAGGTAACTGGGTGCAACGAGTACAAGAAAACTTTAAGCTTAGGTTACACAGTAAGCCAATTAGGCAACAGAATTATACAGAAAAATTGCAAATAGATTATACAATAGGTGACACAGAGCAGGTAAGTAAAGGATGTGCAAAGCAGTGGGTACAGAAGATATCAAATGTCATTGGATCGCAACCAGTTCAAGGTATTGCGTCTAAAGCTGAGGAAGGCTTGATCCTCTCTGAGTGACAGTGGTAGTGCGTTCCAGGTCTGAGCGGCTTTAACTGGCTTAACCTCCCAATATGTTTAGCTTGAATTTGGGTATGTTCAGGCAAAAATCGTTTGCTGCTCTGGAGGGGCGGGTGGAACATTTTCTAACTATTCTCTCAGTTAAGTACGGGGGTGGCGCATTGTTGAGACACTTGAAAGTAAGGGAAACTGTTTTGAGCAGGATTCTGCCATTTATCTTCAGCCAATGATGTTCTCTTCTAAGTTCTGATACATGTTCTCTATTGGGTATATTTAGAGCAGTTCTTAGCGCATTGTCCTGTAAGATTTGGATTTTGTCAAGGATGTATTTGTTGGCACCTAAATATAGTGTGTTGCAATAATCCAATTTTGAAAGCATCAGGGCGTTAGCGAGGGTAATGCAACTGCTTTTGGATAGAAATGGCCTGCAGGCCCTGATTAGCTTGCATGTGTAGGCATATGCTGATGCCATGGACTTTACCTGTTTGCTTAAGGTTAGGCTAGAGTCGAGGTAAAAATCCAAGGTTTTCACTTCTTTGACTACCTTAATTATGTTTCCGTCGTTGTTAAAGGCCGAATAGTTAGGGTTCCGTTTTTTTAGGTTGGCAGCTGTTCCAAGAATAAGGAGCTCTGTTTTGTCATCATTCAGGCATAGGCCATGAGCTGCCATCCATGCCTGAATGAGAAGGTAGATTTTATTTATGCCCCTGCTTTTTTAACTCTCGCTCTTTTTCTGGAAGCCTCACCACATGCACGCAGCATCCACTGCAGTCTCATACCATCGTGTCCTCGTCCACACAAGCCGACCACTGCATTGTCATCCCAGGGCTTCGCCAGAGTGCTCAATGCGTGCAGTGGAATCACCAGAGGGTATGTTCACGAGATGATCCAAACCGGTGCCTCTGTAAGTGTCAGCAAGGCGCAGTTTGCCTGGCATTGCCACTCACAGGGTTATGCGCTTTTTGAGCTCTAGTCTTGTTAGATGCCGAGGCATAGGACCTGTGAGGCAGGTGAATGGGGCATGGGGTGTACCGCTATGACATGGGAGGGTTTTAAGGACTGACTGTACAGGAATGTCTTCAGGTCTTCACTGGATGGAGAGGTAGCTGTGTGGAGCTCACAGAGTTTGGCGATGGGTGCTCTATAGCCCTGGCCCTTATGGCCAGAGGGTTCTTTCTCCATGCTTGTTCTGTTCATACTCTCAGAAGCAGGTTGCGTCGGGGAAGCTCAATCTTAGAGTTTAATATGGGAAGTCGTGGGGAGGAAGCTTGTGCCAACACCCTGACCATTGCCCCAGAAGGTCCTGTGCAGAATGCGTCAAATGAAATCCTTCCAATGGGACTGATTTCTGCAGGTCGTGGTGCGGCCTCATCTTTCGGAGTCTGGCACATTTTGGCTTGGGGTGTCAAGAGCGACCTGGGTACAGAGGACCATCTGCAAACTGTCCCCCATGAAAAGTCAGCAGAGTAGTGATTGATGGACGACAGTCATAGAGTCGGCGGTAGGGGCCAGGCACAGCCTTGCTCTCTCTCTTTGGCTTGTCTGCAGAGGGTACAGTGGTCTGCTGGCAGACAGTCATACAGTCGGCGGTAGGGTAAAGACACAGCCTTGCTCTGTGTGGCTTGTCTGCAGAGGGTACAGTGGTCTGCTGGCAGACAGTCATAGAGTCGGTGGTAGAGGCCAGGCACAGCCTTGCTCTGAGGGTACAGTGGTCTGCTGGCAGTCCCTTGTCATATTTCAAGAACTGCTATGCTGTGACTGTGAGAGCCTGGGAGAGACTGTAGGCACCGGATGTGGCCGCCAGTTAGCAGTCATGCTCCTAATGTTTCTTTTTAACGAGAATTCTCCATAGAAAAGATGCCCCGCAATTGACCCCGATACTCGGAGGCAGTGAGCAGGTTAGCAGCACTTTTCTGTGGAAAATGCTACAATTTCACATGTTGCACCTGTTAAGTGGGTTCCTCTATTTTGCTATCGACACCTGGTCACCTGTGACTGTCATGTACCATCATGTTGCCTCTGGGATTATACTTGGTCGCCACCATTTTAGCGCCCCAATAGCTGTGCTTCTGGGCCACTTCCTAGAGCTAGAATATAAGGGGGATATCCAGTGATTGATATCACAGTACGTCAAAAACACCAGACAAATACAACATCATGACTCACATTAAGGGGTACACTTATCTGTTTCCATATTCTGCCATCTAACCCTCCCATTAGAACTCATGTGCACTCTCAGGCCCACGGGCGAGTAGCGCTTTATAAAAACTATAAATAAATAAATAAATAAATAGATGGCAAAGAAATGCTAGGTCGAAACCCACATCATCTATCCAAGGGTCGCCTATCCATCCCTTTACAACAAGGTCTTGGAACAACGAATCAAACTCTACCATTGGATGAAATAGCCAAACAATACTTTGACAAAATCAACTTGACAATTAATGATAAAGCACCTCAATAGGTTAGGCCACAGACAATGTAAATGTGTTAATGCCCATTGAAGAGCGATTAGAGCTAAAAGTGGATAAAGAAACCCACACCAAGCTTAGCCTTGCACTGAAAAAGCAAGGCATGGGATGTAAACAAGCCATTGATGAGACCAGACAGAATTGGCACCAAAAAAAAGAAATCCAAATTCTGCATCAACTCAGCTCCGCAAAGGCCTACACAACCTCTATGCCCATGTCACGCGATTGGTCCCTGAATTGAACGTTTCCCCGATTTTCATAGAACAAGAGATTATTATAATACTATCAATAAATCCGACTAGATGTCCGAGGGATCCTTACCCCTCCACTGTGACCAAGCAACGTCTTAATACTCTTGTCCCTATTATCATGAATTTTATCAATAGGTAATTTTCTGAAGGACACATTCTTGCAAATATCAAAAAAAAACTTGAATCACTCCCATGCTGAAGAAAGAGACCTTGGGTCCGGTTACATGTCCTTCCAACGAAAAATGTTCCATCAAATCTTTTTCCATCAAATGTTTTCCAACGAAAATATGTTAATCGAATACATTTTATTGTTTGGGCCCCCCTTAACCCACTGTTTTGATCCCTTAAAAACCCGTCCCAAACAAAATCAACCCTTTACCCCAAAAAAATATGCATTTGATGAACATATTTTCGTTGGAAGAAATGAGATGGAAAAAAATTCGATGGAACATTTTTCGATGGAAAGACTGCATACCCTTGTGTCCATATGATGCAGGTAATTACGGCCCTATTTCAATCAGTCTGTTTCTCGTAAAGATATTGGATAAAGTCGCAACAGACAACTTCACGAGCACCTCGAGCAAAACCAACTATTAGGTGACCTTGAATGAGGTTTCCATGCGAGGAGGCGCACAGACACATCTCTCATTGATGTCAGAGATCAGCTTCTTAACACCATGGACCAGGGTTCAGTGGCACTGTGCATGCTGTTACACCTGTCCGCTGCCCTCAATACCCTGGACCATACTACACTCTTGACTAGGATTAAACAAGTTGCAAACCCACGAGAGAATCCCTCTAAATGCAGATCCTCACTCACAGACTGCATTGCTAAAGTGCAACAGGATGCATATGTCGGAAGATCACTTTAGTTCTATTGTCCACTGCACGCCCTTAGGGCTGCTTGCTCATCAGCATTATCGAGTGCCTAGAGCGGTGGGACAGCCGCTCCAAGTTCAGGCGATCAAACTTTGGAACCAGCTCCCACCAAATGTTAACCATGAAACACCTTCTTGACTTCAGACGAAAGCGTAACCCTCATCTTCTTGGTCAGCATTTCAGATTGGCTGGAACGCTGTCCATGCGCCCAATAGCGCTAAGATACCATACGGTCGTAGGCGCTGTATAAATGCACCCACATAGATATATATTCTGGAAAACATATTGATGGTGCAGTGAGGGATGAAGAGCACTGCACGTGTTGTTTTCACTAGGTACCCCTTGAAAGCCCATTCAGATATCAAACACAGGGACATTTTGCAATTCTTAACTATTGTGGGTTTTCTCTTCATGGTGCAAGTATGGTTAAAGAGAATTAGAATTGGTGTTTTGCCCTCACAAATTGCCCCCTTTAGGATGTTCTGCTGCTCTTCAGCACTAGGTACCCAGTGTTCCTGATTTATGGGGCAAGAGAGGGCAATGACAGAGTCATTTTCCACTTTCTTTAAAGAAATCCCCGAGAATCCAGTTGAGGAAACCTAATGCAACTGGGAACTGCCCACTCATCTGGGTGTCTGCTTTAGTAATGGCAATGGAGCTTGTGCGAGTATGTGAAAGCTGACACATTGTAATACGAGGTTCTCCAATCACTAACAAAAATGCTTCTTATTAATTAATGACCCATTATGGCCCTTCCAGTAGAGTTTGTACACCATTTAGGGATTATGTTTTGTCCCCAACGAAGTTAAATTGCAGAAGAGAACATGAACATTGGGATCCATATCGTACTGCACTACGCCTTCAAATATTGTTACAGCACTGACAGTGTGTGTGTTTGGAGAGGTGTATGCAATAACGCCTGTGGAAAGGTACTGAGGGCTGAACATGCAGTTCAGCCTGCACAGGAGTGGAGGGCTGTGATGGATCTGTGCAAAGTGCTGCAAATATGGAGTAGAGTAGATACTCCCAGAGGCTTCAATCACCCCACAGAGAATCTGCTCCTCTCCACAGAGAATCTGCTCCTCTCCACAAATAATCTGCTCCTCTCCACAGAGAATCTGCTCCTCTCCACAGAAAATCTGATCCTCTCCACAGAGATTCTGCTCCTCTTCACAGAGAATGTGCTCCTCCCCACAGAGAATCTGCTCCTCTCCACAAAGAATCTGCTCCTCTCCACAGAGAATCTGCTCCTCTCCACAGAAAATCTGATCCTCTCCACAGAGATTCTGCTCCTCTTCACAGAGAATGTGCTCCTCCCCACAGAGAATCTGCTCCTAGCCACAAAGAATCTGCTCCTCTCCACAAAGAATCTGCTCCTCTCCACAGAGAATCTGCTCCTCTCCACAGAAAATCTGATCCTCTCCACAGAGATTCTGCTCCTCTTCACAGAGAATTTGCTCCTCTCCACAGAGAATCTGCTCCTCTCCCAGAGAATCTGCTCCTCTTCACAGAGAATGTGCTCCTCCCCACAGAGAATCTGCTCCTCTCCACAGAGAATCTGCTCCTCTCCACAAAGAATCTGCTCCTCTCCACAGATAATCTGCTCCTCTCCACAGAAAATCTGCTCCTCTCCACAGAGATTCTGCTCCTCTTCACAGAGAATCTGCTCCTCTCCACAGAGAATTTGCTCCTCTCCACAGAGAATCTGCTCCTCTCCACAGAAAATCTGCTCCTCTCCACAGAGATTCTGCTCCTCTTCACAGAGAATTTGCTCCTCTCCACAGAGAATCTGCTCCTCTCCACAGAGATTCTGCTCCTCTCCACAAAGAATCTGCTCCTCTTCACAGAGAATCTGCTCCTCTCCACAAAGAATCTGCTCCTCTTCACAGAGAATTTGCTCCTCCCCACAGAGAATCTGCTCCTCTCCACAGAGAATCTGCTTTCCCATATGACACGGAAGGTGGAGGGAAACAATGATTCATCGCCACTGAAGCCGATTTTGTTCCCGTTTTATGGGAATTAGTCATTGAACGAGAATGAATCACACTCCTCTTAACTCTATCAAAGAAAGTGCAACATGTATTGTATGCCACTGCATGATCATCTAAAGTGATCTCTATGTTGAGAAGACGATGACTCCAATCATCGCTGCATGCATATTGCCTTTAGCAGTACCTTAACCTGCATGCGGAAATGACATACGTTGCAGTGCTATTTCATGCGAAGGCAGGAGCACTTAGGATGTGTGCCCGAGAACATGACAGAAGAAGGAAAGGTTGCTCACTGTACCGACTACTGTACGCCTAGTCCGAAGTCTCCACTGCTGTACGCCTAGTCTGAAGTCTCCACTGCTGTACGCCTAGTCTAAAGTCTCCACTACTGTACGCCTAGTCCAATGTCTCCACTACTGTACGCCTAGTCTCCACTGCTGTACGCCTAGTCCGAAGTCTCCACTACCCTACGCCTAGTCTAAAGTCTCCACTACTGTACGCCTAGTCCAATGTCTCCACTACTGTACACCTAGTCTGAAGTCTACACTACTGTACTTCTAGTCCGAAGTCTCCACTACTGTACGCCTAGTCCGAAGTCTCCACTACTGTAATCCTAGTCCAAAGTCTCCACTACTGTAATCCTAGTCTGAAGTCTCCACTTCTGTACGCCTAGTCCGAAGTCTCCACTACTGTAACCCTAGTCGAAAGTCTCCACTACTGTACGCCTAGTACAAAGTCTCCACTACTGTATGCCTAGTCCAGAGTCTTCACTACTGTATGCCTAGTCTGAAGTCTCCACTGCTGTACGCCTAGTCCAAAGTCTCCACTGCTGTACACCTAGTCTCCACTACTGTATGCCTAGTCCGAAGTCTCCACTACCCTACGCCTAGTCTGAAGTCTCCACTACTGTACGCCTAGTCCAATGTCTCCACTACTGTACTTCTAGTCCGAAGTCTCCACTACTGTACACCTAGTCCGAAGTCTCCACTACTGTAATCCTAGTCCAAAGTCTCCACTACTGTACGCCTAGTGCAGAGTCTCCACTACTGTACGCCTAGTCTGAAGTCTCCACTACTGTAATCCTAGTCCGTAGTCTCCACTACTGTACGCCTAGTCCGAAGTCTACTACGCCCAGTCCGAAGTCCCCGTTCCCTCATACTTACAGGAGTTCACGGCGAGCAGGAACACGAATGGAGCCTTAGAAGATCAACCTAAAGTTGCCCTTAGAAAATGTACACACAGAGATGGGCTTCCATTGCAGAATGTGGCCACGCCCCACACTCCATCCTCTCAGTCCCTTTATTCATCCAGTGCATCAGGAGACAAAATACAATTTTAGAGGGTTGGAAGGAAGGCGTCTTTGGGAAAAGAGACTTCCGACTTGGCGTACAGTAGTGTAGAAGAGATCCCAAATAAATACTGCACTCCCATCGCCCATTTTGATGTATCAGGAACATTCACACCAAAATATGTGACGTATGATGAGTAAATAAACCAGCAGAGAGCTGCAGTTGGGCTCTGCCCAGTACCCATCAGAAGAGCAACACCTATTGAAGTACCAATAACCAGACAACCATGGGCAGTAAGGTATGCCTTGAGAAAACCCTACCAACAAATGAGACGAAATGAAGATTGCCTAAGTACCGTCCTGGAAGAAATCAAAAAGGTCTTAATGGAAGACGAATGGTGACATCGCAAGAGCCCGGACGGACTCACAGAACAAATGACGAACCCAGAATGACATAAGGAGACGAAACACCATGAGAAAAGAGATTGTGAGCTTAAGGTTATAGAAAACTAACAAAGCGTAAGAGAGTTAAGCTGTAAACAGGATGAAGATATCCAGCCAGCTAACGCCTGTACATATGCTTGAAACCACAAGAAAGCTAAGAAAACAGTGCGGCTTGCTATGCTAAGTAGAAGAATAGCACGGCAAGCGCCATTGTACATAATCTACCTCAAAACGAAGCACAGTATTATAAGTGCGATTCCACTTTACACGAAAAGCAGAATCAACTCAGGTTTCTAGAGGCCAAACAAGACAAGATTCATATTCTAGCAAAATGAGAAGAGACGGCTGAATCGAAACTCAGCAGATGCAACTCATGCCAAAGGAGCCAAGGTCACACCAATAGAATGAACGGACAGTAGCTACATCTAATTGAAACGTAAGAACAAAATATCCTGCCTCTGAAAGGTCAAGATAAGGAAGCGTAGGCAGGTGGCAAGCCGAATAAGAATTAAATGCACAAATCGAGAGAAACTAGGCAAATTCACGGTGTCTGCATCACGTGACCATCCGAGCGAGGAGAAGCACAAGTTCACACCTACGCGTGGCATCCGCCCAGGAGAAGATAGCTGAACTTTCTCAGGCAGAAGATGCAGTTTTGAGGACCTGGCTGACCTTTCTGCATGCTGCTAAGTAAAGTGGAAATGTATGCATGGGGTTGGTGCCAACCCAATCACAATGGACCACACAATCTAGGGTTCTATAGTTAGCAGAACCAATGGGACGTCGTACTTTTGGTGACGTCTTGTAAGAGGATTCAATCCAGCACTACAGCTAAGTCAATGCCTATTCTGGGATACTGAATGGAAACCCTTATTGATATATCTTTATGTCCAGTTCATGAGTTCTGGATGACTACCCCTATATAACACCCCTCTCTTGGAACCCCCCTGACCCCACTGAGACAAGAAGTAGTTCTGTTTTGCAAGTTTAAACGGTTTGAGAATGTAAACAATATATATATATCACACTTTATAATAAATTAATAATTAATATCACACTTCAGAACATGAGCAGTTAACAACAATGGGTAATGTTCTACTAACAAACTGATTGGGTTACTCAGAAGTAGTATAAAGGATGAGGTAGCACGCTTGGGAATAGGAACAGAAGAATAAGGTGGTAGAGAATGCTTTATCTAGTTTCAGATGGATGCAATGTTGAATGAAAATGCAATACAGAAAATACTCAATATGATTTCAACAAAACAATGTAATCACTTTTCTCTGGCAATCCACTTCCCCCCCCCTTATGCAATGTAAGGAAATGAAGAGGAGAGCACACAGTTCTTAGAAATGCAATCAAATGTAATTCAGTTCACCCCAGCAAGCTTATACAACAATAGGAGTTTTGAAACACAGGCAAAATGCTTTGAATATGGTGACAATGCAGCGAGAAATATGCTGAAAATACTTTTAATTCCCTTCAGGAGGTTCAGGGTGAGTGGTATCTAGTTAATATGAGTTCAGGCTCACTTTAGCAATGATTCAGAGATGGTGATTAAGAGGCAAACAAATTTTTAGCAAGGAAAGAGATGACTGCTGATGGTTACACGTGGCTGGATTTTTAACCAAATCGCAAATCGCGGTAAAATTCGCAAGTGCATGAATCGTGATTACGGCAAAAGTATAAGGAGTAGCAAGTCGTTTTAAGCCTGTTGAAAAGCTGACATTCTAAGCTTTCAGAGGAAAGTTAAACCAAGTTCCTAGCCCAAACGGTTCCAGAGATACGGACAATTAAATAAAGGTAGTTTTTCGGATTTGAAATTTTAAAAGTTCAAAGCGACAGGTTACAGCTTGCAGCTAGAAAATGACAGGTGACAGTTCTACTTAGGTTAAATAGATTGAATTATATTATATTAAACTAAGGGATATGTTCTGAGTTTTGCTGAGTACTCACAAGAGATTTTGGACAGGAAGGCGACTTTGTCACGGATCCGGTCACTGCGCACAGCACTTCACAGCGATCTGGTCTCCGGTTCCGAGTACAGCTCTGCTTTCTGGGTCAACAGCACTGCTCCTGGATCTTGGGTTCTGCTGGTCTGGTCTAGCACCGGTCTGCACGGCTCCTGGTCCCGCTTTCTCCGGACACAGCGCTGATCTGCACGGCTCCTGGACACTGCTACCGGTCCCGGCAATGTTCTAGGCAGGGAATTCAAACAGCTCTCCCCGGCTGTTGATAGTCTGCAAATGATTTTTGGGCCTGATGACAAATACTTTTGCTTGCAGTGGGCCTTCTTGGTTCAAAGTTCTGTAGTCTCTGTTTAGCTTGGAAGTCTAAGTGTAGGATCTCTGGATGTGAAGTCGTCGGTCAGCATTCTCCGCAGCAAATGGAATTGAATGTCTCTACCTGTCCCAGCAGTCTCTTTTTATGTGTTTTGAAAGTGGGTGGAGAGGCTAGCTTTCTAGGCCCAACCCCTTCAGAGTTCTGATAGGTTGGAGAATTCTTTGCGGTCTCACTGGAGAACAGGATTGTGTGTCAGAATGATGTCATTTAATGGCTTGCAGAAAGGACACTCCCCTGTCAAATTACACACAAATCTATATTTGACCTAAAGACATATTTCATAGATACACAGTGGTTTGAAATTACATGCACCCATCACGGATCACATGATGTATACTCTGTTCAAACTCTGATGTTTCTAAGAGCTCGCATTCAGAACTGGCAACATTGTGCGTTTTTTAACTGGTTTTGCAACATTGGTTTTTCATTAAAAATTATACACATATACACGGCCTGTCCATACATACTCCAGTAAATTCCCATGTCTCTAGCTTAAACACAGAGTCTGTGGTGTCAATAAATAGCAGGGTTTTGCCCCAGAACATCACACAAATTCCCAACGCGTCTTAAAACGTGCACCGAAAAATCACAAGAATTATGGTATCATTTAAATAATTTTGACAAGTCCGCAAAGTGAGTTATACATCTTTCTTAGAATCATATTCTGGCCAACAGGAGTGTGTCTTTTCAGGTCACATGGTATAGAAACCAGTTTATCCAGTTTCTGCCAAGCTCACAGACCCTGCCCCTCCCAGCTTCTGCCAAGAGGAAGCTGTTTTACGGTCCCCCCAATAAACCATCTGCCTGAGTCAAGGCAGGGCTTTGTTCAAAAGGAAGCCATTTACGACCACCCTAATAAACCATCTGCCTGGGCCCTTTCTTTAGTTTCTTGCAATCCCCTGGTAATTCAATCAGAGAGTGTGTGACCTCCTTTTGGCAGGAGCAACAGAATGCAGCCAGGCCTGGGAATGCATTTGTTGGGCAAGCCCCCACTCCTGTCGGGGGTAGCTGTCTGGCAGAATTCCAGTTTCCTTAAGCCAGGTTTCAGGTAAAATGTCACTTTTTGTTCCCCAGTTTAAGTCAAGACAATTTTTACATATGCAGCTAGAATGCTGATTCTAAGTTCAAAACTATGACATTTTAACAGTTACAAACTATGTGACACTCAAAAGTAGGTCACTCAGTTAATTTAAACATTTTCGATTTTTGGTAGTTTTAAATCCAGTTTCAGTTAGGCTGCTGCAGACCTGCAGAGCTCAGCCAGTCTTCTTATGAACATTGTTCTGGGGCTCTTCAACTTCCCAGATTTAGTATGCACACATACTTCATTCTGCCAGATGTCCGCTGGTATTCAGTGAGATTTTTGGATGTGTTGCAATGTTTGAAAATAGGCTTTTTGAGCTGGCATTCAGAGAAACCAAAGGTAATTTTAAAGTGCGTTTTTTCCTTTGGCACACATTTCATTCATGGCACCCCGGCCCATCCTGCTCGCAGTGGTGGGTGGCAAGTTAGGCAACCATTTTAGTGTGCACAAACTGTGTGGTTCTCCTGGATTTTGGCGCACATGTGGGCTTTTTGGCCATCTTGGATTTTCTAAGCCCACAACACCAAATGTTGCAGCATGATTGCTCAAACGTGGGTCAGGACACCCAACAAGGCCCCCCACGCGACTGCACTTTGAATTTGAGTCGATGGGGAGTCGGGTGCACAAAAGGTGATGACCCACGCTCTGGTATGTCCGCATAATCTTCTTCCGATTCTGCAAATGGCACAGTTCAGCATCTTTTCCTCCATCCGGTATTGATCGATCGGTTCTCCTCGCCGGTCCTGATGGGAATATTGGGCGGTACCCCGGGCCCCTTGGGTCTCTGCTCCCGGTCTCCGGATCGTCCTCCTAGGCCAGTCTCCAGGTTTTCTTTCTCCTAGGACGACAAAGGAAAAGCGGCAATACCTATTCATGAACATTTCTCCCCCACCATTGATATATTGGGGTGGCATATATATTTTAGAACTCAACAGATATGAACATGCACATTTTTTTTTAAATTAAGAGGCAGGAACACATAAACTTGAGAAACACAGAATTTGATAGGCTATACGTAGGATATTTTAAGTTTGGAACTGAATTACTCTGGAGCGGCCCCCTCTGGTATTGCAGAGGACTCCTCCAGTTGCTGCAGAGCGTGCCTGGGATGGCAACACTTTAGCTGATTTATATGTACCCACTTGTCTTCCCTCTCTGCCAAACCGCCTTTGGGGATGCGGATCTTGTAGGCCACAGGGGAGATCTTGTCTATAATCTCAAAGGGTCCCTTCCATGTAGGCAAAATTTTTCGCTGTTTGGCCTGGTTCCTTTGGAAATTGTATAGATAGACCCGGTCCCCCACCTGATATTCCTTCCTGGAAGTTTTCAGGTCATAGTGGGTCTTCATACTCTTGGCTGATCTTTCTAGATTCCGCTGAGCATAGGCAAAAGCATGTTGAAGGTGTTTCCTTAAATTCTCCACATACTCATGAGTTGTGGAGGCATTTATCAACGTTTGCTCTTGGGTTCTGTAGAGCAAATGCTGAGGAAGCACCATCTTGTGTCCAGTCATCAACTCAAATGGTGACATTTTGGTTGCAGATGAAGGGGTAGATCTGATGGCCATTAGGACCAGAGGTAATCGGATATCCCAACTTGGCCCAGAATCTGCCACAAACTACTTTAATATGCTCACAATGGTTCGGTTATATCGCTCTACTGCCCCAGAAGAAGCTGGCCTGTAAGCAATATGTAGCTTTCTTTTGACCCCCAGTATCTCCCACATCTTTGTCATTACTTCACTGGTGAAGTGGCTACCTCTGTCTGACTCAATCCTTTGAGGTAGTCAAAACGGGAAAATATGTGGTTAATCATCAAGGCAGCTGCCGTTTCTGCCTTGCAGTTTGGGGCTGGGAGACATTCCACCCACTTGGTAAACAAGCATGTCACAGTCAACATGTACTTATTCCCCCTAGCGGAGCGAATCATGGGGCCTACAAAGTCGATTTGTAAATCTGACCATGGGAGTGTCATTCCCCTCTTTTGGAGAGGCGCCCAGTGTGTGAGGGATGTTGGCTGAAATTGTGGACACACAAGACAACCCTTCAAATATTGGTTGAGGTCCTGGCCCATGTGTGGCCAGTAGGCAACCTCTCTTAAGATTTCCAGTGTTGTGTGAAACCCCCTATGACCGGCGGTGGCCGCATCATGGGCGTGACTTAACATCAGGCTCTGGAATGAGGTAGGAACCACCCACTGATCGTGGCCAGCTTTGGATTTCCTTACCAGCAAGCCGTCTTGGATTCGGAACATTTTTGGACATTTCATCAACACTCTTAGGTCCTCTTTCCCAATGTAATCGGTATCCGTCAGGGGAAAGTTCTCAGGGTCCTCAAGGTGTTGGTAAAACTTACCAATAATTGGATCCCCCTTCTGAGCTGTAATCAAATCAGCATCAGGGGTCTCCTTACTCCATTGGGCAGTTGAAAGATCATTGTGAGCATTTGTCTGGGACCTAGTGATAGCAGTGACCTGGATTTCCCCCAACAGGGACTCTATTTCAATTAGATCCCCTTGGATGGCCCCGGTTTTGGCCAGCTGATCAGCTAAGTCATTTCCAGTTTTGTCTGGTCCCTCTACTTTGGAATGACCCTTGATCTTTTTCCAATAGATGGTAATCTCATTTGAGGTGACCAGATCATCAATGTTTTGGATCAACTTCCCATGTTTCAAGGGTTTGTTGTTAGCACATAACATGCCTCTGGTTTTCCAATTAACCAGGTGCTCCACGAACCCGTTCCGTACATAATCAGAATCTGTGATTATGACCAGTTCGTGGAGTTGATGTTGGACAGCAGTGAGGATGGCTTGATGCACACCCATCAATTCTGCCACCTGACTACTTCGGGGACCAATTTTGTATCCAGGGGCGGGTTCTGGAAACTCCTTCACCCAGGCATTCCATACGCCAGCCACCAGTTCTTTCTCCCCGTCGTTGTCAACATGGTAAGAGCATCCATCCACATAGACAGTGGGCATTCCCTCACACTTGTCCTCTTCAAAGACTTTGTGTGGGGAATTAAGGTATGCCTCCATGTTGTCCTTGATTTTTAGACTTTCGTCCTCGAGACAGTTTTCTCTGGCACAATCATGCAAGTCAGCCAGACCTTGCGCGAGGCCATATCTGACCTCCACAAGAAAGCCTTGCATTGACAGAATCCAGGAAGTAATTCGGGAATTACTCACATTTCCGGGCCGGATTCTATCACTTTGGAGATATTGCAGAGGCTGGTGTGGAGTCTCCACTATGATGTGTTCCCCCTGGATAAACGGGCGGTAATTCTTCAATGCCTACACCCTTGCCAGGAGTGCCTTCTCACAATCGTTGAATTTTTCCTCCACAGAGGATAAAGTTTTGCTTGCATAGGAGATTACTTTATGGACCTTGTCATGCTTTTGGTATAATACTGCCGCCAATCTCCACCACCGACCTGCCTTCCCGACAACAATTTAACCCCTGAGGCCTTTGACTCATGGCTCAACGCACCTCTTTTGCGACTCACCCCCCCATGCAAACCATCAACCCGCTGCGCCCCTTTCCCCAGATGGTTCACTCCCGAGCTGAAGACCACTAAACGACTTTACAAATGCCTAGAACGCAAATGGCAGAAAGAGAAAACCCACGAAAACAGGACCACCTTGGCCCGTCACCTCTATCAATATAAGTCCGAAATCCGGAAAGCAAAAAAAGCCCACTACAACACCCGAATCCTAAACTGCAAAAACCCAAGCAAAGAACTCCACAAAATCATCTCAGAATTCACCAACCCTGCTTGCAATACAACCAGCCCAACCGCCACACAATCGCTGTGCGACTCACTCTCCCTCCACTTTCACAACACGGCTATCGAAAGAACAAAAACTCTAAACACCAAGATGGCTCAACTTCAGCCACCGAGCAATCCTCCGCCCATACCGCCCAGCCCTGCAACCGTAACATCCACGCAACCAACGTTTGAATCCTTTAGTCCAATATCGCCAGAACAGTTTCTCAAACTGCTATCTGCCCACAAACCTTCTGGTTCACCACTGGACCCCTGCCTAGCCACAACCCTTAAAGAAATCTTTGCCTCAACCTGCGCAGGAGAATACGCAAGATCTATCATAAATTCCTCCCTCTCCTCCGGTACTTTCCCCGACGCATTCAAAACGGTACACGTCAAACCTCTAATTAAAAAACCATTGCTCGATCCACTCGAGCCCAAAAACTACCGCCCAATCTCAAACACTAGGTTCCTTGCCAAACTCATTGACCGAACCGCCTACTCCCAACTAAACTCCTTTGTCGAAACCAACAACCTCCTAGACCCAGCCCAATCAGGTTTCAGATCACGCCACGGAACTGAAACCACCCTAACCTCGATCTGGGATGACCTTAAAATGACAGCAGACTCCGCCGGATGCGCCGCACTAATCCTCCTCGACCTATCGGCCGCCTTTGACACGATCAATCACTCAATCCTCCTAGACCGACTCCACTCCATAGGAATCCGCGGAACCGCCCTTAAATGGATAGCTTCATTCCTCAAAGACAGGCACCAAATAACGACACTCTCCAGCTTTACCTCACAACCCCGACCTGTCGACACGG
This sequence comes from Ambystoma mexicanum, assembly GCF_040938575.1. Taxonomy (NCBI): domain Eukaryota; kingdom Metazoa; phylum Chordata; class Amphibia; order Caudata; family Ambystomatidae; genus Ambystoma; species Ambystoma mexicanum. The sequence goes on from NC_090938.1 coordinate 608,891,934, forward strand.
GAGTCCCTCAGGGAGCATGTCTATCCGCCCTCCTGTTCAATCTTTACCTGATCACCCTCCCACCAATAATTCGTGCACACAACATCCTGTGTTACAACTACGCCGACGACACTCAACTAATTCTAAAAATCCTGAACTCGAAACCCGACTCCCGACCCGACCTGGCATCCTGCCTCCTTAACATAGAACTCTGGATGACCCAAAGCCACCTCCTACTAAACCCCTCCAAAACAGAAATCATGATTTGCGGTAATCTAGATCTTCTTCCGCACCCAATACCCTGGCCTCCCGCCATGGGCAACTCACCGACACCCTCCAACACAGTGAAAAATCTTGGATGCACCCTAGACTCCGACCTAACACTCTCGCGCCAAGTCAACAATGTCTCAAAATCCTGCCACTACCACCTCAAAAATCTTAGGCGCATCCTTCCATATCTCTCATTCCCCAACAGAGTCTCCGCGGTCCAATCAATTGTCATATCAAGACTGGACTACGGTAACTCCCTATACCTCGGAATTCATGCCTACCAACTAAACAAACTCCAAAGAGCACAAAACGCGGCAGCCAAAATGCTACTCGCGCTCGGTCCAAGAGACCACGTATCCCCAGCCCTTAAGACATTGCACTGGCTTCCAGTAGCCCGTAGGGTAGCTTTCAAAACCTTATGCCTCTCCCATCGAGCACTACATAAAACCGGACCGCAATATCTTCAAGACAAGCTAATACCTTATCACCCCACTCGCACCCTAAGATCAAGCTCAGCCGGCCTCCTAGTAATCCCTAAGACAAACTCAACCAGGTTAGGCGGATCATCATTCTCAACGCTAGCCCCAACCCTATGGAACTCGCTCCCACCCCACATCCGCCTAACTGAAGACTTAACGGCTTTCCGCAAAGTACTGAAAACCTGGCTCTTCCCCTAAAACTACGCTGGGTAGACTGGAATGCACGCACAAGAAAGACAGGAGTGCACACTTCTGGAACACATGAGAGCATATGTGAGGCACACTGGAGAAAAATAAGTCAAGCAAGCATGAATGTGTAGTACAATCCCAAACGCCTGAAATGAACAAAATGAATAGAACGGACCTGCCCGCTCGGAACTGCGTGACATACATAATATGTTTTAGAATGCAGTGAACATTTTGAAAGAGTACTTATCATAACACACCTCACGCCTACTCTCTCCCTTACATCACCACTCAACTAGAACACAGAGATACTATGACACCATTCGGTATAACTGTTCTCATATCTACATCTCCCGCTCACTCCACAACACTCTATGTAAACACTGCTGGTCTCACACCCACCAGCCAGGCGTTCTCCTCAGGCTTAACGCAGCCACATTCGTCCTGGATAAAGCCAGCCAGAGCGAACACATACTGCTGATCTCTCAACCACCACACCTACCGCTAAGAAGCAGCTACCATCTGAATTCCGCACCAGCTGCACACATACCTGGTGCACACACGCACTTTTGACTCGCTCTTCTCTCTCTACTGACCCGAACTTCGGTTCCCGAGGGCGTTCAACCTACCAGCGCCTTCAGACCATACCAATGGTATATAAGGCGCTATATAAATGCAAAATAACATAACATAACATAACATTAGAGAACCCCGTCTCCAGGAAGAACTCCTTGTTTCTGACAGGGTAAGCTAGGCAAGGCGCTTGTGAGAGGCTTCTTTTGAGTTGTCTTACTGCCTCGGCTTGTTCTGGACCCCATTCCCACTTGACCCCCCCCCTTCAGGAGATGAATCAGGGGTCTGGTGATCTCTGCGTAGCCCTCAATGAACTTTCTGCTGTAATTAGTCAGTCCAAGGAGGCTCCTTAGTTCCCGCAGAGTTGTGGGGTCTTTCAGTTTCTGAAGTGCTTCCACTTTCTTTTCCTGGGGACAGAGACCCTGAGGAGTAATCTCATGCCCCAAGGAATTAACACGGGTTCTACACCACTGTGCTTTCTGAAAGGAAAGTTTTGCTCCGGCGGCCCTCAACTGGGTCAGAACATAACGGATCTCCGCTATGTGTTCCTCCACAGATGAACTTTTGATGAGGACATCATCTACATAAGCCAGGTTAACCCTCGCACCCAGGTCGGGCATGGCCTTATGTAGGAAAATGTTGAATTCATTGCCGGAGTTGAGGTATCCGAAGGGAGTCCGGGTCCATGTGTACTGCTGGCCCCCAAAGGTAAAAGCCAGCTTGTATTGGTCCTCCCTACTGACAGGCACGGTCCAGTATCCATTGGTCAGGTCTATTGCAGTGAATACCTGTGACCCCTGGATCTGGGCCAGCCCTTGGTCAATGTAGAGCAGAGGCCATCGGGAAGTATGGACCCGTTTGTTGAGCTCCCTAAGGTCGGCGCAGAGTCTCCACTGGCCGTTCGGCTTCAATATTCCCAGCACCGGATTATTGAAGGTGCTGTGTATTGGACGAATTATCCCCCGGGACTCAAGGTTCTTAATTATTTCAGTAAGGGACTCCATGGATGCGAGAGGCAAACAATATTGCTTCACAAACACTGGAGTCATTCCAGGGTCCGTGGGAATTGTTGTTGTGTGGATGTCGGTGCGACCACAGTCATATGAGTCTACTGCAAAGAGATCTTGGAAATCCAAGAAAACTTGTTTCAACTTTTGCTTTTGTTCCAGAGTCACACAGGCATCAGCTAGGTTGACTCTCTCTTCCACCATCTGCCTGAAGCCTGGAAAGACTTCTGGTTTGGCTATCTCAGCGGCCTCCTCCAGCTGGGTGGAGAAGTCCCTGGTCAGAGCGCTGATTTGGACTGGAGGCCCCAGGTGGGAAAGGCAGCCTTCATGAACCTGGAAAATCACCTCATCCCTTCTGAAGTCACAAGTCACATCCTCCTTACCATAAGGGCAGGAAGTGTACACCAGGAAGTTCCCCCCATGCCGGGTAAACATCCTGTCTGGTGTTGTATTGTCCTCACTGCCACTGTCACTGTCAAAACAGTCCTTGGGGATTGGTCCTAACAGTTCATTTCCTAGATCAATGGAAAAATGTTGGTCATCAACCGCCATTCCAATAATGGTGCCTGCGGCTAGAGTAATACTCTTTAAGTCGCTGTTATCCACCTCTATTGGAATGGTGTCATGTTCTATGTTGACTAATGGAGTTGGGTTTACCCCCAACCCTTGCTGTTGGAGAGAAGCGTTTAGATGTATGTAAGCATCAGGGTTTTGCAATTTTTGTCCTCTTTTAACTTTCACTTCCAGGGAGAATTGTCGGGTCCTTTCTGGGATGGTGACTTCCTCTTTGATCTGAATTTCAACTGCACAAGGTAGCAACTGAGCTGACCTAAATGCTTTTTCTGGATCATCAAAGCCCATGGGATTATCCGCTAATCGGGACCAAGCTTTGAAGTTTATTAGGTCCAAACTAATGGCAACGCGATTGAGAATGTCACTGCCTAAGTAAAAGGCGGCAGTAACGTCTCGCACGACCCAACAATTATGGACTATGCTCTTGTTGCCAATGGAGATTTTGAGCATACACCTGCTTGGCAGGAGATGTTTGGAATTAGGTGCTTCCAGGTCCATTTCCCATTTGTCTATCAGTTTGAATGTGGGAATGGCTGAATCTTTTGGGAGTTGGCGGAACATGGCTTCGCTGATGAAGCTCTTACCGTTGTTCACACACACTCGAGCGAGAACAGAGTCCTTCCCATCATTTAACTGAACAGGGATGAACAACTGCTCTCCAATTTGCTGAATATCAGCCAGGCTATGAGCTGATTTCACATCTTTCTGGACTATAGGAGTGGGAGTTTCTGATTGTGGATTAGTAAAGAATTTCAGGGTGTTTCCTTCCAGTGTGGAATACCACCTTAAACTGGAAGGAAGGTTGATTTTCAGAAATAGAGAGGACCCCCCATCACCAGTCTGTTGTCCTACTGCTATTACTGTCACGTCTGGAGTTTGGTTGTTCTGGAAGTGAAATTCTACTTGGTCAGATTTTTGTTCAACCATGTGGCAGGTGCCGTTTAAACTAACATGGTTGACACTCTGTTTTAATTTTATTGGTCGGCTAGTCTGGGTCCAGAGGACCTTGTTTACACAATCTATTAGTGGTGACAACTTTCTCAGGAGGTCATTCCCTAGTAAACAAGGGGTGCCCTCTGGAGTCACTACTATGACCGGGTGTTTCACCTTGTGTCGCCCAATTTTAATGTCCAAGTCTGCAGTCCCCTCAACAGGAATTTCTTTCCCGTCAAAGTTCTGCAGTTGTCCAGGAAGAGAGGTGAGAGGAATTCGGTAATTCTCCCCCCTTCCTGCATTTAGTTCCTCAAAGGCCCTTTTGGAAAGAAGGGTAGCTTGGGATCCAGTGTCCACCAGTGCCAAAATTGTACCTTGCCCCTGTACTTGTACCGGGGCATAGTATCTTCCCTCCTTCTCCTCAAGGGGGCACAGATAATGCACATTTTTGGACAACTGGTGGGCTAACATTCTGGTTTTGGACATTGCTAGCGAAGAGATTTGGGCAGAATTCTGTGGAGAGCCTTGGGAATCTGAAAGAAAAAGTTGACAACTGGAGATCAGAGCCATTGTGGGTTCCCCTGGTTCCGGTTCTGGGCCGCCTCCCCCTTCTTGGAGGCAGTCACCAGGATGGGTTTGAACCAGGGGATTTTGGTATTGTGGGTTCTGGGATGAGATGATGGGCGGCGGTAGCTCAGTCTCCATATCTCCCCAGTCTGGATTGGAATCCCTTGGGACCCATTTTTCTTTGGGAGGAGTTCCCCCATCTCTGAAGGAGAAGATCCTTTTCCCAGGATCTTCTGAGGATCCCTCTCCCTCAAATTGGAAGATCTGTACCTCCTCCACAAAGTGGGTCTGTTTGGGTCCTTTGTTTCTCCTGCCCCCCCCCCCCCCTGCTCCTTGGGAGGCAGGCTTTCAGGTGTAGGAGATTTTGTTTCTGGTTCCTGGTTTTCCAGGGGCTGTTTACAAGTTGGGAAGGAAGCTTCCTCCAAGGCTTTACACCCCCCTTCCCCTTGTGCCTCCTCCCTGGGAACCGGTGTGTTATCGGGGTGCTGCCCCCGTCATTGTTCTGGAGCACCAGGTCCAGAGTTTGGGGCATTCTGCGGTGGCATGCTCATCTGAGGGTTCTGTTGAGCCCTCAGTATGTGACCCAGATCCCGTGCCATATTTTGGACCTGGCGCTCTAACTGGGAAACCCGCTCAGGCTGATACGGGGCTCTATTTTCTCCCCTGGGCTGATCCCGGGAAGGGTAGCTATCACTTCTCTGGGAGTACCCCTGGTTGGGAAGATTTTGGTACCCCTCAACCCTTGGCCTCCCCTCTCCCGGATTAGGTTGTCTGAGCTCAGGGAATTGGGGAAAGAAGGATGGATGATTTTGGGGCTAGAAATTGGGTGGATACCTGGGGAAAAAGTTCTGCCCAGGATTTGGAGAATTTCTGCCCTCCTGGGGGAAGTTAGGAGGGAAGTTCCCCGGGTCAGGTGCTTGGCTGGATCCCCCCCTTGGGCTGGAGGAGTCCACACATAACCCAGGATTGGTCGGTTTCCCTTGTAGCGGGGACTTACATAGTCAGGGGAGCGGGGGACCCCATTTGTGGGACTACCTCCTCGACTCGCTGTCTGTGACTGGCCCGAGGACCTCCTGGGCCTAGCATTATTAGGTGCAGGTAGGTTTTTAGGCCCCCCCATCTCCAAGTCTAAAACGGGGGCAACCTTTACCTCTGCCACCTTGGCAGCAGCAGGGGTGCTGTTGGTTTTGGGGTTTTTGGGCGCATTATTTTTATTTTCTATGGGCTTCTGCACCTCATAGATCCGGGTAGCCTGTTCAATGACCCAGTCTAAAGATCTTTTCTCGTGAAAATCTCTCACGAGCTGGGTCATGATGTATTTGGCAAGGCATGGAAAAATGTATTGACAAATTCTCTGCTGTCTGTGCGCACCCTTCTGGTGGTCTGCGCAAAGGCACGTTTCAGTTCTTGCACGAATTCTTGTGGGGCCCGATCCTCCCCACATTGCAAATTGTAGGCTGCCTTGCGAGCCTCTTGTGGATTTCTGTGAACAGAAAAATGTTTTAATATGGCCGCCCTATAGGTGGACCACCTTGAATGATTTTGGTCCTCCAGCCCCGCAAAGAACTGGAGTACTCTGGGGAGAATGTCCACTTTACATATTGGATACAGCTTTGGCTGTCCTTCAAATGAAAAGTCTCCATCATTTGCTCATAGAGCTCCAAGTGTTCCCAAACAGAGTACTTGGCGTTCTTATGATAAGGCGTGATGACACTCCTGATTGCCTTAATCTGTTTCAATGGGTCCTTAAGCAAGGCCCTTTTTGCCTTATTGGCCTTTTTGGTTCGGGTAACCCTGGTCCATTCATCCTCTGACTCAGAGGCACTGCTCCCAGAGGTTCCTGTCTGATCTTCCAGGTTTTCCCGAATTCTGCGAGCCTGGGAGTGGCTGGCAGAATGTGGGGACCTGGTCTCCTCTGTCCTGTACCGCTCAGAGGAGTCTTCAGATCCCTCCTCGCTGCCAGGATTTGATGGGTACCCCCCCCCCCACTGACCTAACTGGGCAGAGGTTTTCAGGATGCCCTTAATGGGCCTACTCTCCTGGGGTTCCCCACTAAATTGCACTGGGCTTGGGTGCCCATACCCAGATGCCCGCCCCTCCATACCTGGGTGGTACTGGCCTATGAGCCCCATGCTTTTGGCTGGATAGTAATCTGCCATCCCTGTGGCCCGGTGCTCATGTGCGCCAGGGGACATGGGGGTGGCAGAGTCCAGGGACTGAGAGAGATAAAGGCCTCTGGTACTAGGGCTCCTGAGGTTATGCTCAGGAGTTTCCCTTTCCCAGCGAACCTGGTCTCTATCCGTCCCTGCTCCCTGTTGCAATGCAAGAGCCTGCGCTTTCAGTTCCTCAGTTAAGGCCTTACTCGACTCTATCAGTCTCTCCGTCATCGCTACCTGTTGCTGGAGCCTATCATTGTGCTGACAGAGAGCCTCATTTTCTCTCTGTGCCTCCTGATTGGTCCTGGAGTACTGGGCCAGTCTTTGCTGCAGGAGGGTTACCTCCTGAGTCCCTTCCCTACTGGCCTGCTCCTTTCTTGCCAGAGCCTCCTCCACCCTCCTGGTGTGCTCTAACAAGTTCTGGTGTTCTTTTTGGAGGTCACCCAGTCCCTGGAGGGCCAGGTGATTTTCTTCCATTTTCCTTTTTAAGTGGCAGACTTCCTGGCCTAAGGTATCCCTTTCCTGACCAAGAGCCTGCATTTGTGACGCCAGGTCGTCCCTCTGCCTTTGAAAGGCACCAGCTTTCTGGCGTTCTTCATCAAACTCTGCCTGGGTATCCAGGTCTTTCAAAATCAATTTGTTGCTTTCCTCTTTCTCTCTGTCTAGTTGGATTTGCAGGGTGGCTACCTGCTCTGTGCATGCCCTGTTGAAATTGATCTGTTGCTCCAGCTTTTTCCTGCTCTGCAGCAAGGAGTCCAAACTGTCTTGGTGCTCCTTCTGCAAAGCCAGAATTCTGGTATCCTGGTCTGTCTTTTCCTGTTGCAGTATATCCATGTCCTCTTTTATTTTAATGATATACTGCCTACTATCATTTTCTGACTCCCGGCTCCTCTGCAGCCTCTGCTCAGAAGAATTCAGATCAGATTGGGCCTTCTGTAATGCCAGCAGTTGCCTACTCGCCAGATCATGTCCTTCAGCACATTTGTCCTGCATGGCTCCCATATGTAAATATAAATATGCCGCTACCCTGGCAATCTTGTTGTGCTCATCCTTAGCCTTAGGGGCTATATATAGTTCACTCAGGGCCACATGTAAGGGACCCTGGTCTCTCCATGTATCTGACCCTGTTTCAGTGATCTGGGGTATGATTGCCTGCAACCAGACCGTCTGGTCCTGATGAGTCCACTCACCTCTCACAAATAGCTTATGTAAGAAGTGCTCTCTGGCTATTTTCATATCTACCAAGGTCGTCATTCTGGAATTTGAGTTCCTTCCTGACTTACAGAAGTTTGTATTTTATTTTTGCAAAACAGACCTTTTCCTTAGAGCGTTCCTTTGAGGAGTGCTTTACAGCGTAACACAGCGTGGTGATCCGACCGGATGTATGTCTCCTGTCAGTTAGCACACTGTATTAATCTGCACAAGTGATAGATCTAACCCAAACGTCCGGCTGAAGCCCCCACTTTGTAAGAGGATTCAATCCAGCACTACAGCTAAGTCAATGCCTAGTCTGGGATACTGAATGGAAACCCTTATTGATATATCTTTATGTCCAGTTCATGAGTTCTGGATGACTACCCCTATATAACACCCCTCTCTTGGAACCCCCCTGACCCCACTGAGACAAGAAGTAGTTCTGTTTTGCAAGTTTAAACGGTTTATTTGAGAATGTAAACAATATATATATATATCACACTTTATAATAAATTAATAATTAATATCACACTTCAGAACATGAGCAGTTAACAACAATGGGTAATGTTCTACTAACAAACTGATTGGGTTACTCAGAAGTAGTATAAAGGATGAGGTAGCATGCTTGGGAATAGGAACAGAAGAATAAGGTGGTAGAGAATGCTTTATCTAGTTTCAGATGGATGCAATGTTGAATGAAAATGCAATACAGAAAATACTCAATATGATTTCAACAAAACAATGTAATCACTTTTCTCTGGCAATCCACTCCCCCCCCCTTATGCAATGTAAGGAAATGAAGAGGAGAGCACACAGTTCTTAGAAATGCAATCAAATGTAATTCAGTTCACCCCAGCAAGCTTATACAACAATAGGAGTTTTGAAACACAGGCAAAATGCTTTGAATATGGTGACAATGCAGCGAGAAATATGCTGAAAATACTTTTAATTCCCTTCAGGAGGTTCAGGGTGAGTGGTATCTAGTTAATATGAGTTCAGGCTCACTTTAGCAATGATTCAGAGATGGTGATTAAGAGGCAAACAATTTTTTAGCAAGGAAAGAGATGACTGCTGATGGTTACACGTGGCTGGATTTTTAACCAAATCGCAAATCGCGGTAAAATTCGCAAGTGCGTGAATTGTGATTACGGCAAAAGTATAAGGAGTAGCAAGTCGGTTCTAAGCGTGTTGAAAGGCTGAGATTCTAAGCTTTCAGGGGAAAGTTAGACCAAGTTCCTAGCCCAAACGGTTCCAGAGATACAGACGATTAAATAAAGGTAGTTTTTCGGATTTGAAATTTTAAAAGTTCAAAGCGACAGGTTACAGCTTGCAGCTAGAAAATGACAGGTGACAGTTCTACTTAGGTTAAATAGATTGAATTATATTATATTAAAATAAGGTATATGTTCTGAGTTTTGCTGAGTACTCACAAGAGATTTTGGACAGGAAGGCGACTTTGTCACGGATCCGGTCACTGCGCACAGCACTTCACAGCGATCTGGTCTCTGGTTCCGAGTACAGCTCTGCTTTCTGGGTCACCGGCACTGCTCCTGGATCTTGGGTTCTGCTGGTCTGGTCTAGCACCGGTCTGCACGGCTCCTGGTCCCGCTTTCTCCGGACACAGCGCTGATCTGCACGGCTCCTGGACACTGCTACCGGTCCCGGCAATGTTCTAGGCAGGGAATTCAAACAGCTCGCCCCGGCTGTTGATAGTCTGCAAATGATTTTTGGGCCTGCTGAAAAATACTTTTGCTTGCAGTGGGCCTTCTTGGTTCAAAGTTCTGTAGTATCTGTTTAGCTTGGAAGTCTAAGTGTAGGATCTCTGGATGTGAAGTCGTCGGTCAGCATGCTCCGCAGCAAATGGAATTGAATGTCTCTACCTGTCCCAGCAGTCTCTTTTTATGTGTTTTGAAAGTGGGTGGAGAGGCTAGCTTTCTAGGCCCAACCCCTTCAGAGTTCTGATAGGTTGGAGAATTCTTTGCGTTCTCACTGGAGAACAGGATTGTGTGTCAGAATGATGTCATTTAATGGCTTGCAGAAAGGACACTCCCCTGTCAAATTACACACAAATCTATATTTGACCTAAAGACATATTTCATAGATACACAGTGGTTTGAAATTACATGCACCCATCACGGATCACATGAGGTATACTCTGTTCAAACTCTGATGTTTCTAAAAGCTCGCATTCAGAACTGGCAACATTTTGCGTTTTTTAACTGGTTTTGCAACATTGGTTTTTCATTAAAAATTATACACATATACACAGCCTGTCCATACATACTCCAGTAAATTCCCATGTCTCTAGCTTAAACACAGAGTCTGTGGTGTCAATAAATAGCGGGGTTTTGCCCCAGAACATCACACAAATTCCCAACGCGTCTTAAAACGTGCACCGAAAAATCACAAGAATTATGGTATCATTTAAATAATTTTGACAAGTCCGCACTGTGAGTTATACATCTTTCTTAGAATCATATTCTGGCCAACAGGGGTGTGTCTTTTCAGGTCACATGCTATAGAAACCAGTTTATCCAGTTTCTGCCAAGCTCAGAGACCCTGCCCCTCCCAGCTTCTGCCAAGAGGAAGCTGTTTTACGGTCCCCCCAATAAACCATCTGCCTGAGTCAAGGCAGGGCTTTGTTCAAAAGGAAGCCATTTACGACCACCCTAATAAACCATCTGCCTGGGCCCTTTCTTTAGTTTCTTGCAATCCCCTGGTAATTCAATCAGAGAGTGTGTGACCTCCTTTTAGCAGGAGCAACAGAATGCAGCCAGGCCTGGGAATGCATTTGTTGGGCAAGGCCCCACTCCTGTCGGGGGTAGCTGTCTGGCAGAATTCCAGTTTCCTTAAGCCAGGTTTCTGGTAAAATGTCACTTTTTGTTCCCCAGTTTAAGTCAAGACAATTTTTACATATGCAGCTAGAATGCTGATTCTAAGTTCAAAACTATGACATTTTAACAGTTACAAACTATGTGACACTCAAAAGTAGGTCACTCAGTTAATTTAAACATTTTCGATTTTTGGTAGTTTTAAATCCAGTTTCAGTTAGGCTGCTGCAGACCTGCAGAGCTCAGCCAGTCTTGTTATGAACATTGTTTTGGGGCTCTTCAACTTCCCAGATTTAGTATGCACACATACTTCATTCTGCCAGATGTCCGCTGGTGTTCAGTGAGATTTTTGGATGTGTTGCAATGTTTGAAAATAGGCTTTTTGAGCTGGCATTCAGAGAAACTAAAGGTAATTTTAAAGTGTGGTTTTTCCTTTGGCACACATTTCACTCATGGCACCCCGGCCCATCCTGCTCGCACTGGTGGGTGGCAAGTTAGGCAACCATTTTAGTGTGCACAAACTGTGTGGTTCTCCTGGATTTTGGCGCACATGTGGGCTTTTTGGCCATCTTGGATTTTCTAAGCCCACAGCACCAAATGTTGCAGCATGATAGCTCAAACGTGGGTCAGGACACCCAACAGTCTGCATTAGTCATTTTGAAGGAAGGGCTTAGACGCCGACCTGACAGTGTTTTACCCAATCCCTCACTCTGTTACCATATACATATATAACACCTATATTAAAGTTACCTTTACCTAACCAATAGAAATGCTTATTAACTTTTGAGTGTTACACGTCACTTATGACGAATTTTCAATATAAACGATGTGTTTTTCATGAAGTTAATTGGAGTTGAAGAGAGAAGAACGATCGCATCACTGCTGATTTCCACGACTCCCCGTTTTTTGTACTTGTCATTAAACAGACTCCCTTTGCCAAACCATTGAGCTGTCCTTATTGATTGGTGTTGGAGTAATAAACCTGCACCCCCATCCATCTCAAGGTGCAGCTATCTCGTCTTAAAGTACTCTTGGAGCCAACCTCGGCTATATGGGCCGACCAGGGGTCTCCTGAGTACAGTAGTAACCACACTGAGAAACTTTTCCTTACCCCCACTCCCAGTACATTTTCCTACATACTAATGGGAGAGTACCACCTTAGGGAAATCGTACCTATGCTGTTGAAAAAATGCTCCTAGAGACGGCTTGTCCAAACTTCAGATCCTCAGAGCTGCAGTCCAGGGCATAATTCCTGGAGAAAGGTGGATGGGTGGCCCATGTCGCCGCTTTACAGATTGCCCCCCCACCTGGTGCATGCCTCTGAAAGGCTACTTCTGTGCTCTTTGCCCTAGTTAGGCAATCATGAAGGCCCAAAGGCGGAATCTTACACTGGAATTCGTAGGAATCCATCAGGCTAGTGTTGCCTTTGCTGCTGTTTTTCTACCCTGGTTGGGCTGCCGAAAGTGACAGCCTTTCTGAGGAACTATAAGGTCAAGTCATCTCATGATAGAACCCCAGGACCTTAGGGACATCCAGAAAGTGCAAGACCCTGTCTGCCTCTGTTTGGGAGTCAGGAAAAAAAGTCTGGCAACACAATCTCTGTGATTATGTGGGACTCTGAAAGCTCCTTCCGAATTAAGGTAGAACCACCTTATCCCTGTGGAAGGTGATATACGGGTCCAATGCGGACAATGCTTGTGCGGACTGATGTGATGGCCACCAGGAAGGCTGTTTTCCACAACACCAGCTGCATATCTACTACCATTCCAACCAAAGATTTGAATGGTGTGTGTCCTCAAATTGTTGACACCACATTCAAGTCCCAGGCTAGGAAAAAGATAGTGAAGAACCCCACAAAATGGCATTTAATGACTGGATTGGAAAGGGCGATCCCATTTCCTGGCTTTAGATGTACGGACCCAGGGCCACAGGAGGATACTTATGCTCCAGAATGAACCATTGTTGATAGGAAGTACATAATGGCATGAACCATTGTCAATAGGAAGTACAGAATGTAATCTACCAAGTCTTGCAGAGGGTTTCAAGACTATTATCAACATCCAATGACACAATTGGAGCCACTTGCTTCTATACTGTGACAGAGTCGATTTCGTTCTAGTAGCTCCCAGAACATGCATGTTATCCTCTGAGAGGCCTAAATGCTCAAAGGTTGGTTTCCCAGGTGCAGGAGCACCAAGAAAGGTGATTGTGGGGGGCAGAGGGGTGCAACACTTTCCCACCTTGTTGGTGAAATAGATCCAGAGAAGGCGAGAAGGAGAGGTGGTCCATGTGACATATGCAGTCGAGTCAGAAAAACAATGCCTCTTCAGCCAATGGGGAGCAACCTGGAGAATCACGCAATTCCTGGAGGTGAGAACTTTGGGAATTAGAGGAAGGGGAGGGAAAGTATAAGTGAAAAGGTTGGCCGAAGAAATCGGCTGGGCATCATAAAGCTGGCACTTCTCGTTTGCTTCTGACGCAAAGAGATCCACCAGTGGAACTCTCCACTTCCAGAAGATATCAACAAGGAACTCTCACTGTACTTCCCACTGCTGTTTGGTGTGGAGCATTCTGCTCACAATGTCCGCCTCTTTGTTATCTGTTCCAGGTAGATGGGATACCTGTATTGAAATGTTGCCCCTGGTACTGCTAGGGTGCACAGTCTGACCGGCATGGTACTCCCCATTGTGACTGTATTGTCCATGAGGTTCAGCGCTCTGGAATCCTTCACCCCTGGCAGATAGTTTATGTGTTCTGCTGATTTCTCTTCCTGCCATCTGTCGTGAATCCACAGGTCTCCCGGCATCGCACCCCAATCAAAGAGCAAGGAATCCATTGTCATGGTCAGGTGATGTGCAAAATCTCGAAAGGAGGTATCTAGCTAAAGGATCCCCTTGTTTAACCACCGGTGAAATTACTCTCAAAGCCAAGCTGGAATGGGAAACATCTTGAAATGGGGGCCCCCTTGTTTCATTCTAGTGAGCCAGGAAAACACAGACTCTTTCCATGGAGGCTACCAGTACACAGGAAGCCATGAGCCACAAAATGCCCTGGAACCACTTGGCCGAGGCCTGATTGAACGACAACAAAAGAGCTACTGTGTCCACCATCTCCTCCTTTGCTAAGGTATTACCCAAATTGACCTTTTACAATTGACTTTTTGTCCTAGTTGACCTTTACCTTTATTTTACATATATTTGTGCGGTGGGTTTGGGGTAATAAATAATATAATGGGATTGGGTATGGGGTTGCGGGGGGTTTCCCCCCGCATATATGTCCTAATTGACCTTCGTTTCACGATCAATTGTGCAGAAGGTAATTTCTCCTGCGATCAATTGTGAAAAGGTCAATTAGTATGCATCCTTTGCTAACACTCTGCCCACTATGGAATCCTAGAAAAACACAGTGATTTTTCACCTTTTAAGTAGGACCCAGGGTGGGCTTTTTGGCATTGACTGAGAGGCTCAGGTTGAAAATGAGGTCTAGGAGGAACCGCAGGTAGAAAACCACCTGAGCTGGTGATAATGCCCTGATCAGCCAATTGTCCAAATACAGATATAGCAGAATGCTCTTAAACCGTCCATCCATTTTGTGAACGACCTTGGTGCTGAACTGAGGGCGAATAAAGGAACTGTTTACTGAAAATGGTCTTTCCTGATGAAGAAGCGCTTTATAAATGATGTGTGAGCGCTTTATAAATGTAAAAATAAAATAAATAAATAAGAAGGGGTGGAGTGCTGGTTCGGGGTCCAAATCAGACGTGCTGATGTGCATCTTGCAGGTCCAGTCACTCTGCTACAAGGCCCTTTGTTTGAGGGTAGGAGTTATCTTCTTTAACCTTTCTTGGGGTAAGAAAAGATTGAAGGAGGAGAAGTCCAGAACCGTTCAATGGCCCACCTTGTTCCTTTTCAGGATGTAAAGAACCTCGAATAGAAGTTCGACCCCATCTTTGAAACTCAGACTCGCTCGATTGCTTCCATCAGCAAAGGTTTCTGAAGCTCCCGAAGAAGGGGACCTGAGCCTTCCTGGGAGAGGGGCACAGAAGGAGAGGGAAAAGGAGGAAGGGGAATGCGTTGGCCTCTGACCACCATAGACAGGACCAGGGTGTCAATGGTGGAGATGATTGGATGATGATGGAATCTGCCCCCAACCAGTGTGCCATGGACCTGGATACCCACATCATTTATACAACGTGGGCTCTGAGGATGGGGAGGTGCATGGCTGCTTCTTACTTGGCGAGCTTGGAGATCTTTCCAGTCGGTTGTACCAATCACAGAACCCTCTAAAACCTTGTGAGGTCTTAGCGGGAAAGAGCTGCCTCCATTTAGCTGGGGCACATGGTGTTACTGGGGCTTCCATGGGAGACGCTGAGGACTTTGGGCGCTCATTGTCTGTTTTTTAAACTCTTAATCCGCATCTGGACTGCAGAGTTTGACCCCATTGAATGTGGGATGTGTTCCTGCATGTGAGGTTTACATTTGGTGGCCCTTAAGAGCGCCTACCAGTGAAGGGCTGCCTCCATAGCCATGCCACGAGCAGTGGTCTCCAAATGGTGGTATAAAGCCTCCATTAAGTCTTGAGCCATGTGGCAAGACTCGGTTAAACCAGAATGGAAACCTACCTGGTACTCAGGAGGAAGTGGAGCATCGGAATGTTAAATTGGCAGCTGCCAGTACCGCCTCAGCATTCGTCTGCCGAAAACTCAGTGCTCCATTCTGATAGAACTTCTTACCCAAGGCATCCAAGAGATGGTCTTTATGCCCAAGAGACCCCTGGGATGTAGAGGAGGAGGCCTAACTTTTTCCCAAGAGGCTTGCCAAAGCAACTATTGTGGAGTGAACTGACGGTTACCCCATAATACCAAGTTTGTCACTGGTTAGGGGCTGGTAATGAAAATCCACCTTCTTGGCCACTTGGGGAATTGAAGCAGGCTTCTGCCATAGTTTCTCTGCTTCCCCTAAATCATCCGGTTGAAGATGAATGCCGACTTCGCCGCAGACATTAGCAGCAGTACTGAGTATAGAACCCCTCGATTTTAATGAGGACTGGAATTCCAGGGTACACCATAAGGCCCCGTACCCGGTGATACAAGGCCTTTGCTGACATAGGGACCTCATCTGCATCCTCCATAGTTGCATCCGGGGCCCCCTGCGGATCATCCACTGAAGTACCAGTCAAAAGGAACAGGAGGAGGAAGAGGATCCTTGGGCAGGTGTGTCTTTGATGGCTTTGGCGGAGGTGGCACAGTAGGGTCTGCCAGATGCAGTGTACGAACCGCGGAGGTCACCGGTGTAGGCCCCTGTGGAAACGGAGCTTGAGGACCACTTTCCAAACTTCAGACAGGCTGTGGCGGGTCTTGTAGAAGGACCTCCCGCATAAGGCCTTTAAAAAATACCTCATGAGATGGGAGTGCATGAGGTCCTGGAGCCTTTTGAAAAAACGATCCTCCCTCAATGAATGGTCATGAGGAAATCCTCCCGAGGGCCCATGGATGCTTCTGGATGCCCAAGCGCAGCGTGCGCTGTAAGTCTCAGAGCCGAATAGCCCGTGACACTGGGGAACCAATCCACACGAGTGGATAAAGGAGGGAGCCCCAATGATCTGGGGAGTGGGGTGGTTGTACAAACCGGTTGGAGTCCCCCATGCCAGTTGTCCTGTCAGGGGCTGCCGGGAAAAGTATCTTGCAGTGACTGTCATAAGTTAGAGAAAGACACAGTCACTGTGGAAGAATGGTGTGCCATTGTGGTCCGCAGCTGCAGCGCAGGTGTGGGAACCATGGAGGCTGTGGAGCACACTGGAGGGAGTTGACGCGCAGGACTTGGTGCTACCACAAGTCTCTGAAGGCCCCCAGGTGAAAACCCAGTATGTGGAGAGAGTTTGAGGCTCAGAAGAAACTCCCTCGGATGGACATCTGGTGACAGACTCTGAAGGGCCATCGGTGTAATCATCAGCTACCACCTCCTCAGATGCTTCAGAGTGAAGCCCGGTGGAGTGGTGGCTAGCCACGATAGGCCCAGAGTGTGCCCTTCCAAGTTGATTGATCCCCAGGATGGAATCCCTTGGTTTTGAGCTGAAGAAAATATTTATTTACTCACATTCTTAGAGGCCGCAAAGCTCCTTTGGTTACCTGGGGAGCCAGCGTGAAGATCTCCTGTCACCGCAGCTGTTGGTGCTTCAGTGACTTCAGTGAAAGTGCATCACAACGTATGCAGGAATCCTGGCAGTGAAGAGGGCCCACACATGCTAAACACAAAGCGTGAGGGTCTGCTGCTGAGAAGGACTTGCAGCACCGGGTGCCACAGAAAACCATGCTTTACCTGGCACCCACGGAATCCAGGAGGGCTTGTTAGGGAGAATTCTCAAAAATGTGTCAATTCCTCCCACCTTAGAGACCTCCAGCTCTTTTGCTACACTTTGGGACTTTGAACTTTTCAATTCAGTGTGTTTTCTGTGTTTGTTTCTTTTTGGTTATGGAGTCTAACCAACTCCATAGGCATCATCTTTTAGAATTGTGTCACAAAGCACCTTCAGTGCAGTGCCACAGGGAAGTCTTCCAGATTTCCCAAGGTTTAAATACCTTCTCTGGGATCAACTACTCTTTCCCAGAGCAGTAAAGTGAAATTGACTTTACTTAGCATTGTACTTGCTAGACCCAGCACACCCTATCTTGAAATATAGTGCTGGAGGGGTTACTTAGTATTCCCTGTGTCTAAATGCTCATGTACATTTTTTTATGTTATCCTTTCTTCAATTGAATGGCTGGTGGCAGTGGTTTTGTTTTGAACTACCTTGGTTTACATTTACCGCAACCGTTCGCGGCTCTGGTAAAGTAACCGCGGGAGCCATCTTTTTCAAAATGGCATACAGCCATCTTTGCTAATATGGTGCCCAGTCTTCTTTTTTTGCCAGGTCTTTGTAGAAAGGTCCTTCTAGAGAGTTTCTCTGCTCGCCAAACTAGGTTTGGTCTCTTTGTTCGTTTCGCCTTTGGCAGGGTTTCTGAGAGAAATCCGCCTCTGGCCCCAGACTGTCTGGGGTAGGCAGGAAGTGAGGGAGGTGCCCGAAACTCTCTGTGCTTAGTCTCCTAGGAGACCCAAATGCACTCTGTGGTGATTGACTGGCTGATTGTCCGGCAAGGACAGCCACCCTGCTGGGTGAGTGACAGCTAGGCTGGAATGAATGGGAGAGAACTGAATAAAAGGCGAGTCTTTTGGCTTGTAAGGCAGAGTCGACCACTGGATGAAGGAACCGAAGAAGAGCTTGAAGAGGACGCCTACTGCAACTCCTGGACCGTTGGTTTGCCCGGTGAAGCCCTGCTGCAGTGACTGCTTGCCAAGTTCGCATCGGCAGAGAAGCCCCTGCAAGGACGACTTCTCCCTTTGAGTTGGTGGGACTAATGAACTCCAAAGTAAGCCACTTGGACACCCATCTCGGAGCTGGTTGAATTTCCTCAGAGTTGCTGCAGGAACCTATAGCCAGGGAGAGGGATACCGGATTGTGTGCGTTACTTTTAAGCTGGCCTAAAAGCTTTTGGAAGATCCTCGGGACTCCCACGAAGCAGGACTGACCAAGCCTGAGCCCCCTCAGTAGAGTGTGGGACCCCAGAAGTAAGGACAGTCCACCTTGACAGCCAGGAACTGGCTTATTGCTATTTGCTGTACCGCAAGGAGCAGAAACGCGAAACAGCGACTGAAAGTAAAGTTTGCCAGTTTTGACAGTGCCAGTACAGTGCAGGAGTCCCCTATGTCCTCCCTCTTGTCTCCACAACTGAGGCCCAGGAACAGTGAGATCTGCAGAGCTGCACAGGAACAGAAGTCATCAGCTGCATCTTTTCTTCTTTACCAAGGTACTGTAAAACAAGTCTAAAAGAACTTACCTCTTACTGTGGAAGTGCTTGTAACTTCTGCAACTCACAAGTCTAATCAGGTGTCGGCCTACATTGTATCCTTCTTTTTTATCAAAGACTCCTAAGAACTTGTGCAAAGACTTTTCAATTTGCTTACCTGAAGTGCTGCATCCTATACAAAGAATTTTGCCCATTGACTTTGGCTTAGCCTATTTGAATTGAATGACTCTAAGTGCTATCTGAAAGTATTTGCCCTGTTTAAGAATATTTGTAATTTCTTGTGCTCTAATAACTTTTGCCTTTTACCAACTTTTTAAGAGTGTTATGAATGCCAACAGTAAGATATGAATGTCCCCAGCACCCTTGTTACTGAAGTCATCTGTGGGTGTAGGTTGTGTCTGTGGGCCATCTCGAAAGGGTCTTGTCTGATTCAGAAACTCAGAGTGTACAGTATCGAAATGTATTTGTATGTTACTAGTATATTGCTCCCTTCTAAAGAAGGCTTTATAACTGACTGATAAATTAATAATTGTTTATGCAATAAACCTTGAGTGTAAGAGTTTATTTGAATAGCTGTAACTGTGAATCATTGCGTAATTCCACTACAGCTCACATTTCCCCTCTTGAGATAAGCCTGGCTGCTCAACACGCTACCAAAACTGTGTAGTACAAGCTTATACCAAAGGTTGGGTTGCCTATACCTGTAGTCATAGTTTGTTGTAGTGTTCCCAGAGGGTACTGCATTCAAACTTTGCCTAACAGGGCTTAGTGGGGGAAAAAGAAAAACAAATAAAAAATAGCACATCGAGCCAGCGAACTAAAAATGAAAGAAAGCTCCGTAAGGTGTCTGACCTGTCCGACATGGAGAAATGGGCGGTGGGGATGGCGTTTGGGGGGGTGGAGGGAAGAGTGTAGCCACACCCTACGGAGACAGCCCCTTTTCCATGTGCAAATTCTTAAAGGGGAAGAGCAAGTTGCTCTGATAAGACTCCGATCCCATCATCACTCGGAGGGAGTAAAAGTAAAAATGGGCCTAAAAGTGGAACACAAATGACGTGTTGTTGAGTCAATGTTATCTAAATGATGATTTAGAACATATCTAAGTCTTCCGGTTTTATGGTATTTATTTTAGCACCATTTCAGTCTGTATTTTCCCATATTTATTTTTTGCTATGTTAAAAAAATAAGTTGTTGCTAGTATTTTTCCACATTTATTTACATTAAACATGAACACATTAGCATTTGAATGCCTGTAATGCGAAGCTCCTAGAGCTGTGCTCAAGTTCTGTGGAGGTGCAGCCTTTGAAACAACTTTAAAAGGAATTAAATGACCTTTTATAATATGATGTGTTATTTATAACGTGCTTAATACGCAGAGGATTCTAAGCGCGACCCGGGGATCGAACCTGTGGTGCTCTGTGTCGTCTTGCTTCCAAGGCAATCCCGTTGCCCCTTCAACCCTTCTGTTATGTTATTGTGTACAGCCATTGGCCTGCACAGCATGAAGGACAACGTATAGGCCCAACCAACAGACCTCAAATTCTATAGAGAGCCGGGACCTCCAGTTTTAGTGTTAAGACTACACAATTCGGATCACGTCTATGTAAATTCACACAATAAGTGTCTCAGTTGCATTTAACCGAAGTCTCTTCCAAAATGCAAATACTTAGTGGCGTCCATGGCTATTGATGTTAAATAGCGAATAGCCAGCAATGTCGACAATACGTGGCCAGGATCCTTTTGCGCCTGGACCTGCAGTTGCACTGCCTTGACTGTACCACGTGCAACACGTTTCTGGAATGCCACCCAACTCTCCAGCACACAAGGGCGGCCATTATCCCTACCACTCATCCAAAACACGCCTGAGAATGCAACAATGCACGCCATTGTTCACTCTTTGTAATATGACAGTTGCGGCGAGAAGGCTAACCCGTGTGATGAACCGAGTCTTCTACTTTTAATAACAGTTATAACAAACATTATGTTCATAGTAACCATTCAAAATGATTTCCCTTTGAATGATTTCAAATAACTTTTTATTTCATCAAAAAAGTAACCTGGCTTGGGGAAATTGTTGCCAGGAAGGTATTTGACCATCTTTGATGAATTAAAGAGAATCGTGATTGATCGCATTCCTAGAGAATGTTGTAGCCCGATCGGGCCGGGAACACCATCACACCGCCACCAGCTTTGTCAGTGGACAGGTGTATTTTTTCACTAAGTTATTCCTAATTTATTTGCATTCCTAAAAGCTCTGCAGACTGTTGAGAACATAATAACACAAGCACCCGATCTTCAAGGCGCGGATTCTTTCCAAGGCTCACCAACAAAGATTAGTGAAATCTCCATAGTAGGCCTTATTGTACCACTGACCACTATTGGTTTTATTGTGAAGTTGAGATGTAACACACTACAATGATCACACTGTGCTAATGTCTTCCTTTCCTTGGACTGTGTTTGTCTGAGAGACTCCCTGTAATGGACTCAATTGGCAACACAAGAATTGGAATGGCAAAGGAATAATACTGAACAGGGCTTTACACACCTACACTAAATGCCCTGAGAAAGCTCTGTGCCCAAAACACATGTCGGCAACAATGAATGCCTATTGAAGTGGAATTAGCCAATTGTGCCTGAATTCCTTTTAACAAAGGAAGTTAATGATAAAGAGAAAATCAATCCTGCCCTTTACTAAAACTGCTCTATACAGAAAAGAACAGGGAGAAAATTATACAGTCACCAATGATTCATAGCGTCGCTTATTGAGAGTGAAATTGGATGTAATAATGGCTGCTTGAAACACTAAAGAACCTTTCCTGAAAAACGGACTCTAGTGCTGATTAAGCCACCTAGGTTTGTTTGTGTGGTAGATATTTGACAGATGCCGTGGCAACGTATCGTGTACCTTGGGGAATCTTGCTGCGATCTTCTTTTTGAAACACTAACACTATTGTATATACAAGAGGTCTAGTGCAGACAGGGCCGATGCAGGGAATTGTGCCACCCTAGGAAAACTGTCAGATTGGCGCCCCCCACCCCGTTCCAGATCCTAACCGTTCTCAACCAACCGTCCTCATTTTGTTACTGATTGCCGCAAACCCATTACCACCACCTAACACAGTGCTCACGTCTTCCGCTGTGGATGGATCCCATTGCACTTTCCTCGCCCTCCCATCCACTCACAGTGTTAGGTTTCAGAAGTCAAATTAAAGCCTCTGTGTTTCATAAATAAGTCAAAGATACTATAGCAACAGCAATCGCACACACCAAACATAGCAAAACATTTTGTTGGATTCCCTGGGAAGCAACTGAGGCTCATATGTGAATCTGGCAACATGCAATATAGAAGGTATGGGAACACTATTAGAGGAGAAATGACCGCATGAGGAAATGTATATATCTTCAAATAATAAAATAGGTTTCTCAAAACATTAGAAACACATCTGTGTAACTCTGCCAAAGGGCATGTCCAAAACGAAGAAGGACACATGCTGCAAATTAAGATTTGAGAAGTAGACAGACTTAATGAAACAGACTCCACTTCCACATTTCAAAAAAGATTAACTCTTTAATGTTTTTTTCTTTTTAAAAAGAGTTGAATCATGTAAAAGCATGCTCACAGGTTAAAGGGCTGAAGTCAGCTGTTGGCACATGCCGGCTTCACTCTCATTGAATTGCCCCCCTGCCACCAACCACACCACCCACAGCCTATCTTCACAAGATGAGACTTTCCCCACAGGAGGGGCTTACTTCTAGACCAGCATTAATAAAAAGAAATCAACAAAGGAGTGTGGGGCAGCTCAGAACAGCAGCTCCAGGTGCCCTGCCAGGATTGGCGCCACACCACCAAAACAAAGGAAACAAGCATTGGTAAAGCCAATAGTTTGGGCCTTTTTGTAGGCATGGGAAAGGCATTTGCCAGGCATTGCCGTAGTGGTATTAACTGGCCATTGATGGTAGCAGGTCGGAGTACCTAGGCATATAACTGCAGTGCCTGACAAATGTATGCCTAATACCTATTACACAAGTCAAAACTGTTGGCTTTGCCAATGGTGGATTTTCACAGGACTTCAGTGAAGGAGGCAGAGTGCTTATAAATCGAGTGGCTGTAGGCAGGCCTGGTAAGACATTTATTATATCTGTAGCGCATGTACATCTCAAATTAAGTGATTAACTCTCAGAAGACTGCTTTCAAAAAACTTTGGCAGTCACTACAAGTGCAAAGTTGTATGGTAAAGCTTGAGTAAAGCGAGATCAAAGACATCCCAGGAGTGGATGCATTTTGGGCAGGAAGTGGGTGGGAATGGTCATAGGGTCTAGGATAAGCATGGCCTTGGGTAGTCAATGGGTGGTTCAAAAAGCAAACAACACCGACAACATTTGTGTCCCTCCTCATACGCCATTGCTCCCCACTCAGACTATAAGTGGTACTTTCCAAAACAAAAAATAAATGCTCTCATGGTTCATCACAGGGCCTGCATGAAAACCGGGACTGGTATCAACAGCATCACACAGGACTGCTTCTTTTATCTGTGGACTCAATTATAATTGTATCGCCACCCACAACATAATTCAAGGCTATTACTGCCCATATGCACAGCAAATCTTGATTCCAACTTTGAGAGTCATTTCGCCAGGCCTTTTGTTTAGTAGAACATGGCACAACCCAGTTACATTTATTTACAAAAAAAGGAGACGTTCTGCTTGCAGGGACATCATTACACCAAAATGCCTGGGGTAGCGGATGTGACATCACACGACACTTGACTTCTGATGACATCTCAAGAAGTGATGTCATGTGACCCAACCCCAAAGTCACATCACAGGAAGCGATGGAACACGACCGTTCACCACTTGATAAAACAGGAAGTGGCATCACATAGCATTATTTCTAAGTAAACTACGAAAAATATAGTTACAAGATCACTGTAAAGTGATATACATTTCATACAAGAATGGATCACCACAGGGGTGTTGCTAGGTCTGGAAAAGATCCAGGGCTATGCTAATTTCGGGACTGTTAGGACTGGGGGCTAGCTAGCCTTTTTGGTTGAAAACCCCTGAGCTTCTATCTGGGGATACAACCAAAAGACCCGGGGCTATAGCCTTCTGAGCCACCCCCCTTATCAACGCCTCTGGATCACCATATGGATCGTTAATATCAGCGTGTATAGGCCCATTTACCAAATGACTGTGAATGCAAGCAGACGTCCAAGGTCAAACGATAATGAGGTGTTGTTATATAGCACTTACGTGTAAGCGCTTCTTATAGAACAAATATACATGCAATATCACCCAAACTGTGTTGGTACTCATTTATCAACCTCAGCAGGATGAAAGGCAGAGTTGACCTTGCTGGGAGCCGAACCTGCAACCTGCAGAGCACACGCACATTGCAGCAGTGAGCACTCAACCCACTGAGCTATCTTACTGGATATAGCTATCAGAAAATGAGCCTCTCAAGAAACACAGAGCCATATGTTGCTGGCCAAGGCCCAGGCGCCTCAATTTAAAATAATCATTTTATTATTTTACTTTTTTTTAGCGGTAGCAAGGGAGACCTCAGGGGTCACAAGTGCGACCCCCGGCAACTCCTAAACGACGTCCCTGTCTATTTGACAAATATGAAAGGGTGTTCAGACAGATTTATTTATTGCCCTCAGTTCATAAAGTAGTGAGCGATCTGAGGAGTCACGGACACCCATTTCAAATGCAATGTCAGGGACAAGGGTATGACACGGAGCTGGGGGGAAAAGACCGGTTGTCTGTCCCACCTGATTAATCTATGTCTACACGTTCAGCAGCTGCACTGGGGCTTTCTCCACGACATGGTCCCGTCCCTTTGAATATCCTTGGATGTCTGATACTTACTTCTGAGCCAGAGGAGAATGTCGGTCCATCCTTGACTAATGACGCACAGAAGGCAGAGCAAGAGGGGCATGTGCGGTGCTTGCTCCGTAAGGCGCAGGTGCCAGTGCTACCACAGCCACGCCCATGATGCCACTCGTGAGCATGACCCAGGCCTGACCAAACCTTCACGGAACTGCCTGGTCTCTCTGCTTCTGCCGCCAGTGCCAGCCTGCAGGCTGCAGACAGTGTGCAGGGGACAGGGTTGGTGCTATCACAGGCAAGGCAAAGCACTATACATTAAATATATTGGGCCTCATTACGACCCTGGCGCTAAGTGGTTAACGGCGCCATAAAAGGCTGCGGCGCTGTTAACCACTTAGCACCTTACTACGAGGTCCCTTTGCGGGACCCGACCTTAACGGCTGGTCTGGACCAGCCGTTAAAGTAGGGACCCGCAAAGGGACCTCGCAGGCAATTACTGTACCGCAATTTGCGGTACCGTAATTGCCACCTTCCCCATTCCCATTGAGCCCTATGGGGCAAAAATGGGAATGGGGAAGGGCCATGGGGAAATGGGGAAATACCGCCCCGCCAACCTTGGAATGGGGCGGCATTTCCCCATTTCACCATGGCAGACTCGTTACAACACCGGCACCAACCATGGTGCTAATAGCGCCATGGTTTAGCGCCGGTGTTGTAATGAGGGCCATTGTGTGGAATTTAAGCAGCATTTTGCTGCTCTAACATTTTGCACATATAGGCAAGCGCCTAACTTTGCCTAGTGATAGCACCATTCCTGAGCACAGAGAACCTCAATTGGCAAATGTTTTAGGTATGAAATAATCTGTTAACATTATGCATTTCTTGAAGTTTGTCATAGTGGTGATGCCTTCGCTTGATGCTTTAAAACCTAACTCATTTGTACAACAAGTGATGTTCTTGATCTCCTGCTTCCAAGACCCTTGTTGTGGTGACTTTTCAAAAAAGCATTGGCAATGATAACAGTTTTGGCTTTTGTGTAGGCATGGGGAAGGCCTTTGCCAGCCACTGCCGTAGTAGTATTAATTGGTCATTGATGGTAGCAGCTGCAAAATGGTGTGAATACCTGGGCACATATTAGCAGACCTGGCAAATGCCTCATACTCATGCACAATCCAAAACCTTTGGCTTTGCCAATGCTTGTTTTTAACGAGACTTCAGTGAAGGATACGCATAGTGGTTAGGAATCGAGTGGCTGAAGGCAGACCTGGTTAACACATTTTTATTACACCAGTAGTGCATTTACAGCTCCAATTAAGTCATTAACTCTCAGAAGACTGCTTGGAAAAAACACCAGCATGCCATTCGAGCACAGGGTTTGATGGTAAGGCTAAAAAAAACATAGCTCAAAGAGATCCCAGAAGGATGTGTTTTGGGTGGGGTGGGGCAGGAACTTGGTGGGAATGGGCATAGGAATTAGCATGGCTATGGGAAGTCTCAATGGGTGGGAAAATGACCAAACAACACCTACATGCTTTGTGTCCCTCCTCATGTGCCATTTCTCCCTACGGTACCCTAATGGAATAGTTTCGGCTTATAGGTTGCGTTTTAACATCACCTAATACCAAAAGCTAAAAAAAGAAACATGGTGGGAAAACACTTGATACTGCAGGGATATGGGCCTGGAATGATCTCCCAGAGGCCCTCAGATCTGAAGAGAACCATTTCTCATTCCAGAGAAGACTTAAGTGAAAATCCTTCCCACTGTGTTTCTGTTCTCCACATCATAGACTTTCCTGCCTTGGCGTCCCAGTCTATGCTCCCCCTGCAACCTCAGGCAGGCAGCCCCGTGCTTATCCTCCCCACCTCGCTGCTATCTGGTCTGCCATTATTGTGTATCAGGTAACCGCTGCTCTGCATTTAATGCAGTGTCAATACTGCATTTCTCCATTGCCTCTGCCTCACACTTACCTGATCCAAATATCTTCCAAAACCTTTGCACGATCAGTTGTCCTGCACCCCCTGCCTTTGTTTTGGAGGTGCCACAAAGCAGCTGTTAGCAGCTGTCACCAGACAAATTACAGATAAATACATTGTGGTGAGCAGAGGTTGAAGTACGGTTGTACATGATTCACAGGAAACCATTTTTTTTCACCCTAGGAAGAGTGGTGCATGCATTTCTTTTATTTTTGGCTGATTGGTGGTGCAGCCATTACTGGGCAGCTGTGGCCATTGACATGATAGAGGCCTGAAGACATCCACTGGACTGATACTACATCAATGCCCTGCCAATCTGTGCACATCCTCCTCCATGCAGTGTGGAAGGCACACACAAAGTAATGCAGTGGAGTGCACGCTCCCTGGGACAAGTGGGAGGGAGGCCATGGTCTGCTAACAGCACAACGGGTGGAGGCGCACTGTGGCCGTGGAGCCAGTGTATCGGTTCCCATCCCAGCTTGACAATATTTGCAAATGCTTTTAGCAAATGGTCACTTGATGGCAAGCCCAGGCAATGGAGTGAATAGCTTGGCATGTTATGGCCATATTTGGAAACAGCGAAGATACCTGGACATTTGAGGGATGTAAAAATCAGACACCGGTGTGGGCACTGGACATTGCATTGCAAACCTTGGCAATAGCATGGCTCCCTGAGCTTCTGATGGCAATAGCTTCTATATGATTCCAATTACTAGAGCTCCAGATGAGATTTTGAAGTTGGTGCATTTTACTCCCTATTTTTTGGAGTTACGAGGGAAATGATGTTTAGGGAGTAAAACAGTCATTGCTGTTTCCAATGGGGGCATTTTTCAGATGAGTAAAAATATAGTTTAACTCTAAAGTAGATGTATTTTTGTTTGCTTTTCGTCTTCACACCTGTAAATGAATAGATACGTTCTTACCTTAAAGCACCTCTTCAGATCAGGCAGTAATAACATTAGGTCTCATTTCTGTGACAATATTCTGCAAGTGCCACTGACCTAATCTAATATGTGGAGCAGTGCGGCTGGAAGCAGGGGATAGCATCCTCTCTGGCCGTTGTTGCCTTTTTTTGTGGCAGTAATATTTGGCTATTTTTCGGTCCCTGGTGTGCTATCTGTAGTGCTACCCATGTCATATGGAAATGATGGTAGCATTTGGGCAAATGATGGTTGGAAAATACAGTATCTGGCAAATGAAGGATGGCTTGCCAATGTTGTACAATGCATATTGAAAAGTCACAACTATTGTCTATGTCAAACTTTGCGCCTGACTGTCTCTAATGAAATGTTCATGCGCAGCAGGAGCTGCTTTCCTAAGAGGAGGCGCATAGCAGGTCGGAAAAGCACGTGCTAGCATTGGTACAGACACTCTTACACCCATCAAGTCTTGAAAGCAAGACACCGCCGAGCAGCATGGGTTCAATAACTGGTCCCGCTCTTAGAGGGTGGACTTTTTGCCACCCTCCAAAAAAACAAAGCAATCCAATAGGACCATGGTGCCTTCTCCGGCATTCCCTACTCTCCCGTATGTCATTTCCGATTGAGTTTTTTGCAAGAAGGCAAGCATCCCCCCTACCTTTTAGGGGATGCGGCCTCTTGATGTGATGCTCCCATCAGACAGTCGAACTTCATGTATAACCATAACGAGTTTGCTAATTACTAGACTGGAACATCTCGTGCTAGTGGCCGTAGATCCCTTGTCATTCATTATACGTGTGTTTGCAGCTAAAGGCCCCATTCGCGATGATTAGATAAGAGCATGCAATGGTAATTGAGATGTCGACAGTTAGTGGGTCTTTGCATATTTCAGAGCTATTTAAAACGCAGACTGTGGTGAGGTGCCCCCTATTAAAGCAGAAAGGGGAGCAATGCCGGGAAAAGGAAGAACACAACCAAAGCCTTCTTTCATTTCTGTGACAAAGTCCCACGCCTAACTTTGGAGGCATTCAGTGGGGTGACCGTGAGGGTTGTCCCCCCTCCCTCCCCCACTTGAGCTAGTAGATGGTGGACCCAGGAGTGGTTTGAGTTAGATTGCCCTGTCATTGTGGCAGGGTACGGTCACATGCTGTTGGATGATACCACCAGCTCTTGAAGGTCATTGCGGAGGGACCTGCAACCTAGCGTGGTAAGTGTGCACACTCTCTGAGGAAGGTTTGGAGAAATACAGGGCCTGACTAGTGGCCCTGCTTGGGACGCGGCTCCACTGTGTCTGGCAGTGGCCACCGCGCTCGCGTGGATTGATGCGCACAGGGAATCCAAGATGAAGTATCAGATTGTTGAAGCACCAGTTCACCCACCACATAGAACATCTAACACACAATCAAATACACAGGATCTCGATAAAGAAATCATTATCGTGCACAGGTGCAAACACCAACAGCTGATGGCCAAAGCAGGGAGGGGCCCCAAGCATAAGTGGATCAACTGAAAGTGGTGTCAATGTTTGGAGGAGTATTGATATTGATATTTTATTTCTATCGCGCTCGTACACAAGTGTTTCAGAGCGCGACAAGGCAAGGGAGGGGAACAGGGGAGAACAAAACAGCGATCTTACTAGGCCCAGTGACATTGAGAACGCGCAAGTGCAAGGGAGAGGGGGGAGGGGAAAAGTGCATGGAAGGGGGGAGAGGTGGAAAGTGCGATGCAGAGGAGAAACAGATAAATAACAATACATAAATAATAAAGGCAACAAACAGTGGTAATGCAGCCAGCAAATTGCATGTGCTAGGTTTAAGGCAGCAGACAGGGTAGGTCTGATAAGTGCAGGAAGAAAAAGGGGGGGCTGTATGGATACAGATACAGACCCCAGTGCAAGGGGTGGCCCGGAGGCAGTGCGGGAGGGTGGCAGGGTGAGCAGGTACCTGGGACCAGAGGACAGAGGGTGGCCAGGTGCACGGTTCCAAGAGAGAACAGATCAGCAGGGGAGAGGGGGAGCGAAGGCAGAAGAAAAGAGGAAGGTCTTGAGGTGCTTCCGGAACTGGTGATGGTTCTCCTCAAGTTTTAGAGTGGCAGGGAGGCTATTCCAGAGGGAGGCCCCAGCTGAAGACAGAGATCTACCCCCAGCTCGTCTCTTTGAAAAACGACTGACCCTGAGGGATTTGGAGGTTGAGGAGCAAAGAGCTCAAGAGGGGAGATATTAGCGGAGGGATAGCTGAACGTATTTTGGACCCAGGCCCCAAAAAAGCCTTGTGGACAATGCAGAGGGTTTTGAATTTAATCCTTGCATCCACTGGGAGCCAATGGAGAGATTTCAGAGCTGGAGAGATACGATCCCAGGGCTTGAGGCCAAGGACAAGTCTCGCAGTCCTGTTCTGGATAAGTTGCAGAGGGCGGAGAGTAGAGGCAGGTAGATTTAGAAAGAGGCTGTTACAATAGTCCAAGCTAGAGAGAACCAGAGCTTGGGATACCATGAGCTTCTGGGGGAAGGAGAGGAAAGGCAGAGTACCTCTGAGGAGGTGCAGTAGAAAATTTGACTTTTTAGAGACCTCGGAGATGTGGGCAGCGACGGAAAGGGTGGAGTCAAAGATGACTCTGAGGTTCTTAGCCTCGCAGGTGGGGGTAGGAGGAGAGCCAAGGGAGGCCGGCCAGAGAGTGAGGGGAAAAGATGGTGAAGGTGTGCCGATGAGGAGGATCGTATGAGTAGGTTGCATCAGGGATTTGGAGACAGTTGGCAGTTTTAGAAGGACATGTTTTGCAGACACCAGGGTAAGAGAGGAGGAGGCTGGAGCTGAGAGGGAACAGAAGTGTCATCAGAGAGAGACAAGGTCCAAGAGAGGAAGGAGGAGGGTTGGAAAGGACATCAGGAGGAGCTTGGAATTGCTCATGGGGAGGCTGGTGGAGATTGTCAGGAGGAGGTCATACCAGATGATCAAGAGGAGGCGGGAGCAAGGTGTCAGGAAGAAGCATTGGATGTTTGCAAGGCGGAAGCCAGCAAGAACAGGCAGGAACGAGCGGGCACGCTTGGACCAAGGCATGGTGTTGTGCTGAGATCCGGGTCTGAAGGAATGAAAGGGAGAGGGAAAGAGAACATTGCGGGGTGTCAACAAGGAGCAGGAAGCAATGATGAGTAGAGAGCTAGTGGAGAATGGGGAAATCGGGACTCTCTCATAGGGAGGTGATATGACCCTCTTAACCTCACCTCTGAAAACTCGGGAAGGCACACCCAGGTGACTCACTCTTAAACTCGAGGAAAAGCTCCAAATGCATGTGCAGCTTGTGGAGGACACTCATAGGCAGTACCTCAGAGGCTGTAACCCAAAACCTAGATAACTTTATAAGGCAACACTCAAACGGTTGGAACTTTTAAGAAGAGACTCTTCCGACACTACATGTTTTGGTTTGACCCAGCATAGGAGCTTTTTGTGCTAAGTAAAACTTTCACCCAGTACTGTATTTGTCCTCTTTGTGAACCCCACTCTGCTGTATGACATTTCTCTGGCAGGCGACCTGCGTGACTGCCCTTAAGAACAACTTTGGATTGAGGATAGAGGTGGGTGGAGTCACAGAATAGTCCCACAGAGATCTGGTGTGAAGATGGTGAATGGTGGTCGAAGATCGAGAGGCCATTGGATTGAGGAGAGAGGCGGGTGGAGTCGCAGCATAGTGCCACAGAGATCTGGTGTGAAAATGGTGAATTGTGGTCGAAGATTGAGAGGCTATTGGATCGAGGAGAGAGGTGGGTGGAGTCGGAGCATAGCGCCACAGAGATCTTGTGTGAAGATGGTGAATGGTGGTCGAATATCGAGAGGCCATTGGATTGAGGAGAGAGACGGGTGGAGTTGGAGCATAGCGCCACAGAGATCTGGTGCGAAAATGGTGAATGGTGGTAGAAGATCGAGAGGCCATTGGATTGAGGAGAGAGGCGGGTGGAGTCGGAGCATAGTGCCACAGAAATCTGGTGTGAAGATGGTGAATGGTGGTCGAAGATCGAGAGGTCATTGGATTGAGGAGAGAGGCGGGTGGAGTCGGAGCATGGTGCCATAGAAATCTGGTGTGAAGATGGTGAATGGTGGTCGAAGATCGAGAGGCCATTGGATCGAGGAGAGAGGTGGGTGGAATCGGATCATAGTGCCACAGAGATCTGGTGTGAAGATGGTGAATTGTGGTCGAAGATTGAGAGGCCATTGGATTGAGGAGAGAGGTGGGTGGAGTCGGAGCATAGCGTCACAGAGATCTTGTGTGAAGATGGTGAATGGTGGTTGAAGATCGAGAGGCCATTGGATTGAGGAGAGAGGTGGGTGGAGTCGCAGAATAGTGCCACAGAGATCTGGTGTGAAGATGGTGAATTGTGGTCGAAGATTGAGAGGCCATTGGATTGAGGAGAGAGGTGGGTGGAGTCGGAGCATAGCGCCACAGAGATCTGGTGTGAAGATGGTGAATGGTGGTAGAAGATCGAGAGGCCATTGGATTAAGGTGAGAGGCGGGTGGAGTCAGAGCATAGTGCCACAGAGATCCGGTGTGAAGATGGGGAATGGTGGACGAAGATCGAGAGGCCGGGGCACCCAGCACCAGGACAGGTAAAGGGAGAAGCTAGGTGGGGACTTTCGGCAAATGTCTGGATAAGATCCACTACCAGAGAGTGAGAACCAGCAGATCACCATGGCTACCAGATACAGAGGGGAGATGGAAGCAAGGGGCACTCCCGAAATCCAGAAGCATGTCAAAGGGATTTGAGATGTGAAAGACCCAGAGAAAGAGCAGAAACACATCAGAGTTAAGTTGGACTGTCAGAACCGAGTTTGTGAGGGTGCTCACAAATAGGAGAAGAATGAGGGCGAGACGGAGCCGGTGGAGAAGCCATTGAATCCAATGAACGGACACAGCTCGAGGTCAATTCTGTCAGTTTCAAGGTGGCACAACAGGGAGCCTAAGCTGGTCTGGTCCTCCAGATGCTGTGAGAGCCACTTCCGGGGTTCGAGGACAAGATAAGTCACTTCAGGGTCGGCTCTCTCCACTTTGGGAGATTCTGCTACAGAGTGGCAGGTACTGGTCCACATCTAGAGTTCCCTCCAGCGTGCCCTGGGAGTGGATAGTGGGGCAAGCTCTCCTATGCCCTGCACTGCTCCTGTTTTACCATCATGATTGTGTTGGCTTATGGTTAGTAGGAATGTGAGGGCTGAGTGGGCGCTTCAGCCTCTATTCATCCTTGTACTCCCGCAGGGAAGAAGTCAATTTGTCACAAGACACAAATAAATGTCAAAGAGAAAGGCGTACGGGGAGAGTTCCAATTATGGGCTGAGGCTAAGAAGTCAGAGAAATTGAATTGTAATCCTGCATTTTGGGACTCAGAGGCCAATTATAAAAGCATTTTAAAAATTACAAGATGGAACAATGAAACTCTGAATTCCGAATGGAAGTGAGAGTGAGAGCTGCAAGTGTGTCTTTTACTTCCCAAATGGGCTAGTTATTAGCCAGAGCATTTATCCTGGTTTTTCGACCAGGAGAATAGCTCAGAAGCAATGTGCTCGCCTTGGAAGCACAGAGCAGCACAGGTTGGATCCCTGGGTATGTGCATATAAAACCTCTGGTTATTAAGAGCGTTATAAATAACCAATTATAATTATAATTTCCCGGCACAGTAGTGGATATCATATTACCATGCCGAGGTGTAGCCCGGATTGTCTGACAAGTGGGGCCTGAAGCTAATGTAGTTGGGCCCACTGCAGTGACATGGCGCTGCTGAATGGGCATTTACAGATTTTGGGTAGGCCTTGCCCGCTCAGGCCCTACCTTGTCTACGCCTAGACTCCTACTAATTATTTTCGCAAGAGTGCCACATTGTGTGCAATTGGCCCAGAAGTGTAAACTTTGACTCCACCCCTCATTTTAAGTTCATGAATGCATATGTATTCAAAGAAGTTCTCTAGTAAATGAAAGAGTCGTTTATTTCCAATTATAAAGCACTGCACCAAAGGTAAGTTTATCGATCCGTCTGTCCAGTCAAGTGAATTTGTTCTCCCACCAAAACATTAGCAATTCATAAGGCGAGGGCACGGCCCCTGCTAGACCTCTCTATACTATAACTGTTGGCGTCAAATGCCTTTGAAATGACTACACAGTGGTCTCCATACTCCAAATCCTATAAAATAAAGCATATGCTTCAATGTGCAGCACTGTAACAGATCAGGAAAGCCCCTCTTTCAATTGCATAAAGACAGGGTAGAATGGCTGCAGCACACTCTCTAACACAGCTTCCCCTTCTCACAAACTAACACACCCAGGACTACAGGGCGATCGTACATGCCAGAAGGAATGCCCAAACCCATGAATGATATGCCAGTCCAGTGCCGAGACTCTTAACCCAGGATTTATAAAGGGAGAAAAACCAGGACTACAAATCCCAGAATGCAAAGTCAAAAACAGGACTGGATCAACATCTCCCCATGTAACGGGGCATGTTGGCATGAATAGAATATGCCACTAAACTCTCCCATTTCTGACTTAATAAAAACTTGAGGCCTTATAACAAGTTGGACGGTGCAGGGAAAACACTGGTGTTCATTCCGTTGCTACCATTTTGTTTTGGCAGTACTGGAATTATCACAGTTTTCTCTGCGCCGCTGAACTATACACTTGACATTGGAGTTAAGGATTTATCTCCAGCACCATGCTGGAGATTAATCTGCCACTTTCAGGCCAAGTTTCGACAGAATTACCACAGCGAAATTACCACTCACGGTAATTCTGCCAAAATCCCCAGTGAGTAGCATGGACTCCAAAATGGAGATTAACACCACCCTACAACAGCTTGTAATCCCATGGTGAACCCACTGGACAAGGTTGCAGTAACGGTAAACATGTTTGGCAGTAATTCTGCATTTTTATAGCTGAATAACCACCAAACTCATAATGAGGTCCTTGGTCGCTACATTTTACCGCTTAGCAAGTATTACTGCCGACCAAAATGCCAGCCACTTATCCTGAATTTGGAAAAGGCAACACCCCCATTTCAGTTGTTTGTTACATTAGATTCCAGAGTCTGTGATGGGAACACCTGCGACTTCACCTACAGAGCCGACGGGGAATATGCTCTGCAAGCTGCATAGCATGTATCAGGCTTTGCTATGCATTACAAGAGAAAACCAATCAGTTGAAAATCAGTCCACCCCCAATCCATGACGTTTAGACTAGCTTAAACTGCTAGCCCAGGGGTCTGCAACCTGCAGCTCTCCAGATGTTTTGGTCACCAACTCCCATGACCCCTCACTATTGAATATGCTGGCTTGGCCTGATGGATATTGTAGTCCAAAATATAAGGCGAGACAAATGTTGCATACTCCTGTGGTAGGCCATGCCCCTTTCCAGGGAACAACAAGTTATAGTTGCAAGCACGCCTGTTGCAACTTTTTTAGTTGAACGGTTTAAGCACCTCAAGCTCAGTTCTACAGCGTCCAAACCACCCCTGTTTCTCAGGGTGACTACTGACTATGCAAGTCATTTCCATTTGGAGTCACTGGATTCAGATGCATTTTGCATGGATATCCTGAAAACATGGAGTGAATTTTGATCGTGAGGACTGGATTTAGAGACCCCTGAATTACATGTCAGATCAATCCTCTCAAAGCCTCTGCATAATTTTATTGAAAATGAATGGTACAAAATAAGGCGTGGATGTAATTTGAGGGCAATGTTGCCAATCTTCTATGAATTTCGGTTTTATAATAGGTTTCTTCAAAAGTGGTGCATGTGCTAGTTTTGATGTTGATTGGTTGAACTTTCCAAATTATACCAGGCATCTGCAATTCGTAGAAAGGTAAAACTCTACCTCTGGAACTGTTTTTGAGCATTTAATGTGTGGAAGAGGTGAACCGATGAGAAACCACATAATCACGTTCTCTGCTAAATGTCTGTGCTACGAGAAACATTTGTCCAATACACATTTGCACCAGTTCAAGTGTTTCCCCGAGTGCAAATACAGCCCATTGTTTCAGATAGGGCAAGCATTGCCCTGGGGCAACACTGCATGGAAAGAGTACAGATGTTACCTGGGAACATGGTTGCACTGGTCCTGATATCATTGCACTTGCACTGGTGCAAAGTTTCTGTAAGGGGGGGCCTGAGGTTTGCCTTGAACATTTACGCGGTCGGAATCTCTGCCAATACATTGTCTTTCGGCCCACCCTGTTGCACCGTAGACAGGTTCCGCTGGAAGAAACTCCAATCCGGTGGCTTTTCAATTTTAGCCACTATAAAGGACTTTGATTGTCAAAACTCCAGCCTCCCACCCTTGGCCCAACATAGAAATAATTGGATCACTTTGGAGGATTGGCCGAAGTGGCTTTTCAACTTGTTGCCTTTGGAGATTGCCAGCCTTACTGCTTTATTTCCATTGGGTAGGGGTGTTGCTAGGTCTGGAAAAGATCTGGGGCTACACTAATGTTGGGACTGTTGGGACTCTGGGATAGCTAGCCTTTTGGTTCTAGCCTCTGAGCTTCTATCCAGGGCTACAACCAAAAGGCCCGGGGCTATAGCCCCCTCAGCCACCCACTAGCAATGCCTCTGCCCTTGGGAGTGTGGTTTATATGGGTGTAGGAAGACACTTATTTGGCGATAGGTGAGGGCGGGTTAATTCTGTTCTAATGTTCCAGAATCCATAAACATTCCCAGAAAATAAGAAGTGTTTCTTAAACAGAGTCAATTGTTTTGGCTTGTGTGCATTTGAAATGGTATTGGCTTTTGTTTTGTTTTTTAAATCAATTTTTTTATTATTGATTTGCATAGTAAACAAGAAAATCATATGTCCTTAGCATGTGCATTTGGGTATTTACAATTCAGCATTACATCTTTGAATACAAGATTCTCACGATTATATCTCTGACATATTGGTCTCTTCTGATATGATATTTTATTTATATTGCGCTCATACACAACATCCCACCACCTTCCTTCTAGATGATAGAAACCATACTCAAATAATCCACAGTACCCGTTATTGGAAACATTGTACAGTATCCTTCTGCCCCTTCCCACCATACGCGACCCTGCCCCCATTCCTACTCCCTAAGGATTGCCTACTTCTCTGATGGTGTTCTCAAGTCTGGGAGGAAGTACGTTCATTCAGTATTTGACCCCCATCAATCTCAAATCCCTCTTCTGCTTCCAGATCGCTGTTTCTGCGTCTTATTTCTTATTCGGCCAAATCACATGGTTGAATATCCGTTATCCATTGTTGTATAAGTGGACCCCTAGAGAATTTCCATGATATTGCGATCCTCCTTTTGGTCAATATGAGTAAAAATAGTACTACCGTCTTCCGATTTTGATCCTTCTTACTCCTGAGTACCAATCCCCATAGGCAGACAGACGGCATTCGTTCATAAGAGCCATGCATTAAAGTGTTTATTCTATCCATCATTTCATCCCAATATTTCATGATTACCAGACAGTCCCACACCATGTGCCAAAAACCTCCCGAGCTCTGTTCACATCTTGGACAACAATGGGACACCTTTGGATCCATAGATTGAAGTTCTGCTGGGGTTATATGCACCCTATGTAGGAAATTATATTGAATTAATATTAATTTAAATCTAGCATTACAGGACACCTTTTTCGCTTGTTCCCATATCTTATGGTCCGATATTGAGAAATTGTATTATTTAAGAAGAACGGGGTACATTTCCTTGCAGGAGAATTCATCATGTTTCCCGCAATGCATTTTGCCACATATATATGTGGGGTTTGGGGGGGGGGGGGTTGGGAGAAGAATTAAGATAGGTATTTTAAGGGGATGTATATGAAGCAAAATGAACCTGACAAAATAAAATGATTAAACCGAGGGAATGAAGTAGGCAATAAGAAGTAGAGTAGGTAGATTGTTAATGTTGATATTTGGTATTGTAAAAGTAGTAATACAGAACAAATACTAATTATTCATAAAGTAACACATAAAAAACGACAAAATCTCCTACGAGGAAATGTATTTGACCAAATCACCCTAAACCGAGGGAGTGAAGCAGGCAATACGAAGTAGAGTAGGTAGATTGTTAATGTTGATATTTGGTATTGTAAAAGTAGTAATACAGAACAAATACTAATTACTTATATAGTAACACATAAAAAACGACAAAATCTACTACGAGGAAATGTATTTGACCAAATCACCCTAAAGCGAGGGAGTGAAGCAGGCAATAAGAAGTTCAGTAGGTAGATTGTTAATGTTGATATTTGGATATTGTAAAAGTAGTAATACAGACCAAATACGAATTACTTGTATAGTAACACATACAAATTACCTATGATGAAACACACAAGTCATACATAGAAAGTTCAAGAAACCTTCAATAACTTGTCAGGATGGCTGGGAGTAATTCCACTGTGTTCCAGATATAGTGCCCAGCGCACTTCTTGGTCCAAACTCAGTGCCAGGGATGTATTACCAAGCTCGCTTCTTGGCAATCTCAGCCATGTGGACATAGCACCCTGCTCACTTCTTGGAAATCACAATGCTAGGAATATAGCACTTTGCTAATTTCTTGGCAATCACAGTGCTAGGAATTTAGTGCCCTTCTCACTTCTTGGCAATCACAGTTGTGGGTATATAGTGGCCTGCTCACTTCTTGGCAATCACAGTGCTAGGTATGTAGCGCCCTGCACGCTTCTTTGCAATCTCAGTGCTAGGTGTATAGTGCCCTGCTCACTTCTTGGCAACATGTTAGGAATATAGCACCCTGCTCACTTCTTGGCAATCACACTGCTAGGTATATAGTGCCCTGCTCACTTCTTGGCAATCACAGTGCTAGATATGTAGCGCCCTGCACACTTCTTTGCAATCTCAGTGCTAGGTATATAGCACCCTGCTCACTTCTTGGCAATCTCAGTGCTAGGAATATAGCACCCTGCTCACTTCTTGGCAATCACAGTGCTAGGTATATAGCACCCTGCTCACTTCTTGGCAATCACTGTGCTAGGTGTGTGTCACGGGCTAGCGGTAGGAAGCCTGTGCCTTTTAGAACAGACCCACGTGTACATGGACATGTGGATCTGGACGTGCGTATTTAAAAGAGATATGTCTCTCAATAAAGTTTTCTTTGGTGAAAGAGGCTGCGGTTCTGTGCATCCTGTGTGTACTTATTTTCCATACCTGCTTTGAAGTAACAGTATGTAGCGCCCTGCACACTTCTTTGCAATCTCAGTGCTAAGTATATAGCGCCCTTCTCACTTCTTGGCAATCTCAGTGCTAGGAATATAGCGCCCGGCTCACTTCTTGGCAATCACAGTGCTAGGTATATAGTGCCCTGCACACGTTTTTGCAATCTCAGTGCTGGGTGTATAGTGCCCTGATCACTTCTTTGCAATCTCAGTGCTAGGTATATAGCACCCTGCTGACTTCTTGGCAATCACAGTGCTAGGTATAAAGCACCCTGCTCACCTCTTGGCCATCACATTGTTAGGTATATAGCACCCTGCTCACTTCTTGGCAATCACAGTACTAGGTATATAGCACTGTGCACACGTCTTTGCAATCTCAGTGCTAGGTATATAGTGCCCTGCTCACTTCCTGGCAATCACAGTGCTAGGTATATAGCGCCCTGCTCACTTCTTGGCCATCACATTGCTAGGTATATAGCGCCCTGCTCACTTCTTGGCAATCACAGTGCTAGGTATATAGCACCGTGCACACGTCTTTGCAATCTCCGTGCTAGGTGTAAAGTGCCCTGCTCACTTCTTGGCAATCAGAGTGCTAGGTATGTGGCAATCTGCTCACTTCTGTGCAATCTCAGTGCTAGGTATATAGCACCCTGCTCACTTGTTGACAATCTCAGTGCTAGGTATATAGCACCCTGCTCACTTCTTGGCATTCTCAGTGCTAGAAATATAGCGCCGTGCTCACTTCTTGGCAATCACAGTGCTAGGTATATAGCACCCTGCTAACTTCTTGGCAATCTCAGTGCTAGGTGTATTGCACCCTGCTCACTTTTTGGCAATCAGAGTACTAGGTATATAGCGCCCTGCTCACTTCTTGGCAATCACAGTGCTAGGTATATAATTCCCTGCTCACTTCTGTGCAATCTCAGTGCTAGGTAGATAATGCCCTGCTCACTTCTTGGCAATCTCAGTGCTAGGTATATAGTGCCCTGCACACTTCTTTGCAATCTCAGTGCTAGGTATCTAGCGCCCTGCTCACTTCTTTGCAATCACAGTGCTAGGTATATAGCGCCCTGCTCACTTCTTGGCAATCACAGTGCTAGGTATATAGCGTCCTGCTCACTTCTTTGCAATCACAGTGCTAGGTATATAGCGCCCTGCTCACTTCTTGGCAATCTCAGTACTAGGTATGTAGCACCCTACACACGGCTTGGCAATCACAGTGCTAGGAATATAGCGCCCTCCTCACTTCTTGGCAATCACAGTGCTAGGTATATAGCGCTCTGCTCACTTCTTTGCAATCTCAGTGCTAGGTATAAAGCGCCCTGCTCACTTCTTGGCAATCTCAGTGCTAGGTATATAGTGCCCTGCACACTTCTTTGCAATC
Organism: Ambystoma mexicanum; assembly: GCF_040938575.1. Taxonomy (NCBI): domain Eukaryota; kingdom Metazoa; phylum Chordata; class Amphibia; order Caudata; family Ambystomatidae; genus Ambystoma; species Ambystoma mexicanum. The sequence continues at coordinate 608,931,807 of NC_090938.1, forward strand.
TCAGTGCTAGGTATATAGCGCCCTGCTCACTTCTTGGCAATCACAGTGCTAGGTATATAGCGCTCTGCTCACTTCTTTGCAATCTCAGTGCTAGGTATATAGCGCCCTGCTCACTTCTTGGCAATCACAGTGCTAGGTATATAGTGCTCTGCTAACATCTGTGCAATCTCAGTGCTGGGTGTATAATGCCCTGCTCACTTCTTGACAATCTCAGTGCTAGGTATATAGCGCCTTGCTCACTTCTTGGCAATCACAGTGCTAGGAATATAGCGCCTTGCTCACTTCTTGGCAATCACAGTGCTAGGTATATAGCGCCCTGCTCACTTCTTGGCAATCACAGTTCTAGGTGTATAACGCCCTGTTGACTTCCGTCTCTTATGTTTTGGGGGACGCGAATGCGCTGTGTTTGCACCGCAGCTTTGATTAAACACCTGAGAAGGCTGGTGAAAGGCAGAGTTCGAGCGCCAACGGCCTCTATTTTCGTGCCTGCGGAGGCGTGAACGTAGCACTTGAAGTCGTACGAGGTGTACATTTAATACAGCAACTCCCAGTCATGAAAGTGATTCATTCTCGTTAGCAAATGAGCAGTAAAATAGATTACTCAGCACTACGCGCGCGCGACTCTAAGTAGCTCGAAGGTTCTGTGCCTTTCTGTAAGCGAAGTGGCATGTGAAAAAGTGCCAGGTAAAAATGTTTATACTGTCTTCAGATTTTAATCAGCATTGCTATGTCTTCGTTGCCCTTGAGTGCTGCCCTATCTATGCCCCCGCCCACCTGCTCTGATGTATTCCTATTGTTTTTGTCTAACTCTTTTGTACCTCTACATCACAACCTTATATGCAGTGGCCTCCACAGATGGCGGGGGCGGGCAGGAGGGCCAGGCTGCTCCCGACCAGGACTTTTGTCACTGGGACACCTCTCCCGTTTGGCACCCGCAATTCCCGCTCAGCACAGTCATTGTCCTGGCAGCAGGACACCTTACCCTTTCCAAACGGGAGAGGTGTCCCTCTGCCAGGGCAATGTCCCAAGGAGCTATGTGAGCTAATGGGAGCCAGTAGGCACTGATGGGCGGGAGGGGGGCTATTAGCAGGGACTTTTGTCCCTCTAGAAATGTGCAAGGGAAGGAGTGATCAGCAGTGAAAAGGGTGCACAATGTTGCAGGCTTTATGATATGACTGTGGCTTTACCCAGGGGGGATTTGTTAGGCTAAGATTAATCTGCTTGATGCTATTGTGACTTTGCATGAAGGATGGGAAGAATAAAACTAAAGCCGCCCTCCTATTGCTCAACATATTTCTATAATGACGTATATAGTGTAAAGTTAATTATGAAGGGGTAGTTTCTTATGTAATGTTCTTTGCTTCAAGGCATTGCTTTCAATAAAGTATTATTTAAGCACATGAAGTGCAAAGGCAAACCTTAATAAATATCTATATCACCTGTGAAGATGTGCTTAGTTTCCTAAATTGTCCACATCCCGGTTTCACCATTTAACCAAAGTGTGTGATCCTGGGCAGATCATTTAATGACATTGGGCCTCCTTACAACCCAGGCGTTAAGGGTTTAACGGCGCCGTCGGCACCGTTAACCCTTAACGCCTGATTACCATTTTAACGCCTGCTTTTAGCAGGCGTTAAAATGCAAGGCGCTAACCCGCCTTGGTGCTAATTACGGCACCGTAATTTACGGTGCCGTAATTAGCACCTTCCCCACTCCCATTATGCCCTATGGGGCAAAAATGGGAATGGGGAAGGGTAAATGGGGAATGGGGATTTACCGCCCCACTCACCTTGGAATGGGGCGGTAAATCCACCATCCACCATGGTGTAAACAGAGTTTACACCATGGTGGTAAAGTAGGGAACTTACCGCCTGGGTTGTAATGAGGCCCATTGTGTCTTATCTGCAGCTCTGTGATTCACTCCAGAGCTTATATTAATATATCATGCTGTTATTTTAAAAAGGCCTGACTATAGAGTTGCTCCATATATAACAAAAGTGCAATTTAGGTATTTTGCACCACAAAGTTATTTGCCACTTGGTTTACTTATGGCAACTTATTCTAAAGTCACTTCCATGGTGCCTCCAAGTATTAAAGACTGATGATGCTCCTTGCAATGTGCTTTTCTGTGAAGTCATTTCTGTTGGTGCAACGCATATGCAAATTGGGGGGTTTGCATGTATTTTGCCCCACAGGGCCTGGAACGAGCTCTAATAGATGAGTTTCTTGCATCTGTAATTATTCTGCAGGTTTTTTTGTGTTAAAATGCCATCTACCACTAATGTTACCAAAAAGGTAGATTGGGGCAGGGGTGGCCGGTTTGTAGGCACGAATGAGACCATATGGAATTGCATGCACTGCATTTGGGGGGAAGTAGCAGGATGTTTTTCGTGGATCACCCCCTTCATCCCCCCGCCCACCCACTCTTACAATGCGGGACCCTCCCCTGCTTATAGGGCACCAGGGTTGGGAAAGCAGATGCTTATTTTTTTGGGCAGGTGAGCCACGTTTAAATTGTGGATAAGGGGCTTGGCAGCCGGGTGAGTTGAAAGCTATGTTGTACCTCGATCAATATCTTCTACCCAAACACAAAAAAGTACCCGTAATCCTCTCTTCAAAACCTGGAGCGGTGGAAAAATAAATTGGCAGAATCTATGGCACATTTTGATCTCCACAAGAATGGAGCAGGACAATATTGCTTACAAAATCTGAGGTAGGTGTGCCAGTTCCAGACTCACGGGGCCAGTTCTGAGATTTTGTTTACCCGTGGATAGATGCTTTATGGCAGGGATCTGCAACATTTGGGTCTCCAGAGGTTTTGGACTACAACTCCCATAGTACTAATCAGCCTATTCACGTATGCTTTATGGAAACCAGTGCTATCCAAGGACTCCCGGAAGCAACTTCAGATGTCACCAGTGGACACTGTCCACTTATGAACATTGTGCTCTAGGAAAGCTGCACCTCAACAACTGACAGGGTGGAGGTCATTGCTTGGATCCGTCTATGTATCCAGCTATTGCCTCTACTGGCGCCATGGATCTGTTGTCTATATATCCAGCTTCTGTGTCTACTGGCGCCATGGCTCTGTCTTCTATGTATCCAGCTTTAGCCTCTACTGGTGCCATGGATCCGTTATCTATGTATCCATCTTCTAGCTCTACCGGCGCCATCGCCATGGATCTGTCATCTACGTATCCAGCTTCTGATCTCTACTGGTGCCATGGATTCATCGTCTAAACAGCTTTTGCCTCTGCTGGCACCATGGATTTCTCATCTATGTATCCAGCTTCTGCCTCTACTGGCACCATCGCCATGGATCTGTCGTCTACGTATCCAGCTTCTGTCTCTAGTGGTGCCATGGATCCGTTGTCTATCCAGCTTCTGCCTCTACTGGCACCATCAACATGGATTTCTCGTCTATGAATCCAGCTTCTGCCTCTACTGGTGCCATGGATCCGTTATCTATGTATCCAGCTTCTGCCTCTATTGGCACCATCGCCATGGATCCGTCGTCTACGTATCCAGCTTCTGTCTCTACTGGTGCCATGGATTCGTCATCTATACAGCTTTTGCCTCTACTGGCACCATGGATTTCTCGTCTATGTATCCAGCTTCTGCCTCTACTGGTGCCATGGATCCGTTATCTATGTATCCAACTTCTGCCTCTACTGGCACCATCGCCATGGATCCGTCGTCTACGTATCCAGCTTCTGATCTCTACTGGTGCCATGGATTCATTGTCTAAACAGCTTTTGCCTCTACTGGCACCGTGGATTTCTCATCAATGTATCCAGCTTCTGCCTCTACTGGCACCATCACCATGAATCTGTCCTCTACGTATCCAGCTTCTGTCTCTAGTGGTTCCATGGATCCGTCGTCTATCCAGCTTCTGCCTCTACTGGCACCATCAACATGGATTTCTCATCTATGTATCCAGCTTCTGCCTCTACAGGTGCCATGGATTCGTTATCTATGTATCCAGCTTCTGCCTCTACTGGCACCATCGCCATGGATCCGTCGTCTACGTATCCAGCTTCTGATCTCTACTGGTGCCATGGATTCATTGTCTAAACAGCATTTGCCTCTACTGGCACCATGGATTTCTCGTCTATGTATCCAGCTTCTGCCTCTACTGGCACCATCACCATGAATCTGTCCTCTACGTATCCAGCTTCTGTCTCTAGTGGTTCCATGGATCCGTCGTCTATCCAGCTTCTGCCTCTACTGGCACCATCAACATGGATTTCTCATCTATGTATCCAGCTTCTGCCTCTACAGGTGCCATGGATTCGTTATCTATGTATCCAGCTTCTGCCTCTACTGGCACCATCGCCATGGATCCGTCGTCTACGTGTCCAGCTTCTGTCTCTACTGGTGCCATGGATTCGTCGTCTATACAGCATTTGCCTCTACTGGCACCATGGATCCGTCGTCTACGTACCCAGCTTCTGTCTCTACTGGTGCCATGGATCTGTCATCTATTCAGCTTCTGCCTCTACTTGTGCCATCTCCCCTTTTCTGTTCTAATACCTGGCTCACCACGTACACTTGATAATCCTAATCAAGGCTGTGGCTCTTTCATGAGACACATGCAAACAACTCCTGCTGCAGTGGTTTAAGCTCCAAACGAATGATCACCTTGACTACTGAGCCGGATCCCAAACTTTAAGCCAGCCAAAATACCCTAAACACCCAGCCTGTCCTTGTTCAGGATTCCCACTAAAAAGATCAAAAGAAAACCTTGCAGCCTCAATCTGATTGCCAGATGTGGATGCTTTCAAGGCAAAACATTACTAAAGCCCTCATCTGCATATTTCCTGCCTCGCAGCATTGAATGATGCTGTGTGGGTGCACCAATAACTTTTTGATGCCCCACCAAATCTCTCTGGTTGGAGTTCTGAAATATCAGTAAGCTTGACCTGCCCTCCCACCACTGTTCTGATCACTGTGTGTGGATGTGTAGCACAGCCTGCACTCAATATTACTAAAGACTATGGCCTCATCACGAGTTGGGCTGTATCCCAGCTGTAATACCGCCTGACTGTAATAGACTAGCACCCACCAGTCTGGGGGTATTACCGCCGGATCACGGGTTGGGCGTTAACGGTAAATCCCCATTGGGTCCATTGAATCCAATGGGGCATTTTCAGTGCTAATACTGCAGGCCAATTCAGCCGGCGCTAAAACCGCCAAAAACAGGGCGCTAAATGGGATTTTCATCTCCAGAAAAAAGCTGGTGGTAAAACAGCCCATTTTGCGCCCAACTCGTGATAGGCGTGATGAGGCCCTATGATTGGACAAGCAGACCCAAGGTTGCAAGGCTGTTGCAGATACTGACAAGGAGCTCACCACCACAGTGCTGCTGCCAATGAATACCAGAATTGCTGTCATGCACTGTAGAGGAAGGGGAAAACGTTGGTACAAAGTGCAGGTGTCCTCACCCGCAAGCCGCCTCCTTGTGTCCTTTATAGCATTGCCCCGTCCCCACGCGTGCACTAATGTCACAGACCCCATCCACGGGGGCACGTAGGATACAGTATTGAAAGGTACCAGGAACATGTACTCAGCGATCAACATACACTGTACATTTTCCTTAGGAATTTAGAAGAGTCGCTTTAATTGATCACACTAGTGCATAGATCTTCAACCTCTGTCTCTCCTGATGTTTTGGATTGGGACTCCCATGATCTCCCACTATTCAATTTTTGTGGCTAGGGCTGATGGGAGTTGTAGTCCAAAATAATTAGCAAGTCAAAGGTTGCAGGCCACTGCACTAATGTTTCCTACCAATAATAGGCGTGAACTCTGTGTCAGCACTCGCTACACTTCTTGGTCATTCCAACACCAAGATAGGGCCTCGTGTCCTCGCTGCAGATCCCTATTCCAGCCTGGTCCTGGAAACAAGCTGGGATGGAGCTCCTGTGTGGGGCCACTGCGACCCTGCCAGTCGCTGCGGCGGGCCGGAGCTGCCATCTTTCTGTTCTTGCCAGCTCGATTGAGGCCTTTATTCAGCCCCTTTGCACACACAGACTGGATCCCGCTGGGTCAATGTAATACCTTGTAACACCTATGTCAGACTCCAAAGGGCACACAGTGCTGGGGAAGGCTCCAGAACTGTAGTCTGAGTCCCGCTCTGCTGCTCTGCTCATGGACCAGGTGAGGGGGAGACGGCAAGGTCCAAGCCCCCTGGGGCCCGCTTTGTCCTGTGTCTACCATTGCTGCCCTGGATGGCGGACTGCTCTTCACAGGGGCCGTTGGACTCCAGAAGATGACTTCTCCTCGTTCTGCTGCACAAGAAGATCCTGGACAACAGGAGAAGACGTGGAGGAAAAGACTTGTTACCCATTATGTTGTAACCTAGTATTGATAAACCCATGTGAAGGAGGTGGTCCGTGACTGTGGATTCAGGTAAGTCTTTCTCATTAAGGTAAGTTCAAATGTACAGAGAGTGGAGACCCGAATGTGCCCACCACCCAGGCAATTTCCAAATACCACCGGAGGAACACTGGGCACACAACATTCCACACATTGTACTTGTTTACCTCACACACTCACAACATCACAAACGCAACAGGAGCAGATTCCCACAGTGACCTGCTGTCAGGGGTTGGCATTATCTGTACCGAGGGGTTTTCCACACCAAAAAGGAAAGCCCAGAAGAATGCTGGGCACGGTATCGCCCGCACTGAAGCCGAGAAGGATCCTGTGCACTATATCCATGACACTGTGAGCAGACCAAAACGAGTGCTGGCTGCTAGATCCTCAAGACTAGGAAAACAGACTCTGATTAAGAGTTTATGCAGATAAATCTCTTCACCAAATCAATTCTCTGTCCTGACTATTTGAATAAAGATGTGCTATCCTTGAACTGGGAGGATAGCTCAGGGGCAATGTGTTTGTCTTGGAAGAAAGGCAATGCAGAGCAACACAGGCTCGAATCCAGCTGCTGTGCTTAGAGACTGTTTTCTGTTATTAAGCGTGTTATAAAAGATTAGTTAATTATTCTATGTTTTAGTGAAAACCTTTAGAGCCTTTAGCCTTTCATCCAACACTAAAATCTTTGGCACTGAAAAAGATTGTGACTATGTCGGTGATCTGATGATCTCACATTTTTGCTTACCCGATACTAATGATGTGCCCCCATCAGTTCCCCCAGGGAGTGACATCTAGGGTGTGCTGTCGCACCTGAAGCGTTCCAAGTGCCAGGTGGAATTACCAATAATGATCTCACACCCAAATAACCGGACACACCCAAAGAATTTAGCAAAATACTACTTTATTATCAGCTCAATAAAGAAGGGCAACCTGGCCAACAACGATTCGTAGTCCACACACCGACACTAATAATTTGATTACACAAAGGCTTTATACCTCAATGTGCGTCAGCTATGACATCATCTTACGTTGCCAACTGCAAAACCTATTGACGGGAGGGATTGGTTAAGGAAACAAATGTATCTATATATCATATGAGTGTTAGTGTCATTATTGCATGCCCCTTAGCTAGTAGGCACACCTTGAACTACCTCTAAATACATATAATACAGATTATAGAAGAATAACAGCAGCAGATTGGCTTCTGCAACCATTTACAACACACTGCTAGATATACCCTTATGATTGGTTGGCATTCTCTCCCAACCTTGGACTTTTGGCTCATTAGCAGCAGGTAAGCAAAACCAAACTCAGGTGCAGAGAATAACATCATACTACTATCCACTTGCCAAATTAGTCCATCTCTCATCGATCAGGCCCTAAACCAAGGCCTCTTCTCTGTAGTTGACCTTGCGGACTGCTTTCTTCTCTGGGACTTTTAAGGGAGTGTAGGTACACCATTATCTTCGTTTGGAGCTTAATGAATAGGACTTGTTTACGATTTCTGGATTACGTGTGAGGAGACCACTTTTTTTGTCCATTTCGACTTTTTACTTAGTGCTATTTAATTCAATTAGGCTGGGTGTCATTACTCTTCTTGGATGCTCTACCTCACATAGGCTTTCTCATCTTTGATTGTCCAATACCTGGCAATTGCAGATGTTTTCTTCTGTGTTTAATCTAAAAGAAATATGTCTTATGCACATGGCTTATCCTCTTGACTCCCTTTGTGCCTTGCAATTATTCCTTGATGTGGCATCATTGAGCCCAGGCCAATGCATATTTTTTGTTCCTCACACAAAGCTGTTTTTTCAATGTCTCTTAACTCTGAAGCCCTGGTTTGTCTCTGAGGTAGTTTGATTGGTTTCAGCACGACATTGTTGCATCATGGCTGCTCTAGTCACTTTTATTTTAATGATAATGATGTGTTATTTATATAGCGCCTTTATCCAAAGCGCTTTACAGAGCTCATATTTACATACAATATCACCCAACCGAAATTGGTACTTTATCGACATCTGATGGATGAAAGGCTGAGTTGGCCTTTGCTGGGATTCGAACCTGCGAAATTCAGATCGCGCTTATATCGCAGCAGCGAGAGCTCAATCCGCGGAGCTATCTCACCAGCTATGTTCTTCTGCAGCAAGCTTCTATATGTCTCATCTACCTTGCATTTCCGCGTATGCACATTCTTTTAATCTCTTCTCACTTATGTCTTTGGTGCACATAATTTCTTCATATTTGATTACATGTTTCTCTTGTTACTTCAGTTACATCTTTTATTCTTTAAGTATTTGCATATCGTTTCTGTGCATCCTTGTATCTTCTCTTCATGTCGTTACTCTGCCCTCATCTGATTTCAATTACAGCCCTTCAATGTCCAATGGTGCATGCAGACATCCTTCCACCACTTCAGTGCAAGGGTACATTCGATATGGTTGTCTGAGTGCATAATATCTCTTGTATCTTCGATGGGTATTGGGATGATACCTGGTGTCATGCATAGTGCTCTCTTACTGCTGTTCCAGTATGACGCAGGTGAGGGGGCGGGAACTAGACATGACGTGTTCATCTTCTCCTCTACAGGGGAGAGGATTGGAGGTTGGAGGAAGTGAAGCAAGGAGGTTGGAAACTGGTACAACACAGATGTGAGTTCAGCTGCTGGCTGTGCCTGTAGCTTGCTGGGTGTTCTGACAAAGTGCTCTGGACCTGCTTTTCTTTACCGATCAGCTCAGATATCAGTGGCTCGAAGAAAGTTGTCACAAAAAATGACATCCTCTCTAATTCAGGTTATAGGCAGCTTTCCTATAGCATAGAGCCTTTGCGCATGCCCTTTCAACTCTACTTGCCCTCTGGCACCCAATCTGTCACTGCTCATGCTTTACCATTCTGGCACAAGACTAAATATAAAAGAATGCAGCTAAATTTCCCTTCCCTCCCTGACCCCTCACATTAGTCCCTTTCACCCTCTATTTCTCCCTTTCTTTCATTCCTTCCTTCCTCTACCCTCTTCTACCTACCTCTCCTCTCTTCCTCTTCACTTGCTCTCCTTTACCTTCTCCATCAGCTGTTGCTTGTCTCCACCCCTGCTCCATTTCTCCCTACAATTACTGCATCTTCCATTCCTCCCTACTCTGACCACCCCGTTCGTCTCCATTTTTTCTCCTCACACTGCCTTGTCCTTCTCTGCCCTTCCCCCTCCTCTCACGACCTTGTTCTTCTCTGTCCTTTCTCCCTTCTCTCATGGCCTTGTTCTTCTCTGCCCGTTCTACCTCCTGTCATTGCCTTGTTCGTCTCTGCCTTTTCGCCCTCCTATCATTGCCTTGTTCTTCTTTGCCCTTTCTCCCTCCTCTCACAACCTTGTTCTTCTCTGCCCTTTCTCCCTCCTCTCATTGCCTTGTTCATCTCTGCCCTTTCTCCCTGCTCTCACTGCCTTGTTCTTCTCTGCCCTTTCTCCAACCTCCCATTGCCTTGTTCTTCTCTCTTTCTCCTGCTCAACCTTCATTGTTCTTCTCTTCCCTTTCTCCCTCCTCTCACGGCTGTGTTCTTCTCTGTTCTTTCTCCCTACTCTCACTGCCTTGTTCGTCTCTGCCCTTTCTCTCACTGCCTTGTTCTTCTCTGCCCTTTCTCCCTCCTTGCAAGGCCTTGTTCTTCTCTGCCCTTTCTCCCTTCTCTCATTGCCTTGTTCTTCTCTGCCTTCTCTCGCTACTCTCAATGCTTTGTTCTTCTCTGTCCTTTCTCTCACTGCCTTGTTCTTCTCTGCCCTTCCTCCCTCTTCTCATGGCTGTGTTCTTCTCAGCTCCTTCTCCCTCCTCTCACACCCTTGTTCTTCTCTGCCCTTTCTCTTACTGACTTGCTATCTACCCGTTCTCCCTCCTCTCAGTGCCTTGTTCTTCTCTCTTTCTCCTCCTCCTCTCACTTCCTCGTTCCTCTCTTCTTTCCTTACTTCCTTCCCCTCTGTCCACTGCTCCACCCCCATTAATTTATTTCTCCTTTCCATTGTTCTTCCTCTTTTTCCATATCTCTCCTTCCTTTCTTGCCTCTCCCTCTTGTCTCTGCTTGCTTTGTTTACTTTTACTTTCTAGTTCCAGTTCACCCGACTTGTGTTGTGTTGTGTTCATTCGTGTGTTATGGCGCATATGTTGACTTTGTTCAGTGGTTGGTGTGATTCTATGCTATTCGGTGTTTTCTGTTTTGTGCACATTCTCTCGTTCTCTTATCTCTTGTTTACTTATCTTAGTGTTGCTGATCCTCTTTTACCGCTTCTCCATTTTCCTTTTCTTCTATTTATTTGACTTGCCACTTTTCTCTTTCACAATACCAATGTCTCTTTTTTTCTGTTCTTCTGCCTGCCTCAGCCTCTCTCTCTCTCTCGCTCTCATGTTTAAGAAGTGGCATTGTGGGTACAGATCCTGTAACTAAAGAATACTAATTAGGCAAAGGCTGCCGCTTTTGATTGGCTCTGCTCATGGCAGAATTTACATATCAAGAGCCCTTGATATCAACAGTGAATGAATCTCTTCGGGGAAATCAAAGGTTTGAAAAGATGTTATGTTAAATGGCAGGACTATTAGATTGGGTAACTAATGGATACAGTATTATGAAATAATTACGGCGTTCGTACACACTTTCGAGTGGGTTCTGTGCATAATGAGCAGGAAAAAGAAAAGCTGCTTAGTCTACATCTGAAGCCTGCTCTGATCACAGCACAATCCCATGTAGCCACTATTATTTCTGCAGACCATGGCATAAGAACAAGATGTGGCTGTTGTCAAGAGCCAGCCACTCATGATGTTTCATCAATGTCATTTCTGTTCGTGTATTTGATCGAAATGTGCCTACACTGTAGTAAACACAAAACCACGTTGTTGTTTTTTTTTAATCACAACCTCCTGAGAATAGTTTTTTTTTTCTTTTTCTGGACATTTTGAAAATCCAATGGGAGTGGCCATGTTGCTAAAGCCCATGATGCATTGTGTTTGACGGTTACCAGTCATTTGATCGGAAAAAAAGGTCGACAGGACAAATGGTCGACACAATTTGGTCGAAAGACAAATGGTCGAATTTTTTATTTTTAATATTTTCACTTTTTTTATTTTTTTTGGGGGGGGGGTTATTTTTTTTGGGGGGGGTCCCCCCCTAACCCACTTTTTTTGCTTAAAACCCCTTTTTTTCCTAAACGAAAACCTAAAAAATATATATATAAATAAATAAAAAAATCGACCATTTGGCTTTCGACCAAATTCCGTCTACCATTTGTCTTTCGACCAAATGTCTTTCGACCAAATGACTGGACAGCGTGTTTGATGACATCACAGTGTAGGAAGCTGATCTAAAAGAAGCTAGCTTTGTCATCAGCTTCCTCTTGTTGTGATTGGACACAGTCTGAAGCTTCTGTAGCATTTATTATCTTTGATTCCTCCCCAAATGGGCTGGATTTTAAAACTATGCCCCCCGAACCGCTTCAACACTTAGAAACCCATGTATGGAGACTAATCGTAGACCTGCGTCTGTGGCCGGTCGCAGGCAAGAAGCTAACAGCCAGGAACTGTGGGGCTGAAAAGGCAGTCTCTTTTTAAGAGGCAGGTCACAAGCAGGCAGCAGATTAAGAGACAAGACGGCCTCATTACGAGTTTGGTGGTATCTCGGTGCTTAATCTGCCGAGATGCCAAATGGAAGAACTGTTACCGTGACATGGTCCGGCGGAATTGCTGCCGGATTACAAGTGCTGGTAGGCGGTGTTAGTCCACATTAATTGCAGTCCCATGGGGATTTTGCCATAATGATGCCAGTTATGCCATTGTTTTGCTGGAAAGGGGGTGGATTTACCTCCAGCTCGTAGCTGGAGGTGAATCTGCCCCCTCTCTGCTTCCACCTCTCTGCCAAACTTGCAGTTGGGCGGTGCAGTAATGTGGCAGTAACGCAGTAACGCAATTACCAGCGATTGTACTGAAGCACCCAACTTGTAATAAGTACACAACAGGATCCAACCTCCCATCCTTTCTGCTCGGCCACTCTCAGAATCCTCACATGCACGCCATTCCACAGCAGGCACTCTGATGTATACACAGGCGTACATGCTGCTGCACTCAGATCTAAGCCGACGCCACAGCTAGTAGGAGGTTGCCCTAAGAGTGTTGGTGATGGCAAAATATCAAGGCAAGCAGACATTTGCCTTTGAACTCTTCCAGTGTTAGGCACAGACACACTGGGCCTCATTACGGCCTGTGCGGAATGAGTTAACGGGTCCCGCTAATGGGTGCAGACCTGTTAACACCATTCTGCACGATTACAAGCTCCCCTCGCGGCACCCGGTAAGGAAGGCCTGGTCAAACCAGGCGTCGTTAGCGGGTCCCGCGAGGGGAAGAGGGAGAAAACAAAGGGCCGCTCGTAATCGGCCCGTTGTTTGCTCCCTCACCCATTCCCATTGAGCCCTATGGGGGCTCAGATGGGAATGGGGACGGTCCGGGCCCGGGTTCCCAGAGGGAGGAATTACTGGGCCCTCCGTACTCGGAATGGCCCGGTAATTCCTCATTCTTGGAACCCGGTAAAGGAGCCCAGTTTGGCGGCAGCCATGGAGCTAAAAGCTCCATGGCTGCCGCCAAACTCGTAATGAGGCCCACTGATACACAACTGGTGCTCAAGAGGAGATCAAGGACGGTGTCACGTACTTAAATGATTTGGCCGGTGTTTAGCTTTACAAAGGCTGGTGCCATGCTGTGATAAAGTCTGTGGTTGGATTTAATATAAGAAAACAATATAGGAAAACTATCTTCGTTTTTAAGACACGGAGAGACAATTGTTCCAAAGCTGAAGAAGTTGGCTCTTAAATTTAGTACCCATTTTATATGTCAAGTCCACTTTTTCGATTTTCTGTAACTTTTGAATTGATTTACTAATCATGAATGCATGTGTAATTCATGCAGGCTTGGCTAATTCTCATCTTCATATTTGCCATTCCGGACATAAGATCTAAAAGCCACTCCAGGGTTAGCCTAGCACTCCCACTTATTAGTCTTTGCTCAGAAAAGACCGTGACAGATGGACTAATCATAAATCATGTTATTGATTCGATTCATTTTTAAGACAATTCACATTAACGTAAAATAAATTGAAAGGGCTTTTATAACTTGAAATACATTTGAGTTACACCACAGTTTAGAGGGACATGTTAAGATGAAACGCTTTCCCTTTCCATGCATACATAGTTAACGCCCCATGTCATATAGTGACCATCATTTTGCAGCATATTGCATTGAACTGCATGCTTCTATCACTTTGCTTATATCAACTATTGCCCGCTGTCTCATTCTTTTATCTTCCCCTCGCTCACTTTCTTTCCTCCAGCAGACTAGGGCCTGAACAGCCCTGCCATTTGATGCAGTATAAAAACCTAACTTAAAATAAAAATGTTTTATTTTGTTTTTTAATTTTGGTTTGATTCTCTGCCACTCAACATGATATGATATGGGATTTGTAACGTGCCTATACACACGTGTTTCTTACTATTTTATATTAATTTGAAATGCAATTGCAATATGTGGATTGTTTTTGTCCAGAATATTTTGTTGCCGGAACCTATTACTGTCATAGAATATTGAAAAGCATTACTTTATTTATGTATTGTTCACTTCTTAGGCACCTATACAGGAAGCAAATACTGCTTCAAAGCACCCACAGAAAAACAGGGAGGGGACAGGGGATGATAGACAGATATATTCCAGAAATTGACTGCAGGGCCATGTAAAAAAAAGTGTTTCCACTGGCCATTACATAGACTGGTGCTGCAACGGTTCCATGTAATTTCATTGCGGGATGTTTTTTCGCGGGGACTTTTACTGCACATTTTTTAACGAAAAAAACCCATCAAATTTTTTTTTAAATTATTTTTAGGGGGTCCAACCAAACCCCCCATTCCCTTACATTTTTGATCTATTCCCAAACAACCACATCCCATATATATAATTTTCTAACCACCCAAAATAATTCAATAGGTTTTTTTTTCGTTCAAAATTTGCAGTAAAAAACCCAGCGAAAAAACGTCCCTCGATGAAAGGAGGTTGTACCACTGCAACAAGCATGTGAGCCTGAGTGCAATGAGGGTACTGTACAATATCTTCCCACCCGCCTGTCTTTTATCTGGGCAGGACAACTACTGTAATGTATTTGAATCGAAAACATGTCATTCTCATAACATGTCATGCCAAATAAATAAGAGATGATAAATGAAACATTTGACCAAACCTTCAGTTTGCGGTAGTGCGCCAACCATGTCAAATAGTGAGTATTTGTGCCAATGTAGTGGTGATTTCATGTGTGAAAAAAGAGATGTATGTTTTGAATGTCACTGTCAAGTATAATGTGCAGTGTTCGCCAGTGAACTGTCTGTGTTCTCCAGTGAACTGTCTTTAGTGTTGGGGAGAAGAAACCTATGCAGTGACTAGTCACACTTGATCCACTGCACAAGGGTGCCCCCAACAGCCCTCCTTCAACAAGTTCATTAACACGGCTTGGTTCTTTGGGGCGTGCATGAAACAATGCAACTTTGTGTGCAGTGTGGTGCAGTGATGCCTTCGAGAATAGCATGCTGCAGCCTTTCTGCGGGAAATGTGACAGGAGCAGGGCTGTGTATTATAATCCCATGTGCAGCACTTGATAACTGCATCCATGTTGTAGCTCCAAGGCCACTTAGCACCTGCATCATCAAAGCTCACAAACGCAACTGTTGAGTGAAAATCCACCAAATGCACCGTGGAAAGATTTGCACTTTCTGGTCCTGTATGTGTTGCTTCTGAGTAGGTATGTACTGGACCACTTTAGATCATATTGTATGCGATTCACCCTCAGTTTGCTATAAGGTGTACACTGTACTGGGGTACAAATGCACTCTCCTATCTTAATTTTCACAGTTGTTCACTGATATTCTGTGGGTTTAACAAGACATGCCTGCCACAGCAGGCGTTCCATTCCACATTGTTAAGGTTGATTAGCTACCATTGTCAAATGTGTGTTTTTTTATTATTAACATTCCTGTTCAATAGAATGTACAATTTAAGAAATGCAATTGTATTCTTTGCGTTCAAGCAATGATTCTCTGCACTGTTTCTCAGCCTAGCCGACACATGTTTCGACCTCTGGTCATTCTCAAGGCTAGTGATTATTGCATTTACAACCAATATCCATGGAGATTTACACAAATATAACAATATATATATGTAATAGTTGCAGTAGTGGGAACATCCAACAATAGTCAAACCATGACCATAGTCAATTTCATATGGCCAGAGCAATTGACCAATCCAAAAATGAGCAAATTACATTGTTAGTCAAAAATATTGCCATTGAATATATGAATCAGCCAAAAAAGAATCAAAATCGACATTATGAAAAGAGATTGAAAAATAATATATATATAAAATGAATATAAAAAAGGGGAAAGAGAGCACAAAACAGAATAGAGAAGAGAGAAAAAATGAAAACTTCATATTAGTAAAACATTCCATTGCAAAGGTTTAATAAAGACTCACCCTTATATGTATATTCCATTACTGAAAGTTCACATTCTTCAATGCTCGTTAATAGTCCTTCTTTCTTATGAGCGATAGAAAAATCGTAAAATGACCTTTGGCCTTTTGTAGTAACACCAATTATTATAACATAGGTTTATATTCGGAGTGTAGTTGATCACCCACACACTTGTGCACGTTAAGTTGTTCCAGCTCCATCTGCTCATGCTAGTTGAAAGTCCACCCTGTTAATAATGATCGAGGTGTATCATTTAGGCCCGCAATCAAGTGTCTAGGATCATGCTACTCACCCTGTAGTTAATACTCATCCTGTAATTTTGAGATAAATGTTCTTGAGATCCTAGTGGGGCATAATTGAGTTATTATGTTGAAATCATCTATATTGATTAAATATTTAATTAATATATGAATTAAGAAATAGATGGTTCTCATCCCCTGGTGTTCACTGTCGTGCGATTGGTTCCAATGGTGTGTTTCTAGTTGGCTTGTTCGAAGTTAGTAATTTAACTGCATCTATTTGAAAAATAAACATCATTTGCCAAAATTATTTGTTTATTGTTATATTGCTTGCTGTCCTTGTCTCAGTCTACAGAATGATGCTTTTTGCAAAACCTAAGTATGTATCCTTACTTCAAATGCTTCTGAAATGTGTAAGGCAATATCTCATAGTATGGGTGTCTGGTAAGGAATCACCCTCGGCAGTCCGCATGGTGTATCCCAGCAACGTCAGCACCATGATGTCAGATGTAAACAAAGACTCACACGCTCTGTGTGTGCTTGTGTTGTCAGCAAGTGTTATTTCTACTATAAAGTTGTAAGGATGCTATAATTGGCAATTGCATCAAAATAATATGTTGAGTATTTGCAAAGTCAACCAATTTGAGCACATGTTCACTGTGTCTGTGTATAAGCAGTAGTTGCTTGTAATAATTCTGCTGCATAATTGCAGAGATGCTGTTATTAGCAATTGAAACTTAATGAAGCATTGGGTATCTGCAAGTTCAGTCATATGTAGCTCTTTGGTATGGTACAAATAATGCTCTGTTAGTAGTTAAGGATGATTAACTAAGTCTGGCTCACGCATACATTATCTGAATTCATATCGTAATCTGTTAATGAAGGAATGAGAGTATGAATTATTCCGAGACAAATATAGGATATTGCAATGGTCTGGGTGTTCAGCACCCTCTCACAAGATCACCAGTGATAAATTGTTACTTCGTATAGATCTCACAAAGTTTACATGGATTCCAGCGTAATATTACATTGATCCATTATCCTGTACTTAAAATGTAAATGGAAAGCACTTCAGAGGAATACATTCATTTTGTGTTCCCGGTTTAGACTTGTAGTCAAGCAACATAATTTGCAAATACATTTTGAACCACACTGTCTCAAAAGAAGTTTCTGGTTGCCACCTCATGTATCACATTGAACTTTCCACAAACCGATACATCTCATGTCATTCTTATTATCCAATTGATGTATTTCCTGCTAGTGATTGGCAAATGGTAGTCTCATATTCTGACTATTGAGGCTGGACATATGTTCTTGTATGTGAATACATAATTCCTGTATCGTGCTACCTACGCACATTTTATTGCATACACAAATAATGGCATATACCATATATTTGGATTGGCAATTTATAAAATCTTGTATTGTTGTAACTAAGTCATTCTCATAAACAAACTTGTTACTGTCAGGATGTGCATTCCTGCACATGCTGCAGTTTCTGCATTTGAAAAAACACTGGATGTGTGTTCTCATTCAATTGCATCCACTTCTTTTAGATTCATCTATAGGTCTGAGAAATGACGGACTTATCTTGACTTTTACAGTTGCTGCTCGAGTATAAACAAATATAGGTTGGTCATCTATATAATTAGTTAGATCCCCATCACAACATTGAATGTGCCAATACTTATTCACAAGTTTGAATAGGACATTGCTGTCATTAGAGAATCTGGTAATAAATCTCACCTTATTCTGGTGTAGGGTCTTATCTTGCACAGTTGGGTTGACCATAGTTTGACTCGTCATACTTTGGATCTTCTTTCATGCTTTAGATACACATTCATTGGTATAGCCTCTCTCACGAAATCTGCTAGTCAGTAACTTACATTCTTGAATATAGTCTGCATCTATACTGCAGTTCCTCTGTGCACGATAGAATTCCTCAACCGGAATATTATTGATAATAGATTTCTTATGGCAACTGGAGGCATAAATTGTGGAATTCACCGCCGTAGGTTTCCTATAGATTTTACTTTCCATTTTATCATTTTGTATGAATACATTTAGATCTAGAAAATCAATACTCTTATGGTCAATTTGTCCTATTAGTTCAAGACCAACGTTATTATTATTGAGATAATTGACATATTCGTGAAATGTGTCTGAAGAGCCTTTCCAAATCATAATAAAATCATCAATGTATCACTTCCACACAACAATATTTTGAGTAAATTCGATATTAGTTAGAGCATGAGTTTGTTCAAATTGGCCCATGAATAAATTTACCAGGAAGGGGCGTGTTTTGCACCCATTGCTGCACCTTTAGTCTGAAGGAAGTATTCTTCATTGAAGAGAACATTGTTGTTACTTAAGGTGAATTTTAAAATGTCTTTGATAATCTCTATGTGCTATCTGTTAGAGGCTGAGAAATTTTGAGGTAGCATTTCTGATCAGTGTCAGTGTATGTAGATAAGCTCTCTGTAGCCCAACCAATCCCACTAACGATAGAGTGTACTTTGGGCAAATCTGCAAAAGGTTTATGAACAGCTTCACCTCACTGATGATGCCCAACAAGGCTGAAACACGTGTATGGGGTTGCTGGTGGTACTCTTGTTCAGAGAGGAATTGCCATAGCATTTCAGTGCTGGACTGCCCATGTGGGCGGGACAAAGACTGATATGCAAATGGATATTTCCCATCTGTGAAAGGTACAGTGAGCAAAAAGCAGATGGCTGCGAACTCTCAATGTGGTTAACAACCACTGAACAGGTTATCATGCCTTGTTCTTCCGAGAGAGGGGCGCCTGCTACCTTTGTTGAATTTGTTGAAGGAACTTGGGGTTGGTCACCCTAGGTTACAAGGGGGAAACCAGACGTGGACTCCCTGCTCACTGTGCTTAGAGAGGCTCAGCTTCACCTCACTGATGATGCCCAACAAGGCTGAAACACGTGTATGGGGTTGCTGGTGGTACTCTTGTTCAGAGAGGAATTGCCATAGCATTTCGGTGCTGGACTGCCCATGTGGGCGGGACAAAGACTGATATGCAAATGGATATTTCCCATCTGTGAAAGGTACAGTGAGCAAAAAGCAGATGGCTGCGAACTCTCAATGTGGTTAACAACCACTGAACAGGTTATCATGCCTTGTTCTTCCGAGAGAGGGGCGCCTGCTACCTTTGTTGAATATGCTATCTGTTAGAGGCTGAGAAATTTTGAGGTAGCATTTCTGATCAGTGTCAGTGTATGTAGATAAGCCCTCTGTAGGCCAACCAGTCCCACTAACGATAGGGTGTACTTTGGGAAAATCTACAAAAGGTTTATGAACTTTGGGGAGAAAACAGGTGGTTGGCATTGTTGGGTCCGTTAGTTATGTGAGCACCCCGTCTTAACTGCCTGAACGTGCTATGGAGGAGGTGGATTCATCACTTTAATGGGCCGCCAGTTTTTAACATTATCTAATAGATTGTCTCGTTCCTTACACTGTTTTCAGTGAAAGCCGCACACCCATACTGTATCCGGAATACTGACCTGTGAATTAGCTGTCATGGCCTGGACCATGAGTTCCATAAATGAGGAGACTCACCAGCAAACCTTGGAGTATAGATGCTTTACTTCAAAACACTGTGTACAAAACAGGAGCAATCCCAGGATGACAAAGAAAGCTGGTGGTGAAGCTTCCCAGGCTCCAAGGTGGTTAGGGACGTGGAAAATTGCCACTGCCTGGCCCTAGCTCTCACATCACCCAGCCTGCTTCTACCTTCCTTCCAGCTCAATAGCCCTGCAGGAAACCAACACATTTTCCAACCGCCCCTTCTTATATAGCGATAAACTCCAACCCTTCCCCGCCCGGAACATACCAAATTCCTATTTTTTGTAGTTTTCCCTACTTTTCTCTATCTCCCACCTTTAAATATCCAAAGCACTCCATCCAAACAAACCAATCTCTATATGAAATATACCTATGTTTCTTTGTTTTCCTTTTCATTTACCTCCCATTTCTCCAGGCAGGGTTAGACCAACTCACTCTCTTACGAGCCCAGCACTTCCCTGACCCTGTAGGTTCCCAGTCCATGGAAGCTACAACTACTGCTAGGGCACTGTCCCGCCACCTCGTGTGGCTGCGCACCACAAGCCCACAATGCCCACCAACAGCTTGAGGGAATCAGCGATCACCACAGGTTTACCTGCTTTCCGTCTCAAACTCATAGTCAGCTCTCTTACGAACAAGTACCCTCTCTGTTTGAACATACTACATGCATGCTAGCACCTCTATACTGGCTTGAGACGCTCTTGGATTTCCACTAATACTTCTTTGCTGGCCAAGCAAAACTACAATAAATATAATTAAAATCCCTTTTCCTTCTCCAGAACATAATCAGGATTCTGCAATCCTCTGAAAATTTAAGCCATATGCCAAACACAGTGTCCCTGGTGTGCGCTTCACACATAGCTCCTAGTATACCTAGTGAAGGCCTGAAAAGCGCATGCTCTCCCAGACATGTCCAGAGCACATGTTCAGATTTATACTGAAATATCTGAATTACAAAACGGAAGGAAACCTGAATACAACTGACATCTCACCCATTACAAGCACTCAGTTGAGTGTGAAACGCGTTGTGTGCGGGTCATGTGTACTGGCGTCCTGCCTCTGTTTTTGCTGCTGCTCCCCAGCCGTATTTTGTGTATTTATTTGTTTATTTTTTATTACATTAAATACTCTAAGACCTTTATTTTCTTTGTGAGCTGTGCTATGTGTGTTTCCTCATGGATTTTGGTCTTTTCATTGACCGCGGAGAGTGCGGTTCACTTTCTCCTCTTTTCTGTTCTATATATATATATATATATATATATATATATATATATATATATATATATATATATATATATATATATATATATATATATATATATATATATATATATATATATACATATATATATATATATATATGTATATATATATATATATATGTATATATATATATTTTTTTCTTTTTTTTTTTAAAGAATCCTTCATTAGTTCTAAATGCACTTGGCAGATGTTTTCCAACTTTTTGCGTTCCCAGGGAGAAGCTTGTGATGCAAGAAGCAAGAAGCCACTGCCCATCACAGAAAGGCACAGGGGACTCCTCCTTTTCCCAAATCAAAGACTATCTTCCAATCATTCACTGGTGCAGAATTAACTTTCTGGGAGTGACTTGCTGTTGACCTATGAGTGCTACCACCATAAATAAGGAAGACGCTGCATTGCAGTCACTACTTGAAATTAGGCTTGGAGACCTACTTCACCAGTGTGATGAATTAAAATTCCGGGTCACCAATGGTCCAGGGATGAATATCGGTTTCTAAACCATCCATCAGCCCCACACCTGTAGTACACCAGAAGGGATCTGAACGGATTGCAACACAAGTAAATTATAAACCTCCTTGTCCAATTCTGGCAACATGGATGCAACAGCAGGCTTATCTCTGCAAAGTCGTGGATTGTTGGTTAGTTGCAACACAGCAAAAATACAATTATTACCCAATGATTAAAGGGACTGTCCAGTCAAGGTTGTATACACATAACTACTTTATTATTATTACAACAGACAGTTCTACACACTACAAAATACAACCCACCCTGTAAAGGAACACAGAGGACAGACAGTTTCACGAAGGAAAGGGATGCACTCTGGATACTGACAAGAGGGTAGTCGGTAAAGCAATCAGTCTTAACTGTTCAAGTTTATTTGGTTTCAGCACCAATGGAGCAAGGGGTCACAAATGTCACTAGGACCCCTCAGAGAAGGGCCAGGGGGACAGAACCACAATGTACCTGGTGCTTGGAGATGTTCTTGATGCTCGAAAGCATCAAGTCAGTTCCAGGATGCTTTGCAGTCCCTGCGACACAGTTCAAAACGGGAGACAGCTGCGGGTATCAAGCGGCAGGCAATTCTGCAAGCAACCCTGGACAGACGGCTGCAGGCTGACCTGCATGGCGGCTCGGGGTCAGATAATCGTCTCTTTGCTGTTTGGCGGATCAGGAGTGCCGGTCGAGGCGTCTCGGATGGCTTTAGTGCCTGCAGAGTGACAACAGTCAGTGGTGCAGCCTTTCCCGCTTCAAGAGCTCAACTGCCTCGAAAATGTCCATAAAAGATGGACGCTGGTTGATGCTTGTGTGGCACTCCTCCTAGCTTCTTCGCAGGGCTTGTCGCGTCCTTTCAAGGCAGAAGGCCCAAAGCTAAGGAGAGTGCTTGCAGGCAGCGGCCTTATCCTTTATTCAGAGACACTCTGGCACTTCCCACCTAGGAAGCTTTCTGGCAGAACCTAACAGGGCACGTTGTGTGCTGGCTGGGTACTGGTTATGGGGCTGCTGGATGGGTCCTCTGAGTCCGTTATCCCCCTCTGTTCCCTGGGAGATGTTTAGGGATCTTGCTTCCTTCTTGGAAATACTGGCCTTCCTTCACTGGCAGAATATGTAAGGTAGACTGTAGCTTCAGCTAGGGTCCAAAGGAGTCATTCTTCTTACTCCTTTCGAAGTTGTTGGATGATCTGCTAAGTGAGGGATTCAGCCCTCTTTGTGAAGCCAAATGGGCCCCAGTGATTGGTGCAGGCTAGGCCTACATTAATGAACCAATCCTGGGCCCTCACCAACAATCTTCTGTTATGCGTGAGGTCAGATCCAGAGTGCTCTGCAACAGAAAAGGTAGGACGTGACACCATATACTGCTAAGTCCCACCATCTTCCTGTCTGTTGTAGATCAAAGTGTCTCTTTGGTTAACTGAGCACTCTGTGGTTCTTGATCAACAGGCAGGTCTCCCTTGAAGTTTGATATGAGAGCAGACTTCCTGTCTCCCTTAAATCACATACTTCTCTGTTTGAAATGGTCCGCTCTGCAGTGGGTGCCTACGGTACTAGTGGACCCAGAGATGCCATTCAGTGGTGTTTGCCCCGCCTCCCTGATGTCTCTCCTGCGACCACACCCCTTCGCAGGCTTGCCATAATTATTTCTCATTAGTATGCACTGCCAATAGCTGAACTAGACAACAGGAAGGCAGATCCATGGGGCCTTTGATATTTTAATAAGGCTGCCCACGAACAGAGGAAGGTGTGCCATCCCCCTTCTTGAGATGCTTTAATGTACCTCTGGCTGTCACATTCCAGCTGAACACATAGGCTTTGTCCTCCCACAGTACACATGACTATGCGTTTTGTGCAGTGAGCAGGGAAAACGTGCAGGGAATGGCCTCACACATTTTCAGAGGTTGATCTCCCATCATTCATTTTCATTTTAAAAAAAATCAAATAGCCCAGGCGAGCACACACTCCCCATGCGGATGGTTGAATTTCTCAAAGTGGGACATGAAGGGCCCACTTCCGAGCTCGGGATAAAATTAGTCTAGTAAGGCAACATTTTCTCTTACAGTTTTCAGTACCACTGTATTGAGCTGGGTGGAAAGACTGGTGGGGAGTTGTAGTGCTTTCCAGATGTAAAATCTGATCAAATCTGTCGTAATGAGGCCAGGGTGTTTGGGGCGTCGCCACTGCAAGCATTTCCGAAAGGTTTCCCACTTTTCTTATTTACAAATGTGCCCTTTGCCCTTCAGTAAATAAGGAAAGTGCTGCTGCCGACTGCAAAATGCCTTCATTATAAAGGAAAACTGTGCAGTAGATGTTAAGACTCCTCAGAGGTGCCCTATTTGAACTCCTTCTATTTACATCCAACACCAAGGATTTTGGGAGGATAAACACCCACAATCTTCCTCCCTCTCTCCCCCTATTGCCTGCCCTGCATTCCTGATGGTTGCTAGGGCTGTTGTAAACTAAATCAGGCACATGCAAAAGTTGGGACTTTGATGCTAGGCTGCCAGATTCTCACTTTGACCGGATATGGTGCTGTGAAGGTGTATTCTTCCTTCATGAAAGAACACTTTTCTATTTTTGCATGCACCTCAGAATCTGGTCCATAGAGGATGGCACTATGTGCTGTGATTGCCTTTGGTTTGATGGGACAGCCTGGCGATTCGCTGGATTTGGTAGGCAGGGTTACAAAGTTTAAGTTTCGTTTGTCAGTGTTAGAGGGTAGTTTTGCAGCTTTGTCTATTGGCTGTTAGGGCTGCACAGAGAATGCTCAGGCCAGGCCTGGGAGCATCTGGGCAGGGAAAGAGAATTGTGGTATATTGTGGTGAAAATAAAGTTGGTGGGGAAGGTTATACTTTTGGGGGCATTGAAGAGGGATTGATAATGGAGAGGGGAAGTTTAGTAGAGCAGGTTTAGGAGTGTTTTATGGTTGGTACATATGTAGGCATGTTATTAGTCTTTGAAAGGAGAGAGACCACGTTGGTGTTTGTTTGTGAGTTTTGAGCTGCCACAGAAAAGCAACCCTTTCCGCTCACCTTGCGTCTGTGGTAAGTGCCCTTTTGCCCACATGAGTTTGGTTGTGCCTGGCAGTGCGCCTCCCCCCACCCAACCCCCTGCCTTGCACCACCTCTCCCTGAAGCCCTGATATCTGCAGGTAATTGTGTCCCTTAGGAAGAGAGGCGAGAAAAGGGATGGCCTGTCTGAGAACAATATGGCGTCACAGGTGGAGAGCCGCTTTCCTGGGACCTCTCTGGCTCGGTTCTGGTCTCATGGTATTCGTTCCCATTTTTAACTCACTCTCGGGTCCTGCATCTTTGTACTGCCCCCCTCTGATTTGGCTTTGTGTTCAGTGATCTGCTTCAGACCCCCTGTTCCTGCACACCTTCTCCTCCATTCCCCTTCACAGGGGTAAGATTTCCAAGTCGCAAGCTACGAGCCAGGCCTGAGAAGTTACTCACTCACTGGGATAAGCAACAGTTCACCACGTGCACGTAGCACACCATTCCTGAACTGTCAACAGTGGCTCATCACTCGCCAATGGCTCGAGGCGTGGACATGTCGAGCCTGCCCCAGCGCTTTGAGACAGCCTAGTGGCTCTTTCCAGCAATCCACAAGTAACCTGCATCCACCCAGGTTCTAGTTGACATGACTGATGCTTAATCCCGGCCATATGTTCCGAGGCATGTCATATTTCACAACATCCCCTGCACTTTACTTTGCCACAATTCTGCTGCCTAAAGATACCACTGCTGAAAGGAAATATCACTTTCGATGTCTTCCTTTCCACATCTGCATGGCGCCCTATTCTCTTTGCAAACCTCTAGCTGGTGTAAACCTCTGTGAAAACATGGATGGTTCAGGAGAAACCCTCTGAGAGTCTGAACAGCCGACGCGGGAAGGCCTGCCTGAAAAGCCAAGCTTGTTCTGTCAGGGTACAGGCCCCACCGGCAGCGCGCGGGAATCGCTTCATGCTCAGAAAGGGACGCGCGCGCGCAAGTGCGTAGGTTGTCGCCCGCTAGTAATTATAGGGGATGGCGCGGTGGCAGGAGCCTGCTTGGAAAGGTCTCTGAAGCGCCTCGCGTGCAGACTTGCATTACGGGTTAGGGCAGGGAGGCCAAAGGGCCAATCTCGATCGGTTAACTCTGCTCTGCGCGCTATGTAAACGAACGCATTCTTTCTGTAAGAGCTTCTTAACCAAAAAACATGTAAAGCTGTACCCAGGGCTCTAAATGGGCAGGTGCTTGCTGGTCCTGAGTACCTGTGTGTCTTTTATTTGAAAGACACAGGGGTACTTCCAAGTTTGGTGGTATCCTGCCGGTAATTTCAGGATATTATGATCAGCGGAAATTCCGGTTATTCCCCATTCCATGGAATTGCCGGTATTTCCGGCACCGGTAATCCTGCAGCTGGAAATCCCGGCTGTTTAATGCCGGTGGGGGCCTGAGCAAGTAATGTAACCTCCACCGGCCAACTTGTCTGGAAAAGTGCTGGTAAACATTATTACTGGCCCTTTTCTTCCAGACCAGCAAACTTATAATGAGGTCCATAGTACCGGTAGTTCTCAGCAGGAAGCCAGTACTTTTAATGGCGCAGTACCGTCACTACTCAACAGTAAGCAGGTGCTCTGGTGTATTGAGTACCTGCACTACTGTATTTTCATTTAAAGCACTGGTTGTATCCATGAACCCTTTGTTTCACCGAAATTCATTAAGTTGTTCTCTAAATGCCTCACAACTAGTGGAGCATGTGCACGAAAAAATGCAGTCGCAATACTGTGGCACTGGAAGCTGTAAACTTTGTAAAACCAATGTATTGTGTCAGAAGTCTAATGCTTTATGACAACTGTGCACGTTATGAGAAGCAACGCTGATGATATATGTAAACGATTATATGTCAACCGTGTATGGGATAGGCTGTGATTGTAAAGCAAATAAGGTGAACACGTGATGGTCAAACAAGTGGCAAGTAAGAGCAGGAGTGGGAGAAAGACATCGGGAAGTAGAGCTAAACACATAAGTTTAAATGAAGCGATGTATGGCCTGAGTAGATCCAGAACACAATGAATTCCATTGATCAGAAACACACATACATGTGCCGCCAGGAACATTGCCAGCTTAAGTGGTAGTGCATGACAATGATGCACATGCATGTGTTTCTGTTCATGGTATGTTAAGCAATTCATCCGCAACAATTATTTGTATTTGTATTTGTATTTTGTTAATTTGTAAAGCGCAGCCAGGCCCAGGGGCATACGGGCGCATAAGTTAGATCTGGTTACAGTTACAATTGAAAGCAGTCAATAAGGGTTACGTTACATTACAGTTACAGGTAGGTACAAACTTGGTAATGCATATGCATGCATACATCGTCTAGTATACATATATTAATTACAAAAGTGTGCTGGTAGCAGTCAATCATGCTGGGATCAGGCAGTTAGGCTGTCATAGAGTCCATGTTGTGAAGCCAACACTTCGTGTTGTGTTTAAATCGGTTAAATGACGGTTCTGCTCGCAGAGGCGCAGGGATAGTGTTCCATAATTTAGAGGCTTGTACAGGGAAGCTAGCACCACCCGAGTTATGGAGTTTAAATCGCGGTATGGACATAGTGTTAGCTTGTGCTGATCTCAGTGGTCTTGAGGAAGTGTGACGTGTAAGTTGGTTGGTGAGGTAGGCTGGTGCAAGGTTGGCCCTAGCTTTGTGTGTGAGGGCCAAAGTTTTAAGAGATATTCTGTGCTTGACTGGGAGCCAGCATAGTTTCCGTCTGGTCTCAGAGATGTGCACCCTTTTGGGGATGTTGAGGGCAGCCCTGATAGCATTATTTTGAGTTACTTGCAGTTTGTTGATATTTTTGTGGCTAGTGCCTAAGTACAAGGCATTACAGTAGTCTATCTTGGATAGGACTAATGCTCTGGCAAGAGTAATGCAATTAGGTGAGGAGATGAACGGCCTACATGCAGTGATCAGCTTACAGGTATAAGCGGCTGATGATGCTACTGCATTAGTTTGTTTTGAAAAGGATAAGGTGGCATCGATGTAGATACCAAGGGTTTTGGTGTTATTTGACACAGGGATGAGGTTGCCATCTATGGTGAAAGAATTGAATGCGGGATTGAGATTTTTGAGTTTGGCGTGAGTGCCAAGGATGATCAACTCAGTTTTATCGTCATTGAGACAAAGTCCATGATGTGCCATCCATGCTTGGATTACTAAATATATTTCGTTAAGGGTTTTGCTGTCTGATTCATAGTTACCCGAGATGGGAATGAGTATCTGGGTGTCATCCGCGTAATTAGTATACGTGACACCCAGATAGTCAAGGATATCAAAGAGGGGCTTTGTGAATACATTATAAAGTGTCGGGGACACGCAAGAGCCTTGCGGGACTCCACAGGGTACTGGTGAGGGTTCAGCAGAATCAGTGGGAGAGAAGACCCTCATGGTTCTGTTCGCCAAGAAGGAGCTAATCCAAGCCGTGGCTGCGTCTGAAAAGTGTGCCGCAGTTTTCAAATGGTGACAGAGTGTTTGGTGGTCGACCAGGTCAAATGCTGCTGACAGGTCAAGCAATAATAGGAGTGCAAGTTTGCCATTGTCTTTCAGGATTTGGATCTGGGTAGTGTGATCAATTAATGCAGTTTCTATGCCGTGTCTCGGTCTAAAACCTGATTGTCTAAGTCCTAGGAGATTGTTTGATTCTAAGTAAGCCTGTATTTGTAAATAGGCTGCTCTGACCAGTATTTTTAATAAGAAAGGAACAGTTGTTATCGGCCTATAGTTAGCCGGGATGACTGGATCGAGAGTAGGTTTTTTAAGAAGTGGGATGACCCATGCATCTTTTAGGTTATCAGGTACTACTCCAGTTTTAAAGGAGGCATTGATGAGGTTGGTTATGAATGGTGCTAGGTCGTGCGCAGCAGCTTTGATGATCGGGGCAGGGCAGGCATCACCTTGGCAATTTGAAGGTTTAAGTTTCTTGATGATTTTTTCTACTTCCCAGTTTGAAAGGGGTGAGAAGCTGAAAGGCTTACAAGTTGACTTAAAGGTAGGTGATTTGTTGGGCAATTGTTTGTAGTCAGGGTCAGCTAGTAGTAGGGATTTTTTTGCAATGATTTTAGATTGTAAGCAAGCTATTTTATCTAATAAGGCCTTCTGAATATTACTACACCATAGTGCATCTGTAACACATTTGTCTATGGGGGCAATGGGGATTCTAGTTCTTTCAGAATCTTAAAGAGTTCCTTTGTGTTGGATTCCGCTTGTGTAATCCTTTTGTTATAGGTGTCTTTTTTGGCAAGAAAGATGGCTTCTTTGTAACTAGAGGAGGCTAGGGTTAGCTCAGTTTTATTGGATGCTGTGGGATGTTTTTTCCAATGTGCTTCTGCGGTTCTCTTAGTTTTGCGTAGTTCTCTTAACTGTGGCGTGAACCAGGTGTTAAGGTGACGCTGTGGTTTGGGTTTCCTCAATTTTAGTGGGGCAATGGTGTTCAGTGCTTGGAGTATAGCCTGGTTGTAGGTATCCACTAAGACTGTGGGGTCAGCATCTGAGTTGTTATTATTCAGGATGGGCAGTAATATGGGTAAGAGTTTGTCAGGTGTAATATCTTTCTTATTTCTTGTGCTGGTGGCTGGGGCGATGATAGGTGCCGGGTGAGGTGCGTTGGCTTTGATAGAAAAGGTTAATTTGTGATGATCCGACCAAATGCATGGGTCATTAGATAGAAGGTCAATAGAACAATTGGAGTGAGTGAGCCAGTCCAGTGTTCTGCCTTTGACATGAGTGGGCTCGTGAATAATGTGCGTGTGACCCAGGTCAGATAAGGTGTTGGCTAGGTCATGGGCGTTAGTGTCCTTAGGGTCGTCAAAACCAAGGTTAAAGTCCCCAAGTAAGATGGTTTGAGAGTTAGGTTTGGTATCTACGGTTATGAGTGATGCGATGTCCTCAATAAAAGAGGAGATGGGTCCTGGTGGTCGGTAAATAAGGTGCATGGTTGCCGTGTTGTTAGGTGATAAGGGTAACTTGATAGACAAGGATTCAGCAGAAAGGATTTGAGCGTCCTGGATGACTTTAATATCGAATGTATTTCTGAATATGAGGGCAAGCCCTCCTCCCTTCGTTTGAGTGGTGTTTCTGTCGCATCTAATAATAGCATAATCCTTCGGTATAGCAAGGGCCAGCGATGGATCGGAAGTAGCACTAAGCCAGGTTTCCGTGACTGCAAGGAGATCAAGCTTTTCGTAAGATGTAAAGTCAGCGATGTCGAGAGCATGGGCAGGAAGAGACCTGGCATTCACCAAGGCTGCTTTGATAAGTTTGTCTTTTTGGGGTGATTTTTCCGGTGGTATAGGTAGGTCAATTGAATGGGTATGGGCTAACTTGTCTGAGTTAGTGGTTGGATTAGCAAGGTTGTGGTCAATATGCGAGTGTTTAATGCTGCAGGCTCTTAGTCTAATGTTTCTGGTTAAGATGCTAGGGTGGGAAGAGCATGAAAAGGTAGGTAGGCTGGTTCTAGAATTCAATCTGGTATTTCTAATAGCAATAGTACAAGGTTGGTTCGGTATTGGTCTAGTAGTGAAGTGGCGTATCCAGAGTGCTGGATCATCCAAATACGGGTTAGCAGGTGTCATGGTGCTAGGCCATGAAGTGAGGGTGGTAGTTATCATACGTGTGCAGGTGAAAGTGTCTTGATTAGGATCTGGGTTAGGTTGACTAGTCCAACGTCTAGTGTAGATGTACAGTAGGTGGATAAGAGTAGATAGGCACCAATACATGATAATGGTCGTGTTGCTAGAAGGCAGGGATTGCAAGTGAGTCTATTAGCGACCGTAAGGCACACACAAATCAATCAAATTTGGTCTGTAGGCGACCATATGATAAAGTAATCAAATGTGGACTAATGGTGACCTTAGGCAGAGCAAAAATCAATCGAATGTGGTCTGTAGACGACCATATGGCAAGATACAATCAAATGTGGTCTAATAGCGACCGTAAGGCAGAACACAAATCAATCAAAAGTGGTCTGTAGGCGACCATATGGTAAAGTAATCAAATGTGGTCTAATGGTGACCTTAGGCAGAGCAAAAATCAATCGAATGTGGTCTGTAGGCGACCAAGTGGCATAATACAATCAAATGTGGTCTAATAGCGACCGTAAGGCAGAACACCAATCAAAAGTGGTCTGTAGGCGACCATATGGTAAAGTAATCAAATGTGGTCTAATGGTGACCTTAGGCAGAGCAAAAATCAATCGAATGTGGTCTGTAGGTGACCAAGTGGCATAATACAATTAAATGTGGTCTAATAGCGACCGTAAGGCAGAACACAAATCAATCAAAAGTGGTCTGTAGGCGACCATATGGCAAGATACAATCAAGTGTGGGCTATTAGCGACCATGAGGCACAACACAAATCAATCAGATGTAAACTGTAGGCGACCATGAGGCATAAAACCATGAAGTGTGGTAAGTAGGCGACCATGTGGCACAGCATAAATCAAACAAATGTGGTCTGAGGCAACCATAAGGCACAGCACATTAATCAAGTGTAGCCTGTATAACCCGAGGCCCAACATTAACATTAGAATCTGAGGTAACACCGTTAGGATTCGGATGACAGTTCTGGGGGCAATTGGTGGCAGTAGTATCAGCGTCTGAAATCGAATTTACCCAATTAGGCAAAGAGTGCGGATAGGGAAGGCTTGAGGAGTGGAGCCTTACCAAGGGTGAGAGGGGCCATCCTCGTGGGTAGCGGTGAAAGATCTCCCGCACACCTGTGGTAACGGGATGCGCGGCCGTTGGCTATGGGTAGCTCCGGTCAGCTGGGAGAAAGGAGCTCCTGATCCTGTGGACGCTCGATCCCTCAGGCACAGAGGGGGATAGAGATCGCAGGGAATATAAAGGTTATAGAGTAAAGTGATTGTTGGAAATCTACTTCCATGAAGTGGTGGGGAGATTGTATCACTATATGAAACGTGTCACTGTATAGTAAGGGGGCAATGTACTTACATGGATTATTGACCACAATCGGGCAGGGAGTCTGGCCGACGGCGCGTACGGCCACGGACAGGCGCAGACAGGCCCTCAGGTTTGCCCTTCGGCTGCCGCCTCTCAATGAGCTGGAGGGCGGGAGATTGGTGGATGCAGCCAATCACAGGCTGCGGGCGCTGCTGGGCTCCGGGCGACGCTGAGGGATGTCCTGGCCAGCGGCCATTGAACACGTTGGGGCCAATGGCGGCCAGTGAAGCCACTGTGCAGATCAGTGGTGTTCGGGCCCAAATTTAATATTTAGGCATTTTAGGAAGGTCGGGGACCGCTTCCCGGAATAATAATGCCAAAAGCAGGCAAATATTAAAATTAACCCACTTTGCTCGTTCTGAGCGTGGGGGGGGGGCGTTGGGGTCGCGACAATCTCCTGACGGTCTCCTGAGGTCCTGAGGATGAAGGGAGGGGGCTCCAGCCCACTCCTCCCGGCACAACGACAAGACTGCAGTGGAGTCGGGCGCAGACAGGCCCTTAGGTTTGCCCTTCGGCTGCCGCCTCTCGTGAGCTGGAGGGCGGGAGATTGGTGGATGCAGCCAATCACAGGCTGCGGGCGCTGCTGGGCTCCGGGCGACGCTGAGGGATGTCCTGGCCAGCGGCCATTGAACATGTTGGGGCCAATGGCGGCCAGTGAAGCCACTGTGCAGATCAGTGGTGTTCAGGCCCAAATTTAATATTTAGGCATTTTAGGAAGGTCGGGGACCGCTTCCCGGAATAATAATGCCAAAAGCGGGCATATATTAAAATTAACCCACTTTGCTCGTTCCGAGCGTGGGGGGGGCCGTTGGGGTCGCGACGATCTCCTGCCGGTCTGCTGAGGTCCTGAGGATGAAGGGAGGGGGCTCCAGCCCACTCCTCCCGGCACAACAACGAGACTGCAGTGGAGTCAGGCGCAGACAGGCCCTTAGGTTTGCCATTCGGCTGCCGCCTCTCGGTGAGCTGGAGGGCGGGAGATTGGTCGATGCAGCCAATCACAGGCTGCGGGCGCTGCTGGGCTCCGGGCGACGCTGAGGGATGTCCTGGCCAGCGGCCATTGAACACGATGTAGGTAATCTGTGGTTTCATCGTCCACACTTACTTCGACCACATTTGGGTCAACTCTTGTAGGTCGTACAACCTACATTCACATATATATTCAGTGAAAAAAACCTTTGTTAAGAGAGAGTTAAGGTGATCAGATTTAACACAACAAACCTCTTCAAATTCAGCACTCACATTTGTAGTAAGTCCACCTTAACTTTATGCCCCCGTTGCTCAGCGTATGATCACAATGATGGCATCACAGATGACATCACGGATGACATCACTGGTGACATCTCTAATTACACATGACATCACTGATGACATCACTGTTGGTGCCACTAGTGACATCATACACATCAGTGATGGGATCCACAATTACATCATATATGACATTACTGATTATATTAACTTAGAATGTTTTTTTGCCCACTTTTGATACTTTTTAAATGTATTACACTTAATAATAACATGACATGGAACAATACAGTCATAAACAACTGTCATATGATTATGTTTGGAGCCTTAATTTATAGTACTTATCAACTTATACAATTTAAAATAAAAATATGTAAAGTTATAAAAGTGGTTTGAATTTCATATATTGGTAAGCAAGTACAATACTTAATGTTGGAGAGAGTACCTTATCCAGGTTAATCTATTTCAGATATTTCAAAGATAAGATAATAAGTAGATGTAGTAGTAAAAACAATAAGAATAGATACAAGTTGGAACATATTTAATAGTGTTATAATAATAGTCAATCTTCACCCCTAAATGTACAGTCACATGAGCACATTTTTTCCAAGATGTCAATTTCTATAAAATATAATCTCATATCAAACAAAGTACATGCCTGTGTGCATTGTGATACTATAGAATCTACGCATTAGAAGTTTGGTCAATGTCCAAAAATAATCAGTTACTTATGCTACATAATTGTATACCATATGTTAC
The DNA here is from genome assembly GCF_040938575.1 of Ambystoma mexicanum. Classification (NCBI taxonomy): domain Eukaryota; kingdom Metazoa; phylum Chordata; class Amphibia; order Caudata; family Ambystomatidae; genus Ambystoma; species Ambystoma mexicanum. The sequence continues at coordinate 608,965,300 of NC_090938.1, forward strand.
ATTTAAAGAACCAGGGCCAGACTACAATGTACTATGTAAGTATGAAACATGTACATATATGGTACGTAACAAAGCTGAGTTGTCATATTTAAAAATGTAATGAATCAAACCAGTGATATCAGTTATGCCATGTATGATGTAATTAGTGATATCACCAGTGATGTCATCAGTAATGTCATCATTGTGATTATACGCTGCACAACAGGGGGTGTTACATTTAAGTGGACTTGCTTCAAATGCGAGTGCTGAATTTCAGGGTTTTGTTGGTTTAAATCTAATCACGTAACTCTGTAACAAAGGATTTTTCACTGAATTTCAAAGGTTTTGTTGCTGTTTTTTTCAAGTTAAATCTGATCACCTTATTTCGCTCTTAACTAAAGTGTTTTCACTGAACCTCAAGGGTTTTGTTACACTATAATTTCTTTTGGGCCTACTAACCATGGCCTTCGGCCATACTCACTGTACATGTTGCACCAATAGGTCTCTTTGGTGTCCCCTAACCCTGGGCTTCAGAGGTGGCCACTATGCGTATTGAACCAATATGTTTTTTGGGGCCCACTAGCTATGGCCTTTGGTCATGGTCAGAAGCACAAAGACCCATTACCCCCTGCCTAGTAGATGTGATCACTGAAGGTGTTAACATTTCCTTTTTTTCACTATCCTCTGATTAACGCGGGATTCTCACAATATTCCCCTCGATAACAGCATTCAACTACACATATAAAGACAATGGGCCTCATTACGAGTTTGGAGGCAGCCATGCCCTTAATAAGGGCATGGCTGCCTCCAAACTCGGGTCCGGGTCCTGGTTCCCTGAATGGGGAAATACTGTGCTATTCCAACCTTGGAGGGCCCAGTATTTCCCCATTCAGGGAACCCGGACCCTCTACTTCCCCATTCCCAATTGAGCCCCCATAGGGCTCAATGGGAATGAGGAGCATGCTAACAACGGGCCCGTTAATGACGGGCCCGTTGTTAGCATGCTGGGCCTCTCGCGGGACCCACTAAGGACATCTGGTAAAACCAGGTCCAGAGCAGGTCCCGCGAGCGGACCTGGTAATGAGGCGGTATGGGGTTAACGGCATCGGCAGCGCTACCAGCTTCAATAACCCGATACCGCCAGGGTCGTAATGAGGCCCAATGAACTGCACTTACCCATGGGATTCCCCAAGTGTTGCCCCACTAATCTGAAAAAGTTTGAAAATCAAAAACTGTTCCCAGTCCTCTCAGGCACTCACCAAGTGCCCCCCTCCTCTTTCCATGGTCCCCCCACTTTGCTCAGCTGCTTTTCCCTGGCCCTCTCCCATTAACCCCTTTCAGTCTTTTGTTCGACTTATGCATTTTCTTTTCCGAGCGTGTCTTCCATTGCAGCATCAGGAATTTTGCGAAATTCCCTCAGTAGTCTCCCGATAAACCAAAAACGTTCAAACTGTAACTAGCCTGCCATACCACCCCAAACTCGCCAATTTTACATGGTATCCCCTTCCCCCTCCCCACCTCCTACCTGCAATTGCCTCCTTTTTCCTCCTCCAAATAGCTTTTTGAGCACTTTTTGTTTTTGCATTACCCCAGTATTACCTGGGTAATTGCTCGCAACAAGCAAAACAAAAATGGAGGCTTTTCATTTCTGAAAACCCGCTCTGATGCAAAGCACCATGGGAGCTATAGTGATTTTGTTGATAGCAGGGAGCACCCCGTACACCCTCAAATATTTGAAAAAGTACTGGATGGATTAACCCCAAACCTGTCCCAGAAATTAAGTCAACCCTTTGTTTCTTTTTTGTTCCAAATCAGTCAAGCAGTTTTTTGCGCTTCGGCTTTACCAAATTTGGACTTTTTCTCTATAGGAAAATGAACGGGAGTAGGCCGATAACATGTTTTTTTGAGTTCTTAATAACTTTTTCATTTTTTTAATGAATCTTTTCCAAAATGTTAAATCTGGAAGGGCCTGTGACAAACATTTTATTTGTAAAATATCATCCAAATCCGTCATGGTAGTCAAACGTTATTACCAGGGGTATTTTTGGATTTCCTATGAGTCAAGGTTGATGCCTTATAATATATTATAGGGCGGCAGTTGCCACTGCATAGTTAAGTTAAAGCCTGTTTGCATAGGCTTTTCCCAAAATTGTATTGCTAATAACATTTGACTCGTTATGTGAAAACAAAATCAAAATATCGAGGCTGTGTACCCCAAAAGGAAATACACCGAACACAGGTTACAAAGTAACATACAAAGATCTTTAATTTTTACTGAATCAGTTACAAAGAACAAGGCAAAATCAGATAGCTATCGGCCGTCAGTATAACACAGCGAACTCCAGCGTGGTTCGGTGTATTCAGTGAGAGACGCTGTACTTAAGCATTCGTTGGTCTTTCATATCATTTATCCAACCCTACTTCGAGTTAATATTCCTCTAATACATTACTGATCTAGGGTTCATGCCGAGTTCGCATATCCACATGGAACTAGTTTGTCTTTAATACATACGTCAACAAGCCTACACAGCAACTGTGTGTTTTGGGATTTCCTATATAGGTCTTCTCAAACATTAATACAATGTAGTTAAACAAGTGTTCTCAGTTCAGTATTTGAATACATTGTTCTTAACATATGCTCGCGGATTAGTTTCATTGACACGAGTAATCCTTTAAACACAGGTCAACGAAGGACAAGGTCTCAGTTCACGACCTCAACAAGTGGCCTGCAGGAAAGTTACATATTAATTACACACAGAGGTCAAGACGGCCATGTTGTATTTCGGAATGACATCGTCCACCATTTTAACTCACAGGGTGACTTTACAAAGTGAACCTAAAATGGCGGATTGACCTAAAATGGCGGCTTATATTGATTTGAAGGTCAGGACCTTGCAACACGGATTTCTTTGCAAGTGACTTACAAGCAGCTTGGTGTAGGCCAATATACACATATTCATTGCAATAGGAAGCACAATATAATTTCTCATTTGACAGTTCCACATATATGGATTAAATGTTCCAAAAACAAACTCTGGCCCTGGCACCTCCAAATGTAAACTTCGGTGAAGATTCATTTAATGGTTCAAAGGTCATTAAAAAAAACACTGTTTTATGCCACTGCCATTTATTTTCTCAGAGACAAAAAAGTGCTTTGTTTGAACACCTCTAGTGTGAAAACCACGGGACAGATTTTCACCAAATAAGAAACAAATTGGGCATAAAGCTTTGCTAATGTGCCTTTTGTTGGTTTGGTGTAAATCTGTCAAAAAGTGTGTCAAATATTCAATGCGCCCTGCCCTAATAAAATGCTTATATTTTCACCATGGTGCATTGTGGCAGAGACAATTTTCAGAAATGAAAATCTGCCCTTTTGTGTGTGCTAGATGCAAGCAATTCCCGTGGTAATCCCAAGGAAAGCTGAAAAAAGAAATGTCCCCAAAATCATATTTGGAGGAGGAAAAGGTATGGATTCCTGTCATGCTATAGGTGGGAGGAGAAAAGAGGACCACCTGGGCAGTAGGGGAGTTAGGAGTAGGCTGGGTAGCAAGTGTATTTCATTGACGCGAGTAATCCTTTATACACAGGTCAACGAAGGACAAGGTCTCAGTTCACGACCTCAACAAGTGGCCTGCAGGCAAGTTACATATTAATTACACACAGAGGTCAAGACGGCCATGTTGTATTTCGGAATGACATTGTCCACCATTTTAACTCACAGGGTGACTTTAAAAAGCGAACCTAAAATGGCAGATTGACCTAAAATGGTGGCTTAAATTGATTTTAAGGTCAGGACCTTGCAACACGGATTTCTTCACAAGTGACTTACAAGCAGCTTGGCATAGGCCAATATACACATATTCATTGCAATAGGAGGCACAATATAATTTCTCATTTGACAAACCCTCCTTTTGGCCTATGCCAAGTGCTAAACTACTTCGGATCTCCTTGCAAATAACTCCATGCATCATCGTCCATGCACCCTGAATCGCTGTCAGAAATATCTATTGTAATCAGGTCATTCGCTAAAATTTCTTTTAACACATATTCCTTGAAAGTTTTATCTGGGGCATACACTTTATGTCCTATCGTACCTATCGCTTGTGCGCAACATCCCCCTGGCATCGAACTTATACTAGGTAGACACTGAATACAACAACAAAGGAACAACAGAATTCCCAAAATGATCAGTAAGATCGAAAGTACCTTCCAACCCCAAGATTGCAAGAAGTACCAGAACCAAGCGCTAAGATCCCATTTTCCATCGGGAACATGCACTTCTGAACTAAGGACCTGCAGATTCTGTATTGCCTTGAAGATAGTTGGGGAGGAATCTGGCACAAAAACACAGCAAGCAGACCCCACTAATTTACACACTCCACCACGTTCAGCCAGTATGACATCTAATGCCATCCGGTTCTGAAGCACTACTAGTCTTATCGCTTTCTGTTCTAATGTCATATTATAGAGTATGTCCGTGGTTCGGTTGATGGTTCTCTCCAGTACTCTCGCTAGTCTTCTGATATCTTCGGAATTCGCTATCTGCCCCCAAAATGGCACAAATGATTTTGCTATATCTCCCAAGATTTGTGCTGGAGTGTCACCGTTCTCGTCTCGCCGTGGACGAGCCTTTGAAACTTCTATTGTACTAGCTATAAACACCCCAGGTAACAGGATCCCTAAATAACAGGTTCCCTGCCAATCCCTGGGCAACCATGGAAATGCTACATTACCGCAAACAAAGTAGACAGGTTCGCCTACATACAAGGGTCTGTCTTCCTCAGTCAAATTTGCAACATTGGCACAACCTTTAAAATCTCCCATTGACTGAGTACCATTCCTCTGTATGCAAAAAGAAACTGAATCGGGGCTTTGGTTAACAGTGTAAGAAGGAGGCATGGCATCCTTATTGCCTATCAGAGCCATCTTAAAGGAAATCAAAGATTGGAAAGGACGAGACAGTCTATCAGAAGGCCTAATATAAGCAACGTTGGGCTTACTCCTATTTGCAAAAAGCGAGCATCCCAAGGAAGTCAGAACACGTTTCTCAAAGCTATGCAAATTAGTGCCATCAAAGATCCCCGGGATGCTATTGTTCCAACGGCCAAAGAACAGTGCTCTAAGAGAAGCATAACAAGCAGTTGTCAAAGGTAAAGGATGAATGTACCAACCTAGCCCCTTATCCCCTTGTTGCGGTAAATGTGAGCAGACCCAACAATTAGACTTATTAAAAATGGCATGCGTAGAATTCATGATAAGTAGCAGAGTATTATTGTGGTACCTTTGTCTATGCTGGGAATCCCTAGGGGACAGAGTATGCAAATGTACAAAGGGAGTAGGAACAGTAGGTACATTTTCAGTAGGTAACAAGGATTCTAAAGGATGCCTTTCCTCGGGGTACCATAAGCCTATGACAGTGACTATTATAAAACCAAATATCATCATAAAAACACAGCAATACATTTTCGGGGCCCAGGTGCATTGTCCATTGTCCCGGTTGGTCACACAATCATTTACAAGTCCCATACAAGCGGTAGCGGTGGCAGGCATCGAAGTCTTCAAACGGAAACCCCCAATGTTCGTTGCTGGCGACCTCCCGGCCGCGCGACTTCTTAATCCTTCCACAACCCTAGCCAACAGAATCCCCTTTCTCAAATTTGGGCAAAAACAAGCCCTCAATGATTCTTTGCTTCTCCCGATGCACAGCCGAACCGTGCTGTAAGTCTATCAAACCACAGCAAAACTGTGCCGTAAGTCTATTTTCTTGGACACAGATTGTACCTTGCTTTTCCTGGTACTGATTGATCCGGAAACAATGTGTTGTCACTTCCCGTTGAAAGCAACGTATCAGAGACAAGTGAAGATGCCGAATTTGAAAGAACAGTTTCCGGAAGCAAAACTTTTGGAGAGTGTAGAGACAAAATGGCAGGCTTCTCAAGCCTCACAGGCTCAGAAAGATTCTCCGATACACTCTCCGCGCTATCTACTGCTTTGGGATCGTTGGTTGCAGCGTTAGCAAGGGGTTCTGTTTCTTCTGCATCGTGTGGCACTGGGTGAGGAAGTTTCTTGACGTGCAACGCATGGATCCAATTCTTTCTTCCAGAAATCCGCACTGCTGTTTGCGTGACGAACAGGACCAGGAATGGGCCCCGCCAGCGAGGTGCAAGGCAGGAAGAGCGCTCAAATGCCTTGATAAGCACCCAGCTTCCAGGCCGTATGCTGTGGCCCGGGCCCTCGTATCGCACAGGTAAAGCCTCTCGTACCTGGTGATAAATCAAATACAGGTTTTTAGTCAACTGGCTGCAATAATCTGAAAGTAATACATTTTCAACATTTCTTAAAGATCTACATTTAGGAAGGTTCCAGATATTGGCAGGTCTCCCCATTACCACCTCAAATGGAGAGAGCCCAATCTTAGTTTGAGGGGTTGTGCTCATGGATAATAACACGATAGGTAAGGCGTCCGGCCATTTTAATTTAGTGCCGGCACATGTCTTAGCCAGCTTGTTCTTGATGATACCATTGTGTCTTTCTACTAGTCCGGCGCTCTGAGCGTGTCTGGCCAAATGGAACCGTTTGTCGATCTGTAATGCCGCACATATCTGCAGAATTACAGTAGCGACAAAATGTGGACCATTGTCCGACCAGATGACTCTTGGTAGCCCAATCCGTGGGAAGTACTCTTTTAACATGGTTTTCGCAGTAATCATGGCTGTAGCATCTTTGACAGGGAAAGCCTCAACCCATTTACTAAAAGCACATATGACCACTAGTACGTACTTCATATTATTGCACCGTTCCATTTCAATAAAGTCAAAGTGGATGACTTCAAAGGGGACAGAGGGTGGCCCAAAACTTCCCCTTGGAGTTGCAGTCCCCTTTCCCACATTGTGTTGTAGGCAAATCATGCAATCCTGAACATAGCGTTGGGAAGTTTTCAAAATTTTGTCATTTACCCAAACTTTCTCTAACATTTTCGTTACTTTCTGGGCACATACATGCGTAGGACCATGGGCCATGATGACCATCATCATTACATTCGCGTCAGGGAGTAGCCATTTCCCTTCAATTATGTCCACCCAACACACGTCATCATAAAGTGTCCCGAAGCCCTCAGCCCACCTCTTGTATTCTTCTAACATGGCATCAGCTTGGATATCCCGTACAGACCCAACACCCTGGTCCATTGCATAGGCATTTACAGTCTCCCTTGAAACATACATCTCTGTAAAGAGATCGGTAGCAGTTTGTCTAGCTATCTGATCAGCGAAAGCATTCCCTTTTCCTATGTCATCTGTAATCTTTCGATGTGCTGCACATTCCATAACGGCTAACTGAATAAGGAGCGCTAGCGCTGAGAACAGTTGTACTATTAGGGAGCCATGTTGGATCTTGGTACCATGTGAAGTCAAGAACCCTCTCTCTGACCAAAGTCTCCCAAAGTTGTGAACCACCCCGAAGGCATACTGACTATCAGTATATATGTTTACTGCAAGCCCTTCGGAAAGTTCACACGCTCGGGTCAATGCTATAATCTCTGCGGCCTGCGCAGAGTTATGCGTGATTCTCTTGGTTTCCATGACCGTGCTTAATGTAGTGATTGCATAAGCAGCTGTGGATGTACCATACGGAAGTTTGAAGCAGGAGCCATCACAAAACAGCTCTCCTTGCGGATTATTCAAAGGAGTGTCTTTCAAATCAATTCTACCCTTTGTCTCTTGTTTGGTAGTATACAGACAGTCATGTGACTCTTCATCGCTGCAAGTAGTATCTTGCGGTAAAGGTAGGAGTTCAGCCTGATTAAGAACACAACACCTCTTAATTTGGATGTGAGATGCAAACAAGATCAATTCATATCTCGTCAACCGTGCGGAAGTGAGGTGTTGCGTTTGGGCTTGGTTCAGTAGAACATCTACAGAGTGAGGCACCATCAGGGTTAGATCATGGCCTAGGACCATTCCCTCACTCTGTTTTACAGACGCAGCAGCAACAGCTCGCAAACATCTTGGCAAAGCGCATGCTACAGGATCAAGGGCGGAAGAAAAGTAACTGCACGGCCTATTCTTCCCTCCATGTTCCTGCGTTAATACAGCCAAAGCACATCCATCACATTCATGCACAAACAACACAAAGGCCTTTTCATAGTTTGGTGTGTCCAAAATGGTGCAGAGCATAATGCAGTCTTCAGAAAGTCAAACGATTGCTGGTGTTCCGCGTTCCACGGCAATGGCGAAGAAATGCCCTTCTTTTTCAAAGCCAACATCGGTTTGATCACTAGTGAAAAATTCGGGATCCACAACCAACAGTAAGAAGCCATACCTATCAAGGCTCTAACTTCCTTCTGTGTATTTGGGACAGACATGCCAGAAATGTGTTTTATTCTTTCAGGTGTCAATCTTCTTCCCTCCTTTGACAGGAGATAGCCTAAATAGGCGACCTCCTAGCAACAATATTGAAACTTTTTAAGCAAAGTTTTGTGACCATGCTTAGCTAGATGAATAAGCAATAACACAGTGCCCTCCTTACAGGCGCTCTCAGAGTCAGCAGCTAAAAGCAAGTCATCAACATATTGAAGCAATGTACAAGTAGAGGGCAATTCAAGGGTATTAAGCTGTTCTTTCAAAGCCCTACTATAAATGCTAGGACTCTCTGTGTACCCTTGAGGTGCACGAGTAAATGTGAACGAGCGTCCCTCTAAGGTGAACGCGAACAAGTATCTACTATCCTTGTGTATAGGAATACTAAAGAAAGCATTCTTTAGATCCACAACACTAATGTAAGTAGTTGTAGCTGAAATCATGGTTAATATTGTCGTCACATCAGGCACAATTGGGAATTGCGGAGCGCCGACTTTATTAATGGCACGTAAATCAATTATGAAACGGAATGGAATTGCATTATCGCCTTTCTTGTACACGGGTAAAATCAGACTATTGCACAAACTTCCTGAAATTTCTTCAATCACCCCACGATGCACAAAATTGGAAACAATGCATTTCAAAGCTTGCTCGCCCTCAACTGAAATCTTATACTGGGGAATGCGTGGCAGCTCAATTCCATGTTTCAAAACTATCTTAACAGGGTCAATCTGTAAAACACTGACATCGTTGTCGTCAACAGCCCATATTCTCTCTGGTACATCAATGAATTCTGGCGGCAAAGGTTTAGTCAAGAATTGCGAGACAGAAAATTGCTGTGGTGAAATTGTCAACCGCACTCCATCAGAAGAACAATAAATCACCGCATTTAATTCTTTTAACAGGTTCAATCCCAGCAAATTCTCTCCACAATTCAAAGTCAACAGAAATGGACAGTGGTCCGTAAAGGGACCCAAAGAAATGGGTACTGGCGAAGAAACTGGACAAACAACTGGTGTGCCAGAAAACCCTACAGAAACATTGGTTTGCCCTGACAGTGGAATGTTTGGAACCCATGAATGATCAATGAAACACTTCTGTGCTCCAGTATCTATCAAAATCTGATGTTTCCTATTTCCCACCACCATTTCAACGTAGGGACCTTTCTGATTGACGGGAATAGGTTCCAAACCTTGCTTCGGGCAATCCTAACGAAACAGAATATCATCAAAAGGAAGCTCTTCAGATAGATATGCAGCAGAAGGATGATCAAATATGTTCCTATTATCCGCACTCGAAGTCTGACTATCCTGTGTAAAAGGGTGCTGAGGATCCTGTGCAAACTGACCTCTATCAGGGCCCCCTACACCCAGGCGACCTCTGGATCATCTACCCATATTCCCAAATGTGTTATTCGACCTCTGTCGAAGGACAGGGCATTGTGCACGCCAATGACCCTCTTGTCGAAAATAGGCATACTGGTTAATGTTCACAGGCCCAAGGGCACATTCCCTTGTGGAACATACTGACCTCTAATCTGCGAACTACCTCCTCTGGGGCCTCTAACAATTTGCTGTAATAGTACTTTAGTCTTTAAATCACCTTTTTCGTTTTTCAACTCTATCTTTTTCATTATTGACACGTTTCTCGTAGTACTGAGCCATATGCAGTACTTCTGATTGGGACTTCGCCTGCCAAGCGCTCTCAGAAGACATCATTTGTGACTGGATGTCAGGCAGCAATCCACGCACAAATTTGTCCACAAATAACCTTTTCCCAGATACTGTGCCTAAGTCTTGTCTGCTGAAATCCGAGAATACCTGTTCGGACCGATTAAAGAACTCGTTAGCACCCTCAGACTTCCCTTGGACACAGGCCGTAAGTTTGTCCCATATAATTCTTTTCTCAGGAATTATGGTTTTTAATTTTGTAATGACTCTATCAGGCAAAGTTAGTATCACCTGGGGCGGTCTTTCACCAGCTGGCCTTTCTCCATCGAATCTAGTTATATTTGCCCATATATCTCCCAACCCTGGCATGTCGTCTATAGTTCTAACTTGTTTCCACAAATCTACGTGCAGGAGTACAGGAAATAACAAATCAATATCGCCTAAGGTGAACACTGAGGACTGCAAGACGGACTCTATTTCTTTATAGAATCCTGTCGGATTTTTCCTAATATCAGGAATAGATTGTCTAATAGTATTCACTTCTTGTCTTGAGAACGGGGCGTGAACAAACTGTGATATATAATGTGCAGGAATGTTCGCAGCGACTATACCCTGTGCAGCATCGGCCGCAATCTCAACCTTCGGGACAAATGTCGGAGGAACCTCTCTCATAGGCAACTGAGAAGTAGGTAACTCCGAACGCTTACTAAGCAACAGAGCTAAATCGAGCACTAAAGCAGTCGAAGAAGTGTCAAGTGAAAAAGCTCTCTTATAAATACTCAATAACTCTGTGGGACAACTAATCTTTCTTTTTACACAATCATCCTGTAGGTACTCTATCATTACCTGTATCACTTTCCTCTGCATTTCTGGCGTATACTGACTATATGTGTCATATACCTCAACTGGAGTTATCGACATATCTGAAATCCATCTAAGCGCGTCCTTCGTACAAAGTCGTGCTTCCTCGGATATCGATTTTCGACAAAGAAGGAACCGTTTCTGTACATAGATACTTTCTCCCTCGTCATCCTCATTCTGTAACCTTTCCAACTCCTTTCTATACTCAAATAACCTTCCGACATGCTCATTTACTTTCTCCACAGTGTCTCTTGAAAACGCTACAGTGTTTAGGTCCCTTAACCCTTGCGGGAGATCTGCATTATTTAATTTTCCCCACATTACACATAAATGAATCCCTAAACCTTCAATAAAAACATTTTTCTCAGGAAATTATCCATATTATAAAGTGTGGCAAAAACATTAGCTTGATCATCCCTCTCCAAACAATGCTTAGCCCATGCAAGCAAATCTCGTTTCTTCTCTGGTGGTACAGTATTGCGAGTGACAACCTTCGACCCCGCACCTCGATCGACTACAAGCGGCACAGGACCACTTGGAAGAGAGGGAGCAGGCAAATTCAATGGAGGTACTGTTACTGCTGTAATAGGAAGGGGTGCAGGAATAGGTGGAGGAACAGTAACTGGAGGAAGAGGAGCATTAGGAGGAGCAGGAACAACAGGAACAACAGCAGGTAGAGCAGGAATAGCAGCAGGAAGAGGGAAAGCAGCAGGAAGAGGAACATACGGAGGTGGCGCAGAGGCACCAGGCCTTCGTTCATTTAATAATTTGTCTATGAATTCGTCGGAAACATGAAGGTCTTTAGAAGCATAGATTTTCTGAATTCCAAGTGAGAAAGCCCTATCCATATTCCTAGTCGATTCAGAATGTTTATCTTGGTCATACAATAATGCTTTTTTGACGTTCGTCTTATGATGGCGCGCATGTTTTTCTCTACTTTTAAGTTGCTGCAACGCTTCTTTTTTCCAATTCTGCAAAACATCAAATGCTGCAGGTCTAGCCTTTTTCTTTAATAGAATTGACTCTAAATACTCAATACGAGGGATTTCAAAACTACCATTGATTGGCCACTGAAGTTCAGAGGCATGTCTGGTTTGTCTGTGCCAAATATCATTAAATACTATACTTCCAATGCCATGCTTACAGTACATAGTACACGCCGGCGACCTCTCCTGTGGTGCTGGACGGCTAAATTCCAAAGATTGTCTATCACTGCGGAATAACGCCCTGAAGCAGGTAGACAATTTCCCAGGCATATCAAATTATTAGTGTTACCTGGTCAATAATTGTGTCTGCAGATACAATACCAAACAAAGTCTGTTTTCCAAAACCAGGCATCCAGCCTGTGTTTTGGATAAAAATACTGTGGTTCAGGGCAGGAATATTTTTATCAAAACAAAAACAAGAAACTGCTGTGTGTTATACTACTAGCAGTGACAAGGCTGTGGAGGAAGACAGGAAAGGATAGGGTGAAGTTCTAAATATCCCTTCCTTTTACACACACCTGTGTATTTATCCAAAACACAGGCTGGACGCCTGGTTTTGGAAAACAGACTTTGTTTGGTTTTTACTAAATCATACCACAACTGGCATTTGCCCCAATTTCTGTCGTGTTAAAGTGTATTTAAAGTAAGGGCATTTCCCTGTCAACTCTTCCCTTTGCCCCCATAGTTTTTGTGAACTGCAGATACAATACGCCAAAATCAAATTATCAGGATTATTTAAGAATCGGGTCACGACACAACTGATCGATTTCCTAAGGAGGTCCGATCGGATTTCAAAGAATCTTACCTAACTAATTTGACCTTGTGTGTGGTGATTTCGGCAAATCTGCCCGCCCCGATAAGTGGACCCTCGTCAAGATGCCGTTCTCGGACCACAAGCTAATCGTCCAGGGATCGAGTTGTGCAGCACTGCTGAGGTGTCGCGTCTCGTTCAGTGGGGCCCCTTTTTGTCACACCGTCCGATCCCGGTCCGATAGCGAGGGTCAACCTTCGATAATCTGGCATCAATCTTGAGGGTCCCTATTCAGGCGCCAACTGTGAAAACAAAATCAAAATATCGAGGCTGAGTACCCCAAAAGGAAATACACTGAACACGGGTTACAAAGGAACATACAAAGATCTTTAATTTATACTGAATCAGTTACAAAGAACAAGGCAAAATCAGATAGCTATCGGCCCTCAGTACAACACAGCGAACTCCAGCGTGGTTCGGTGTATTCAGTGAGAGACGCTGTACATTAGAATTCGTTGCTCTTTTATACCATTTGTGAACACGATGTCCAACTCTACTTCGCGTTAATATTCCTCTAATACATTACTGATCTAGGGTTCATGCCGAGTTCGCATATCCACATGTAACTAGTTTGTCTTTAATACATACGTCAACAAGCCTACACGGCAACTGTGGGTTTTGGGATTTCCCATACAGGTCTTCTCAAACATTAATACAATGTAGTTAAACAAGTGTTCTCAGTTCAGTATTTTAATACATTGTTCTTAACATATGCTCGCGGATTTGTTTCATTGACGCGAGTAATCCTTTACACACAGAAGGACAAGGTCTCAGTTCACGACCTCAACAAGTGGCCTGCAGGCAAGTTACATATTAATTACACACAGAGGTCAAGATGGCCATGTTGTATTTCGGAATGACATCGTCCACCATTTAACTCACAGGTTGACTTTACAAAGCAAACCTAAAATGGCGATTGACCTAAAATGGCGGCTTTCATTGATTTTAAGGTCAGGACCTTGCAACACGGATTTCTTCGCAAGTGACTTACAAGCAGCTTGGCGTAGGCCAATATACACATATTCATTGCAATAGGAGGCACGACATAATTTCTCATTTGACAGTTACATATATATGGATTAAATGTTCCAAAAACAAACTCTGGCCCTGGCACCTCCAAATGTAAACTTCGGTGAACATTTAATGGTTCAAAGGTCATTAAAAAAAACACTGTTTTATGCCATTGCCATTTATTTTCTCAGAGACAAAACAAGTGCTTTGTTTGAACACCTCTAGTGTGAAATGTGAAAACCACAGGACAGATTTGCACCAAATAAGAAACAAATTGGGCATAAAGCTTTGCTAATGTGCCTTTTGTTGGTTTGGTGTAAATCTGTCAAAAGGTGTGTCAAATATTCAATGCGCCCTGCCCTAATAAAATGCTTATATTTTCACCATGGTGCATTGTGGCAGAGACAATTTTCAGAAATGAAAATCTGCCCTTTTGTGTGTGCTAGATGCAAGCAATTCCTGTGGTAATCCCAAGGAAAGCTGAAAAAAGAAATGTACCCAAAATCATATTTGGAGGAGGAAAAGGTGTGGATTCCTGTCATGCTATAGGTTGGAGGAGAAAAGAGGACCACCTGGGCAGTAGGGGAGTTAGGAGTAGGCTGGGTAGCAAGTGTGGGGCAGAACGTGTAATCTTATTGGAGGAATCCCATGGGAATCTAGTAATAGTAATAATCTCAAACGTTGAACTTGGAAAGGAAAATGTATTACACAAACTGGAGAGTGAAAGGGGCTAATGGAGGAGGGTCAGGGTGGAGATACACAAGGAAGGGAAGTGGGAGAACCACAAAGTGTGGAGGAGGAGGTGCTGTCTTCTCCCGAGTCTCCGCACCCTTGCCACCGTCATATTGGGATGACAGACGAAAAGTAATGATGGGGAGCCTATGCCTGAATCATTGAAATAATCCTGTACCACTTTGAGTAAATGAGAGACGATATGCACTTAGACAACCCTTCAGAGTGTACCCACAAGCTGATATAGTGAAGATAAGTTACCAAGAAGCATGTACTTTGCCGAGCTGTCGACATTGAAACAAAGTGTGTTGAAAGCATACGAATTTCATAAAGAAGTTATAAGAACATATGCTGAAACGATATGAAAATATTTAAGAATGACTATGTAACTGAAGCACTAAGAGAAACATGTACTCCACGATACAGTATTTACAAACACAGATAAGAATGAAGTGGCTCACTGGTCAATGATTGTAAATGCACTGAAATTCAAGGTAGAAAGAATACATAGAAGCTTGCTTATGACAGGTATGTATTCAACATTTCGGACAACCATTAGAAGAAGATGGTTGACTGCTTATGTCAATCAACCCAGCTACCTCAAAATACGAGCCTAGGCCCTCAAAGTGGAAAGATGATGAAGAAGCTGTTTTCCCTTACAAAATAGAGGAGTACATTGGCTTGGAACCAAGGATGCTATTTCAAGAGATGGAGGAAAAGCACAAAGGGAGTCTAACGAGCAGACCATGTGCAAGGACATATTTCCCAAAGATTAGGAGGAACAAGGACATTTACAGATGCCAAATATCGGACAATTAAAAGGGCATGACGTTTATATGGGATAGAGTGAGCAAGTCTCTAAAGGCCAAGAGGAGCAACTGCACCCAGGATAATTAAATCAAATGGTCTTAAATGCACTGCCGACATGGACAAATTCATGGTCTCGTAACACGTGATGAAGAGCTCACAACTATGGGCTATTCATTAAGTCTGAAGCTAAGATAATGGTGTGCCTACACTCCCTCGAATGCCCACATACAGTGCAGACTGGCAAGGTCAGCCTTCAAACAGAAGACACGGGCATGAGGTCTACCAATGAGAGAGGGTCCACTAATTGGGAAAACAAGGTTTCTCTAGCACTTGAACATCCACAGTACAATTATTTGCAATGCTTTCCAGTAGGTTTGATCGCCTCCTTATTTGTTTGGTATTTTGACTTAGTCCAATATAAACCATCTTAATGGCTGTGCTTTGCTGCACTCCAAGGGTTGGTTTATGGTAACCCTTCTGTTTAGGGGGCCCCTAGCACTTCCACAGAGGCAGTTCTTGAAGTAGGCCTCTCATAACTCCTACCAGAAAGCACTCCCAAATGAATGAGTAAAACCTAGGGGACCGCCGTTTGCTGTACGATTCTGGGTTTGCTCCTAATATATGATCACTCCAGGGGTCTACAGCTTTGAAATCATCCCTAAACATTCAAAATAAGATGTTCTGGGCTCTGATGCATGAATGACCATATTTCAGGAGTCCCAAACTCTTCTAGGTTAAGCAGTATTAACCGTCGGATAATTTCCAGTCATCTCATAATGGTGGCTTAATCCTTGGGAAACAGCATTTCATGTATCTATTTGAGGTTTCTTATAGTGCGTGGTCAGAAGGCTTCAGAGCTAGGACATCCACTAGGGGGCAAGGGAGGGAGTTAGCGAATCCAGGTCAAGCATGAGAGCAGAGGACTGCACTGTGCCCCAGCAGGATGGAGGTACTGGGGACCTGCACCATGTCCTAGCATGTCACAGATGCCAGGACCTCCTCCATCAAATAAGAGATGTCCTGAACCAGCTCGGGCCTCAACAGAGTTGCCAGTGTGCGCTGTGCTGGAAGGCAGAGGCCGTAGACAGGTGGGTGTTGGGCCAGGTGAAGACCTTGACTACTACCCGGGAAATGGGGATGGGTGGTCAAGACCACAACACCACATACTTACCTTTGCGAAAGCAGGGGGAGTAGCGGCGTCAAGTCCTTCAAGTTCTCTGCACCTGGAAAATAGATGGGAGAAGGAGGCAAAAGGTTCTGGAGTGCTTCAACCCCATCCTTACTCCCGCCCTCTACAACCAACATTTTTCAGACAATAAGTGGGAGGAGATTCTAACGCGTTAACAATCATGTGGGTGAGGGGGCGGGAAACGAATGCCGGTAGTCAGCCAGGCCTCATTATGCCTAAGCCCATGAGATCTTCTGAGGGGTCTTTCCTTGATCCCTAATGAGTCTTATGCATTTCACAGTTAGAGCTTCTTCAGTGTTCAGCTGAATCATTTATTGCAGGAATCATGGCCAGATTCCCAGCTGGTTTACGAATGGATTTTACTATGAGCAAGATGAGAGCCACACTTACACAGCACCACCTAATAGCCATCAGTGGAAGCTCATCCCCAGATCAGAGCCACACAGCAATGCACTATGGGTATGCAAATTAACTGAGAGGCTTGCTTTTTGCTCCATGTGAGGACATTGACATTGTTTTACAGGGCAATGGTAATCTCTGGAACTACACGGCCAGTATTTCATCTGCTACAAAAGTCAAGATCCGACTGTTAGTTACCCTGATTAACGTCTGAGTAAAAAAGTTTATGGTTAGTTTTCTCCCACTGCAGGAATTAAACATTGTAAAAGTATCCTCTGTCCCGTTATCAAACTGTTAATCGATGAGTAATAACCAAAGGACTGGGCTCACTCTCCATATACAAATCTGTCCACTGGTTATCTCAGTTGATTGAGCAGAAGTCAATCTGGATAGCACGATTTACTCTGAAAATATTCTTCAAAGTATCAATCAAACACCATCATTCCACTTCTATTACAATGCAAATAACTGCTATGGAGAAATCACAATCATTGACTTACAATATTCAAGATGGGTGTACGCATGATCGGTGGGGGCGCAAGGGTACCCCCATGCTTCATCCGGCCACTGCTTTTCATCACCACCATGTATTGCCTTTAAACAATGATGCCTCTTCCAGGTGTACTCAGGGCGCAATGTGATAAAAGGAAGGCAAAGAATGAAAGTTTGGTAGGATAATTAGAGACACAAGCCCCACCATCCACATCTTCGTTGCCATCTAACATCACTGGAACCCACAGATGCCACAGGCCACCAATCAGACATGTGCCTAGAAAGCAGGAAATGGCCCATGCATCACAAGGAGAGAAGGAGCCAAACACCCACCACCTCCAAAGGAGAAAATGCTATTGAAAGTGTACATAGAACAATGTGTTTCGCGCACTAGCACTTCTTCAGGGCTCTGAGGAAACACCGGTATGGTATGGGTTGAATTATATTAATCTTTAATGCACTTTTCTCCTGTGAGCATGTTGTGCATTTCCCTCACCCCATTGAAGTCACCCATGAACAGAATCATGTGGAGGTTGCAAGTTTTTGCTGAACAGCTTCTCTGTTACGTCTTTTACAATAATATTGAATCAACAAAAAAAATGTCGGCCTCACCTGGAGAATTCTGTACTGCAGATTGATCCTACTGATTTCATTTCAGCCTGCAAGACCGATTGACAGGATAGTATAGCGGTTTCCGGCAAATGATTTACACTGTGTTTATCATTTGCGTAAACATAGGTAATAGGACTACCTTTAATTCTGCCTCCACCCTATTTAGACCATGGCATCTTTGGGGTGATATACATTCCAACTGAGAGGCCCAAGTCTGCTGGTGACCATAATATCTGCAGAGTAGGACCCCTCCCAATTTGGACATTATTTCTGCAATATTTCCACTCAGAATATGCAGTGATTGGAATGATTTGTCCAGATCCACCATTTCCTTAATTGTATAGCATCATTCATACAGCATGCTCGGGCATAGCTTGGCACAAGTTCCTATTCTATCCCTGGACATATCTTCTCTATAGGACCAGCGTAAACTGAAACCTATATAACCTCCTATTCTGGAATGGCGTTCCTGTTCACAATGAGTACATGTCAGACGGTGTGTCAGAGGGCAGGAGGTTTCAGTCTCTGAGCTTGTGTGCTTCCACAGACCCATGATTTTGCAGCCATCCTTAGTGATTATTGTGACAAAATGACTACTACTCTGCAGGAATACAGGGATGAGTAGTGACTAAACTGCTTACTCAGCCCCACAAGTACTGACCATCAGTGATTTCAATCATAAAGGAGTCACAGTCTGACAGGCAAACCTACTTCCCCTGTTTTGGTAACGCAGGCTGAGTTCAGGTTATATCTTCAGGAGTGGTGGGTGCTGATAATAGTAGCAACCCAAACAGCATTAGTTCAATGGTTACACAACAAAGTATGCCTAATCAAGGTTCAATAAAAATAGGCACTTTAATAAAACAATTAATACAGTCAACTAATCAAAGACACTAAAGACCCACCCAGCACAGAGAATGCAAACCATTGATGTGCAATGGCACTCTGAGTCGATAAGCAGAGGTATTCAGGCAAAAGGATTTCAGCAACCATGTCAAAGTTCACGTATATGTTCAAAAAGACAAAGAAGTGGGGGCTTAAAAGTCACTGTGGTACCGTGAAGTAGGGGGACAGAGCTTCTTCAAAATACCCATATTTATATTTTTGGGTACTTGACACAGTCAAGCCTGGATTCTAGGTACTTTTTTTATGATCAAGCTGATGTTGAGACATTTGAGGCATGTGGTCCCACTGGCATGTCGGCGTCAAGTCAGTTGTGGGCTCTCATAGGGTCAAGTCGGTATTACAGATGCGCGAGCTGACGGCTTCCAACAGTTGATGGCGGTGCCGAATCAGCGGTGAAACTGTGCTTCTGCTGGATTGATCAGCATTTGATACTACCATGTCGCTATGTTTCAGGAGGTCCAGTTGGCGTTTGAATCAGTTGCTTTCACAGAGTCAAGCCGGTGATTGGGTCGAGATGCGGTGTTCTGCTTCAATGAGTTGAGCCAGCGTCTGCAATGCTTGAAGTGCAGGTAAGCAGTTTATCGATTCATAGAGTTCCAAAAGCAGCCCCACAGCTCCTGTAGCAGCTTGAAGTGCAGCATGCACAGTCTAACTGGCTAAAAGGTGTCTTGAGGTGAAGAAAAAGGGTTCCAGCTGCTTCTGGACCCCTTCTTGGGTTGCAAGGAGGCACAATTCACTCTCTCCAGAGACAAGGGGAGTCCTTAGTTCTGCACTTCTGTTCTAAGATTTTGTATTGTATTGTTTGGGGAGGTATGCGCTACAACCAATAGGTATCTAAGTGCATGTCTTGAGCAACCTTGAAGCATAAAACAAGATTAGAAGAGGTGTGACTTAGTTTCTTTCAGAAAACCATAAGGTTGTGAGATCAACATAAATCTTCCGGGAGAGCATTCCAGGTTTTGGCCACAATGACAGCTTCAAACTTGCCCAGACCCTTGGAGAGCACAAACCAATTGATGGTTATGGTATATTAAGAGACCTCTTGATGATCTAGAACACCCATATCTCTTCTATCAATCTTTGATATACTTGGGAGCCTCTCCATAAAGGGCTTTGTGGGAAACGGCTAAGAGTTTGAACACTGTCCATTCCTTCTTGGAAGCCAGTGTAATTTCTTCAGAACTGGGGAAATGTGGGCCTGCCTTGGTGTATGAGTGACCATTTGTGCAGCATTACTTTGTACAACTTGTAACGAATGCATGGTTGATTTATCTGCCATCTACACTTCATCTTAGTGAACAGGATCATGGTTCCAGTGCTCAGCCTGCAGAGAGGCTTTCGCCCAACAACAGTGTCATCCCACCTGTTCCCTGAGGAGTGTTAGGGCACAGAACTTGCCTTTGCTTTGATGCCTTCTGTCTGCACCTCTATGGCAGAAGATTTTGGAACAGGCTGTATTCCTAACAGAGGTCCAGTGAATCCTTCTTTTTCTTGTGAGTGACAAAGATGAATAAACTAAGGAGCAGGATCTCCAGTTTTTAAAAGCAATAGGTCACATGAGATTGATCCAAACCAAGCCTGCTTTAACGGGTCCAGTCCCGACTGTTGTAACAAGTGCCTTTTTTGCTTTTACATCATACCCAGAGTGCCTTGTCCGCAGGATATGGGAGGACAGGAAGTAGTAGAGAGTCCTTAACAGAAACCAAGATAGTGGAACTCCTCTCTCAGCCTACCTCCCTCCTATGGCTACTCTAGCTCTACCCCCTCTCCATGAATTCAAAAGTACACCAACTAATGAAATTCAATTCAGATACGCCTTATCGAAACCAAGCTCCAAAACTGTACATTGTGTCTGTTGGGAGGTACAGTAGAATCCCTGAACCATCTGTTAATTGTCCTGCTCTTGGTGTAAAAAGGCTTTTCTATTTTAGCAAATATGCAAATTATGATTATCTGGGTTTGGGGGACACATTTTGGAATGATTGCCTGGCTGGGAGAACCACCTCTCTCATAATTGCAACTGTTGGATTTGTAAAAAGTCTAAATCTGGAAGATGGTACTCCCATCGGATAATGTGTCCTGAATATTGTATTGAAAAGTTGTCAGTGATAACTGGGGTATATTCGCTGAAGTAAAAATGTTGTCTCTCTCTTGATTGCCTGGATATTTTGGGTTCAGTTTGTTTATATGGATTCCCTTTTTTTATTTAGATAGTTGGTCCATTATTTGCTCACTTCAAAAGAAATACATAAGAATATTGTTTTACTTGTAATAAATTACATGTTTTATGAAATGCAGTGACAGCTTAATTGTATTGTATTTTATTAAATTTCATTGTACGACCTTTAATTTTGTTAAAGGTTATTTGATTAACCATATAATAACAAGATTTACAAAAATAGAACTCTAGTGGTCAGCACCCTGGTGTAAGATGGTCTTTGTTACGGCTGTGCGGCCTTTTAAGCACCAGTTCCTAGGGGACCTACCAGGGAGGGTTCCTATGCTCTGGCAGGAAGGTTTGTCCTTCCTCCAGGAGGATCGAAAGACAGCTTCCTCGACATTGTCCCACATGGCTTTGTGGAGACACATGGGTAAAACAGCTAATACACATCCCTATCATTTCTGAGCGCTGGTCACCAAGATGACACTGGCATGATATAACATTTCTGTTGCTGTATAATTGTGTGATCCTAGTAGCCATCATGCCATAACCAGGCAGAGCTTATATTTACAGTTGAACAAGGTACCAGGAAGACCAGGACACATAATTATTATGTTTTGATTCAAAGCTGTTGACAATTAAAAAGCCACCTCTGCATCCTAAATCCTTGTGTTCAAACATCGGTCAGAAATGCACATATGACCTTTGAACCCGCCCTGTTGCTACTGTACGGATGTTGCGAGAGATGTGAAGAGCCTGGTACAGCAAAGGCAGATGAACGCATATGCTACAGACATGGAGCTTTATGAAAGGGGTCTGATTAGCTGACCTCCCCTTCAGAAACAGAATCACTGGCATACCTTTATGAAAGAAAAAAGCTCAGGCTATCCCGCCCCCACAGATATCATTATGTCACAGTTATGGTTTGCAAAAAGTGGCTCTGTGGTGTATGTTTAACCTGGATATTTCTTAGATGTAAACACAGGCTAACAATGTTTCCTGAACTTTTGCAAGACCTATTATTTCTGCATAGTTGACACTCAGTAATGTTGCCGTTCAGTGGGAATCTTTAGCTATTTTTATCAATATGTTTAGCTATTTCATTATGGGCACTCTGAGGTTTCCTGGATCCATGCAGCATGTTACAAAACACAGAAAAAAATAAATAGGTTTGCAACAAACGTATGCCACGTGTGAGCCATCTTGCTTTAAAGGGCATCTTCATCCTTAAAGTTTATAGACCTTGGGAGGGATTATTATTGTGTGATTATGGCCTGCCCCCATGTTATTGCCTGTGGCATATCAAAAAGCCTGTAAGTTGGGCAAGAGTAATTATCTAAAACCATCTTAATCCTTTCTGAGGTCTTTAAGGTTATTAGCACATAGAGTTGTACAACTGAAAAGCAAAATCACTTTGACTCCTTTTCACTTTGACTCCTCTCTCTCTTTCTCCCACCATATCTCGCTCACTTCTCGCACCTGTCGCTACCACCTATTCAACATTCGCAAAGTCCGTCCCTCTCTCACCTTCCATGCTACCAAACTTTTAATCTCCTCCCTTATCTTCTCCTGCCTCTTCTACTGCTCTTCCTTATTCTTCGGACTACCTACTTCTCATCTCGCCACCCTCAAATCCATCTACCACTCTGCTGTTCGTACTCTCTGTCTCCTTACCACCCGAGACTCCATCACTACTTCCCTCTCCTCTCTTGGCTGGCTTCCATTTCACTCTCAACTCAAATGTATCTTCCTTTGCCTTGTCTTCAAATCACTCCATGGTCTTGCTCCCCCTTACCTCTACTCCCTCATCTCTCTCTACTCCCCCTCCCGTTCCCTTCGGTCTGCTGACCATTTCCTTCTCACTGTACCTCCATCCCCTTGTGCCCCCTCCCGTTTCCGCTCCTTCCAACTCCTAGCCCCCCTGCACAGAACTCCCTACCTCTTGCAATCTGCTCTTCCCCCACCTTCTCCTCATTCCGCACCTCCCTTAAATCTCTCCTGCTCCACTCCCCTCCTTGAAACTCCTTCCCCTTTCTGCCTCCCCTCCCTCCCTCTCTTTCCCCTTTACCATTTCCCTCCCCTCCCCCACCTCCCCACTCTCTCCATTCCACTTCCCTCCTCCTACCCCTCACCTGTCCCCACCCCACCTAGTCCTACTCCACTATTCTCCCTATCTCCCTTCAGTTAATTTCTCTTCTTGCTGTTTCGTTGACTGATTCATATTGTAACTTCGCTTCTACTGTTATATTGTTTACGTTTATGTTTTATGTATTAAGTTGTTCACTTGTACAGCGCTTTGGTGTAAAGCGCTTTATAAATCAATAAATACAAATACAAAAACAAAATTGCTGATTTTAGGCAACTGCCTCAGCCAGAGTTTTTGGAATGAGGTGTATACCAAAGAGGGTAGGGGGCATTCTGGTTTGCTGTGAGGTGGTCTATTATGGACCCATGTACTAATTTATATTTATTCAGAAAAGGGAGCATTGAAAGTGCTGTCACAAAGACATGTGGAGCACCACTGGAGACAATGATGTGGTATAAGAATTGGGTCTTTGTTAGGGTTCCATTGGCACAAGGTACAGGAAATAAGAGATCTGTCTTGGAGTAGGCAATTGCCTCACTGCTAGTCCTTAAAGTACTTAACTGGTTAAATCCCTCCTCCCCTTGACACCCATGCGGGGCACAGCAAGCCCTTTGTTAGGATGTTGGCGTTATTATTATGTGTTCTTGGCTTCTCCTATCATTCAGGTTAGGTACACA
Organism: Ambystoma mexicanum; assembly: GCF_040938575.1. NCBI lineage: Eukaryota > Metazoa > Chordata > Amphibia > Caudata > Ambystomatidae > Ambystoma > Ambystoma mexicanum. The sequence goes on from NC_090938.1 coordinate 608,989,039, forward strand.
ATAAGGTCAACTAACGGCAGCCCTGGTTGTCAATCTAACATGTTCACAGCCGAGGGCGACTTAGAGCCGATCTTGGATGGTTACAATGTGGGTACTTGATCTGTAGTTGGAATTGAGCCAGAGAGTGGTAGCCGTTGGTGCATCGGAAGAAGCTGGTCTGTATATCCAAGTGTAACCCATTATTGTAAGCCAGGGCAAGGAGCTTATACCAATGGTTTAGTAGACAACACGAATCACCAAAGATGTTGCTTAATGTTCTGATTTAAGCGTTCCGTGGAGCCTTGGATCTGGGGGTGGTAGCCCAAAGACAACAATCGTTGCACACCCAGTAGTTTAAAGAGAATGGTCCGAAAATGAGTGGTGCATTGAAAGCCTCAATCCGAAATCATCCCTTTGGGAAGACCATGCAACTTATGGATGTCTCTGAGAAAGGCATGAGCCATAGCTTCAGCTGATGGAATCCAAGGATAAGGGGAAATATGAGCCAGTTTACTGTACTTGGCCATGGTTACCATGAAGATGGTATGACCACCCGAAGGCGGAAGGTTGACGATGCAGTTGGTGGACATCTGACACCAGGAAGCAGAAGGTAATTCAGGTGGACTCAACTTTCCTACCAGTAAGCAACGAGGCACCTTGTATTGGGCACAGGTGAGACAAGAAGAGACTTACTTCCCAACATCAAAACGCCATGTGGGCCACCAAAAATAGCACTGGAGGAGGTCACGGGTGTCACCAATACCCTTGTGACAAGCAGTCGGAGAATCACGGAGGCGTCCCAAAGCCAGTTGTTGCAACAGGATGGTAGGTAGATAGAGGTGAAGTAGGAGGAACAACAGGTTGTGAGAGTGACATAAAGGGTGGCTAGGTAATGAGGAAGATGACTGTGATGGATCCTTCTTGACCTGGTCCAAGAACCGAGAGAACTGCATCACACATTTTCTTCCTTCAAGTATCTTGTCGGGATTGGAGACCAAAGATCTTTTTTGTTTTCTGTCGGGAGGGCATCAGGGATGATATTTGCAGTTCCTGGAATATATGAAACAAGGAAATCATATTGCATGAAGAAATAAGCCCATCGGGCTTGCCAGCTGTTATGGCATTCAAATTGTTAATGGACCAGGACAATTCTGTGGTCAGAACGTATTTCCACGGTATATTTGTGTCCAAGCAAGAACTCACGCCACTGTTTACAAGCGCATTTTATTGCCAAGAGTTCCTTCTCTGTAACTGAATAATGTTGCTCAGGCTCGTTTAGCTTCCTTGAGAAGTAGGCAAGCGGATGTTCCAACCCATCGTCCTGTATTTGTTTCAAGACTGCTCCGACGTATGAATCAGAGGCATCGGCTTCAACGATGTAAGGTTTTGCTGGATCTGATTGGCGCATTACAGGTGCCGAGGTAAAGGCTTCTTCTAATTCGTTAAAGGATTCATAGGCTTTAGGATTCCACAGGAAGGTCTTTGCAGGGTTGAGAAGATAGGTTAGGGGTAGAATGACATGATAAAAGTTGGAAATAAACTTCTCATAAAAGTTCTCCCAGCTGATAAATCATTGTAAGTCTTTAAGACTTGTAGGAGTAGGCCATCCAAGGACTGCTTCAACCTTTCTGAAAGCCAAACAAATGACATCCTTAGATAATGGGTACTCCAAAGATAGCACAGAGGAAACATCAAACTCAAATTTTTCTGGTTTGACCATGAGGTGGTTGTCCTGTAATCTTTGCAAAAATGTGATGACATGGTCAGTGTTTTGCAAGTTGTCCTATGAAAACACCAGTATGTCATCCATGTAATCTATGGTGGGTGACCAAAGAGGTCGGCAAACAGATGATCCATGAAGTGTTGGAACACCGCAGGCGCATCAGCCAAGCCAAAGGGCATGACGTGATATTCGTAGGGGCCGTACAGTGTCCTAAATGCTGTCTTCCACTCATCACCCCGATGAACCATAATGAGGTGATAAGCACCTCGTAGGTCCAGTTTAGTGAAAATGACAGCCCCTTGTATTGCAGTAAGAATGTCATGTATAAGCAGAAGAGGTTATTTGTCTTTTATCATTATCTTATTGAGATCCCGGTAATCCAGACAGTGGCATGACTCCCAGGTGTCTCTCTTGGGTACGAACAATAAGGACGCGCACTCCAGGGGATCTGGTCTCACTGATAAGAGCCTCCTGGATTTATTTGCTCAGTATGATTTTAAGGCTTCTGTGTCATGTTCTGAGAGGGCATACAAATGGCCGAAGGGTACCGTCGATCGAGGAATCAGGTCAATCGTCCCCCTGATGGAGTGGCAAGGCCCTGGTAGGGTTGTCCTTGAATATCTTCATGAAGTTTCAGCATTTAGGAGGTACCATAGCGATAGAATTAACACTGGTAGTAACCGGAACTTCAAGGGTATTCCAAGGGAGTCATTTCATGAGACATGGTGCATCCAGACTTGCATTGTATGGACCCCCATCTAGTTGATGTAGGGGATATGATATTTGAGCCTGGCCAGTCTGAGTATATGCGGACAATGGACTGTGGTAATCAAGTCAAAAGAAAGCATTTCTTTGTGAATTGCCACCTTCATGACTGTGGCTTCCAAGTGGTGATTTGCTGGACCCGAAGATAAGGGACGTCTTCCTCTCCTTCTACAGGAGTGGCAGCCGCTTTCTGTATCATGAAAAGGTGATGGTCTCATGCCCATTTCTGGTCTAGGAAAATGCTGCCAGTGCCAGAATCAACAAAGGCAGGAACTATCCTTTTGTTGATCCCTTTAGCAGTAGTAAGTTCTACCAAAAGAACCCAGAGCCTGTTATCTTCGGTACCAGTCTGAGCAAGTGTGGGATCAACGGGAACCATAGAAGAAACCTGCCCCATGGTTCCTATAAGGAGCAGGTGCTGGCGTTTCCTGCTCTAAGTGGAGGTGCGATAGGGCAGCTGCGTACCACGTGTTCTTGAGATGCGCAGTACATACAAAGGCCATTATGTCACCATCTTTGACATTCCATATCAGTTAATGGGCCACGAGCCGTTCCAACTTGCATAGGTTTCGGTTCAGTATGGTCCTTAAATTTGGCAGCAGGTGGCTTGAGAATAGGTGGCCATCGTCTGACTTCTTCTTTCTGTACGACACTCACTCAATCTATATTCAGCTGTATAACTAGGGTAAGCAGATCCTGTAGGGAGGGTGGTCTCACAACTCAGGCTAGCTCATCCTTGAGCTCTTCTGCGAGGCCTCTGTGGAATAAGGAGTACTGGACTTCCTCCAGCTAGCGGCCTCAGCAGCCTCCCTGGTAATACTCCAAGGGGGCTTCTTGAGCAGTGGAGGTCAGATCCGGCAACCAAGCATACCTTTCAATGCTGTACTGAAGTTTCCATAATTAACCAGCAATAGGCTTCTAGAGTTGACCAAGGGAGTAGCCCAAGTCAGGGACCTCTTAGACATGCTGGTAATCAAAAACCCAACCTTGCTATGTTCGGTTGGGAATGCACCTGGTCGAAAGGTGATCTGGAAAGCACAGGTATCAAAAAATTGTTGGAGTTCCTTTGGGTTGCTGTTGAAGGCTCCTATGCCTAATGGAGGAGGTACCGGATCAAGGTGAACCAGTTTGGGCAATAGCTTGGTGGAGGACCTTGAGTGCTTGGACTTTGGCAGTTAAACCCAGAACTGCAGCAGCTAGCTCTTTAAACTGATCCACACTTGAAACACTTGTGTATAGGCGCGTTACAAATGCCATATCATATCATATCATATCCATATTGGTCTGTAAACGTTGATGTCAAATATGTTGCCAACAGGTCTTACCTCTTCCTTCTTAAGACAATGGGGGTGTTGGAGGCAAGGCCTGCTGTTCCGCAATCCACCTCGGTGAAAGTGGTGTTGAAACGCTCAGGGCGAGGTGAGTGTCCGGATGGCAAGGTAACAGCAGGAAGACAACCGGGTGTCTGGAAAAAACCTCCAAGAGAGTACTTTGTCAGTGAGGATGAGTGGATCCAGATATTGAAGTCCACGATGATGAGTTGGATACAGGCATATGCAGATCACAGTGAATAGAGACGGGTAGGAAAGGAGACAGAGCCAAGAAGAATAAGGAAGGAAGGACAAGGGCCAGAGAAGGGAAGAACAAGGAGGGACAATGAATGCCTGGGGCCAGGAGAGGAGGCGCTGGAGGGAACTGGGGAAAAAGAAGTAACTGGAGGAATAGAGCAGAAATTAAGACTTACTGCAGAAAAAAAGTGCCTGCTCAGAAGGCAGATCGTTGCGACGCACCACAGTATGGATCCTGTTCCCCTTTTCTTCCGGTTCTACATGGGAGAAGTCGCATAATTACATCGATGACGTGTTTGCAACGTGCGTGATGTACACGGTGGCCATCTTGGAATGGGTCACGTATGTCTCCAGCGATTGATACACATGCTGGTTCTATTTTCCACTTCTCCCAGATAACAAGTAGGCTTGCCTCGTCTCACTATGACACACTCCCTCCATTACCAAGGGACTTCCTACTGTGCCCCTTTTCCCATTTCTCTTTCTTCTCCTCCTCTCCTTCCTCCTTCTAACTTCTCCACTTTCCTCTCTGCTGGTAGTCTTCTGCCTTCCCCCTACTTTACCTCCTTCCCTCCTCTAGGTTCTCTAACTCCTTCAAGCTTTCTGATTGGGCCTCATTACGACTCAGGCGGTAAGGGTTTTACGGCGGCGTAAACAGCGCCGACCCTTACCGCTTGAGTACGAGGTCCCTTAGCGCCATGGAGGTTTTAACACCTGCTTTTAGCAGGTGTTAAAATCCATGGCGCTAAGGGACCATGGAGTTAATTACGCCACCGTAATTTACGGTGGCGTAATTAACGCCTTCCCCACTCCCATTATGCCCTATGGGGCAAAATGGGAATGGGGAAGGGTAAATGGGAAAATGGGGATTTACCGCCCCGCCAAGGTCGGAATGGGGCGGTAAATCCGCCAACCACCATGGCGTAAACGTAGTTTACGCCATGGTGGTAAAGTCAAGGCCCAGGCGGTAACTTACCGCCTGGGTCGTTCCATCTCATCTGTGCCTCGAACTCCTTCTGCACCTCCAGCTCCTCCAGCATGCCCGGGTTCTCTTGTACAACCAGATCCTCTTGCACCTCTTCTTGCTGTTCTGATACTCAAAACGTATACACCAAGCTATTCACAGTGTGGGATTTTATAGCTGTCCTCCCCACGCCAGACTGAGCTTGTGGTGAGGGCTTGAAGCTGACTGCAGTTATCTTTCTTGCTTTGGAAATGGTTGGTTCGCCCAGGCTTTAAAAAGCCAGTCCACCAACTTGGCTCAGTACAAATCACACATGCTTGTTTGGATGTTATCGCCAGTTTATGCAAGCAGAGCTGGCAGGACCGATGTCTGGTACGCTTTACGTAGGTCAACCGCCATTTTAGCACCAAGCTTGTCATGACCAGATTGTATCTTGTTAAGCATTAGTGGGTGTCAGGTCTAGAAGTTTTCCATGAAAGCTTATAGTCGTCCCACTCGTCCCTCTCTAAGGCATTTCTGCTGACAGGATGGTTATCTGTCCCCAGAAAACCTATGGTGGGGGGAAAGAAGAATTGGTAAATCAACAAGCATTCTATCGTCTACTGCTTCTAGCCAGACTCTGCAGTAAGACACATTTTCACAATGGGTTAATAATCCACAAAGTCCTACACCCTGGCCAATCCTCCAACTCACAGCCCTAAAACCTCTCTCCCAACGGTGGTTTCCAATTCGAGGCTATAAGCATCACCGATTATTGAAGAGTGCCTTACAACATGAGATTTAGCAGCCAATGTCAATCTGCTGACAAGGGCCTCATTACGAGGTGGGCGGTAAGGGGTTAACGGCGCAGGTAAAGGTGCCGGAGCCGTTAACCCCTTACCGCCCTATTACGAGGTCCGCTTGCGGGACCCGCTCTGGAGGCCTGGTTTTACCAGACGTCCTTAGCGGGTACCGTGAGCGGTCCAGCATGCTAACGACGGGCCCGTCATTAACGGGCCCATTGTTAGCATGCTCCCCATTCCCATTGAGCCCTATGGGGGCTCACATGGGAATGGGGGTGGTGCGGGTCCGGGTCCCCTGAATGGGGAAATGCCTGGCTCTCCAAGGTTGGAATGGCCCGGTATTTCCCCATTCAGGGAACCCGGACCAGAGTTTGGAGGTAGCCATGCCCTTATGCCAAACTCTTAATGAGGCTTAGAATCCTCTAAACTTTTACTTGTGAATTTTCTTTTGCTTTATGGAGTAAACTATTCCTTGGTTATCTTTTCAAATCAAAAAAAATAATATAAAAACGAATTATCCCAAAACTGTCCCTCAAAGGATATGCCAACTAGGCTCTTCACTGACTTTTAAAGTTTCCTTAAGCTTTCAAGACTACCTGAAGGCTCTTTTGCTTCAGAGCTCCCCTAACCCTCAGCCTGCGCCTTTGAACCGTCTTCCCCATAACCCTGCAACCCAGGCGGAGGAACACCAACGGAAGCCAAATACTCCTGCTCCTTTTCCATTGGGTCCACACATTTCTGCATGCAATTCGTCGCCCATTCTGTAAAGCGGCACCAGTGCGGCATAAGCCACGTGGTGGTCTTCTATTAAAGGCCATCAGAGTTGTGGGGGAGTTTAGGGAACCCTCCCCAAAATGCCCCCTTCCCCCATAGCATGTAGCGGATAGCCAGTCCAGGCCCTACACCCACACCTTAAGGGCCAGGCTGGAGTCATTGTCGCGGTGCCTAACACCCGCCTGCACTTCCAGGACAAATGCCGAAGCCTTGTTTTTGCGCTGCCTTTTCAATCAGAAATACACGTCTTGGTGAAAACGCAGAGCTGAAGCCTGTGTTCGCGCCCCTCCTCCACCGCCGCCCTTTTATGATATCATGAAGGGAGCTCTTTCTTCTGCAGGCCTCCTGGCGCCTCTCATCAATTTTGTTTAACCTTTACATGCAACCTTTAGCAAACATTGATTTCTCCCCCTGCTTCTTAATTCGTGCCTGTGATGGTGACTCCAGATCATGCCGACACTCGACCCTCGTCTGGGCACCCACACTTTGCTCACTAAGGTCATGTATGAGCGCAGTATGTACGTGGATGCAACTTTCTACCATAGTCCTCAAAAACAAAAGTATTGCTCATTGGCAATGGTTGCGGGGCCGTACTCCAGAAGTTTGGGTTCAAGGAACAGACTCACTGTGGATGGGCCCTCAACAACGAACTCACTAAATGCTCAAAGGAGCATAGGGAAAACTCAAGGTAGGCCTTACTTGGCATAGAAATGGGCACTGGTCTTATGACCTCTGACCCCCAGAAATGGACACCGTGCCTTCTATAGAGTTTGAGGTGAGGATCTTGAGTTGAGCTATGGCCTCTCGAATGATAACACCGTGGCCTGATCTTTCTTTACTCAAATTGGTCAAGAGAGTCCTCGATTGTCTTCTCGCATCATGTAACATCAGTGTTGCTAATAACACTGTTTCCTGATACTTGCTTTTTTTTTTTTTTTTTTTTTTTTATTTGGTTTTTGTACAAACCTTTAAAAATAGGAGCAGCTTTACAAGACTTTCAAAAACAGCCCGCTTAATTTTGCACTTTAGGTTTGGTATGTGTGACTACACCCCGAACTCATCAACCACCCCGTGGCTTAATCCTCATTTTTTGTGGCTATCATAGCCTTTAGGCGAGCTTTAGCTACCTGAAGAAAAGATACCAGAGCATACAAGACAGGTTTGTTAGAACCATCAAACAAGGCTTTCCACCAATCGTCACGAGTTAAGCATTTAAAGTTCTTTGTAATTGTACTAAAAATGCGATTTCTTTCTTGCTCAAGACCAGAGCATGACATCGTCAGGTGCTTCAGCGTTTCATTTGTGATGTTACAAAGGCGACATCTAAGGTCTAAGTCAGGTCGTTGGGACCAATAACATATCCGTTCCTTCGTCGGCAGAGCGTTCAATCTGAAATGTAGGTATAGAGAACGCAACCACTGATCCGGAAACCGTGACAAATAGGTCGGCACGCAGCCATAGGCTCTAGCTTCTCCCGGAACTTCTTGCATTGACCTTGATTTTGCTCTTTGGTCACAGGTGTTCATCCAGTCATTTCTCCATACTTGCTTTATGACAGCAGGCTCGATCGGACACGACCGGTCCAAAATGTGACAGCTCAGTGACATTCTGGAGGAGTCCCTGCCACTGTGTCACTGTGGATTCCTGCCCCCTTTCTAGAACAGTTAAATGCTCATTCATTGCCCACATGACTCTTCAGCACAAGGGCCATCATGTGTTAATGCAGGATTTCTCCACAATGTGTCCGCTGTAATCAATGTTGGATCAACAGACAACTTGAAACCACTTGCAAATGCACGACTCACTTTATTTTTCTTAGGAAAGTGATGCGGGTTGGCTAAACCAACAGTGATGGGGTTGGAAGCTGTACAGTCTAGTGGTCTAAGTGCTCCTCCTTCGCCTTTCCCCCTTTCTCTCTCTCTCTGTAGGTGTTTTTTTCTTTATCCCTCTTTGTGAGTTCCTCCTCTGCATTCCCTTCTTTCTCTCTAGATATTCCTGTTCTGTTTCCTCTCCTTTCTGAATAAAGTGCTTATCCTCCGACTCTTCACTGTCCTCTCTTTGGATTCTCATCCATCTCTTCTCCATATTCTCCCCCTAGCCCTGTACTGACCTCTCCTCCCTCTCTTCCCTGTCTTTCTCTCCGCTTGCTCTTCTCCGTGCCAATAATCGCCTTAATCTCTTCTTGGGTAGGCCTCCTTTAATGCTCCATCTGTGATTGGGCTTGTAAGTGGGAAACCTTCTGCATCAGTGCACTAATTGATACTGGGCCCTCTGATTTGCTGGGATGCAGGGATCGGAATCAACTAAACTGTTCCCCAGGGTTTAGTGCTTCTGGAATGGAGCAGTTACATGCCCCCAACTCCTACTTCTTCTAAACTGGAAGTCTGAGATTTTGCCATTGATTGATTGATTGATATTTTATTTCCATCGCGCTCGTACACAAGTGTTTCAGAGCGCGACAAGGCAAGGGAGGGGAACAGGGGAGAACAAAACAGCGATCTTACTAGGCCCATTGACATTGAGAACGCGCAAGTGCATGGGAGAGGGGGGAGGGGAAAAGTGCATGGAAGGGGGAGAGGTGGAAAGTGCGAAGCAGAGGAGAAACAGATAAATAACAATAAATAAATAATAAAGGCAACAAACAGTGGTAATGCAGCCAGCAATTTGCAAGTGCTAGCTTTAAGGCAGCAGACAGGGTAGGTCCGATAAGTGCAGGAAGAAAAAGGGGGGGCTGTATGGGTACAGATACAGACCCCAGTGCAAGGGGTGGCCCGGAGGCAGTGCGGGAGGGTGGCAGGATGAGCAGGTACCTGGGCTCAAAAGACAGAGGGTGGCCAGGTGCATGGTTCCAAGAGAGAACAGATCAGCAGGGGAGAGGGGGAGCGAAGGCAGAAGAAAAGAGGAAGGTCTTGAGGTGCTTCCGGAACGGGAGATGGTTCTCCTCAAGTTTTAGAGTGGCAGGGAGGCTGTTCCAGAGGGAGGCCCCAGCCGAAGACAGAGATCTACCCCCAGCACGTTTCTTAGAAAAACGACTGACCCTGAGTGAGTTGGAGGTAGAGGAGCGAAGAGCTCGAGAGGGGAGGTATTTGCGGAGGGATAGCTGAAGGTATTTTGGACCCATGCCCCAGAAAGCCTTGTGTAAGACAGACCCACCAGAGGGGAAAAAGGAAGTTCATGGGAATAGAACCATAGAATCAATCAATGGAATAAGCTGCGTACTGTGAGGGAGCTAAATATGGGGACAGATCAGGTCAAGGAAGTTAGGCACATTGCACTTTTGCTTACATCCTAGGATGTTTAGTAAAATAATATGCACTTTAACTAGATATGTTTAGTATCAATTATATGTTTTTAAGCTGTTTTTAATTGTATGGCAATTGTATATGTGTTTATTAAAGATTGTTTGAATATATCTCTATGATTCCTTGACCTGATCTGTCCCCATATTTAGCTCCCTCACAGTACGCAGCTTATTCCATTGATTGATTCTATGGTTCTATTCCCATGAACTTCCTTTTTCCCCTCTGGTGGGTCTGTCTTACTTTGGTTCTCCCCTGGGTTCATGGTGTTGGGGACGCCTATTTTTGATTATATGTTATGTGCAACCAGAAAGCCTTGTGGACAATGCATAGGGTTTTGAATTTAATCCTTGCATCCACTTGGAGCCAGTGGAGAGATTTCAGAGCTGGAGAGATACGATCCCAGGGCTTGAGGCCAAGGACAAGTCTCACAGTCCTGTTCTGGATTAGTTGCAGAGGGCGGAGAGTAGAGGCAGGTAGATTTAGAAAGAGGCTGTTACAATAGTCCAAGCTAGAGAGAACCAGAGCTTGAGATACCATGAGCTTCTGGGGGAAGGAGAGGAAATGCAGAGTACCTCTGAGGAGGTGCAGTCGGAAATTTGACTTTTTAGAGCCCTCAGAGATGTGGGCGGAGAAGGAAAGGGTGGAGTCAAAGATGACCCTGAGGTTCTTAGCCTCACAGATGGGGGTAGGAGGAGGGCCAAGGGAGGCCGGCCAGAGAGTGAGGGGAAAGGATGGTGAAGGTGTGCCGATGAGGAGGATCTCCGTCTTGCTGGCATTCAGACAAAGATCATTGGCGGCACACGAATCTTGAATGGCAGTTAGGCAATCAGAGATGAGAGAGGGAGAGGAGGTGGCAGAGGGCAGCCTGAAAATGAGTTGAGTGTCGTCAGAGTAGCACTGGAAAATTGAGCAGAAAATGGCAATGCAGTGGGCGAGAGTTGCCAGGTATTGGTTGAAAAGCCAGGGCGAGAGGTTAGACCCCTGGGGAACACCACAGGTAGAGAGGAAGATAGATGAAAGGAAGGACCCAAGTTGGACCTGAGAGGGTCGATCTGAGAGGAAAGAGGTCAGCCAGGCCAGAGCCTGATCAGTGATACCCAGGTTTTTACGGAGACGGTTCAGCAGGATGGTATGGTTGACCGTACCATGTTTGACAACAGCAGTTGTGACCATACCACAGCGAATATTCGAAAGAAGATACCCACAGAGAAAACCCTATCAAATGTATTCCCAAAGAGACGATAATCTGAGGGAAGAACTCCCTGACGGAATATGAGAACGAGTGAAAAAGTCATTGGTGATGTCACGAGCGACAAGCGTGATGCCCTGAGATACTGGCTGAAGGGAATACATGGATCTTACATAAACTGATGAATTTAAGAATCGAGTAAACTTTTATATGCCAAAAGAAGATTGCACGTGTGTGACGCACTGCAGAAAATGCAAGCTGTTCAATAACTATACAGATGCAGCAATGCAAGTAGATTAAGTGATCTTAGAAGCTGGCTATCCGTAGTTAATAGACTGCAGGCGAAGCCGCTATTGTATAGAAGCTGGACATCCGTGCCATGAATTTAGTAAGCCCGGATACATGGAGAGGAAAGGCAGAGAACTGTGTTGCAGCATGAATAAACTGAGATCGTGAATACGAATGGTGAGGCTGTTTGGCCTGGTGTCAAAGCTGAGGCAGCCATGGCCGGTTATCTATTCTTGAAGGCGGTGAACATGAAAAGCTGAATCATCCCTTGTTAACGTGCAAAGAAAGAACATCAAACGTGCCAGGTTTTATTCTTTTAAGACATTTAAATGCTGCAAAATGGTCCAAATCGTGCTTTCCTGTCACGTGAGCCAAGGATGGAAATAGAGTTGAGCTTGGAGTGCTAGAACAGTGATAGTATGTGCTCGCACTCCCTTACATTCCCAGAGACAAGAATACTTTGCAAGGCCAAGTTCAAAGACAAGCTTCATGGCAGAAGGCATGGGAGATGAGAGACGTTTGGCTTATTGGGTGGGGAGGAAAAGTAAAGTTCACCTCCTGGCACCTGGGTCTGAGCTTATTATTGCTGTCAGAGTTATTCTGCATCCCCATCCATTGCATGCACAATACCCAAAGGGCTCTCTGCTCGCTTCTGTGGGAGACCATGCAGCAGCTCTGCCCAATGATGGAATATAAGGGCGCACCTCCATCTTGGAATCAGGCAGCCTGTCCTCCATGGCTGCCTGACTCCAGTGCAGTACCACTGAGGTATGCCACAGTAAAGTTTGTGTTTGTGTGATTCTCAGCCTCTTTGGAGTCACCACACCTCCCCTGTCTCGGCACAGGGCTGACTTGTGCTACATCCCACAAGCCGAGCTCGCAGACTTGTCTTTCACACACATTGAGCATATGTTAGTGGTTGATGCCCTCCCTGAATCTTGATATGATATGTCATTTATAACACACCTGTACACAAGTGTTTCAAGGCACGACAAGACAAGGAGAGGGAAACAGAGGGAGGACAAAAATAACGATCTTACTAGGCCTTGTGTCATTCAGATCTCGCAAGTGCAGGGAAGAGGAAGGGGAGAAGTGCCGAGGGTGGGGAGAGAAGTGCAGGTAACTCAAGTGCAGTCAAAGGGTGGCTAAGTGCACATAACTTAATAAGTGCAGCCAGTGGGTGGCTTATAAGTGCAGAGCGCGGGGACTGTAGGGTTGCAGATACAAGCCACAAGTGCTGGGGAGCCAGGAGGCAGTGTGAAGGGCAACTGTACAAGCAGGAGCCTGCACCTAAGTTCAGAGGGTAGCCAGGAGAGCAGTGCGTGGGGCAGCCGGGGCATCAGCAGAGGAGAGGAAGAGAGAAAGAGGAAGCAAAGAGCAAGGTATTGAGTTGCTTCCAGAACCAGAGGTGGTTTTGCTCAAGTTTGCGAAAGGCAGGGAGGCTGTTCCAGAGGGAGGCCCCAGCCAAAGAGAGTGATCTGCCTCCAACTCTCTTCTTGGAAAGGCGACTGACCCTCAGAGAGTTGTAGGAGGATGAGCGTAGGGCTCGAGATGGGAGATATTTAGGAAAACAGAGTTGGAGGTAGTGCTGTCCCAGACCCCAGAAAGCCTTGTGAATGATGCAAAGGGTCTTGAACTTGATCCTTGCCACGACAGGGAGCCATGGAAGAGATTTCAAAGCTGGAGAGATACGATCCCTGGGCTTGAGGCCAAGGACAAGTCTTGCAGTCCTTTTCTGGATAGTTTGTAGAGGTCGGAGAGTAGAAGCATGAAGGTTTAGAAAGAGGCTGTTACAGAAGGCCAACCTAGAGAGGACCATAGCTCTGGAGACATTGAGCTTCTGGGGGAAAGTGAGGAAAGGAAGAATACCTCTGAGGAGGTGCAGCTGATAGTGTGACTTCTTAGAGATGTCAGAGATGTGAGGAGAGAAGGAGAGGGTGGTGCCGAAGATGACCCCAAGGTTCTTAGCCTCACTGGTAGCAGCAGGAAGAGGGCCCAGAGTGGGCAGCCAGAGAGAGAGAGAGAGAGAGGATAGGAGGAAGCTGGTGTTCCGATGAGGAGGATCTCGGTCTTACTGGCATTAAGGCAGAGATAATTGGTGGCACACCATTCCTGAATTGCGGCCAGACAGACTGGTATGAGAGAAGGAGAAGAAGCGGCTGAAGGGAGCCTGAAAGAGAGCTGGGTGTCATCCACATAACACTGAAAGTTGGGGCAGAAAGTGGCGATGCGGTGCACAAGAGGTACCAGGTAGTGGTTGAAGAGCCAGGGAGAAATGTTAGACCCCTGAGGGACACCACAAGTAGAGCGAGAGATAGAAGAGAGGAAAGATCCCAATTGGACCTGAGAGGGCTGATCCGTGAGAAAGGAGGTCAACCAGGTCAGGGCGTGATCAGTGATACCCAGGTTATCAGGGAGGCGATTGAGCAAGAGGGCATGGTTGACGTATCAAAAGCAGAAGAGAGATTGAGAAGAATGAGGACAGTAGGAAGGCTAGAGTCAAGATTCGAGAACAGGTTTTCACGGGTGTTCAGGAGAGCAGTTTCTGTGCTTCTGACAGCTCTGAAGCCAGACTGATGGTCGTGGGGACAACCAACCGATTCAGTATGAAGATTAAGCTGGGAGATGGCCAGCTTTTCCAAGAGTTTTTCAAGGAAAGGAGTGATGGAGATCGGGTGATAGTTAGCCAGAGAAGAAGGGTCAGCAGAGGGCTTCTTAAGAAGGGGGTGCACAAGGGAGTGCTTAAGGGGTTAGGGGAAGGTTGCAGTGGCACATGAGTGATTGCAGAAATCGGCCAAGTCTGGAGCAGGGGTGTCAATGTTGTCCTTGATGGTTCTGGATGAGTAGTGGAGTACCTGCTTTGACAGGACTTTCATAGATCAGACTTGTCTGGAAACATCATCTGGGGTGAACAAGGGAAAGTAAGAGAAGGGAGGAGAAGTGACGGCCAGAGGCGGGCCAAGAGTGGAGGACCCCGGGGAGGAGGTAGAAGACGAGAGGGTGGACAGGATGTCCAGAGTTTTAGAGATGAAATGAGAAGTCAAGGTCGTGCAGGGGGCCTTTGAGCAAACAGGAGAGGTATAGACTGCAGCAGATTTGGCCAGCTCCTTGCAGATTTTGAACAGTTCGGCCGAGTTGTTAGATGCAGGCTTGTATGTGAGTTCTCTTCTGGCTGAAGACAGAAAGTCTGTACTGCCTTTGGAGCAGGCGGCAGGCCAGTCTGTCACAGGGTGCGCCTAATGCCCTCCACTGCCTCTCAGTCACCCTGCACTTGTATTTAAGGGTGACATGGTTGGAGTCATACCAAGAGTTGCACTTGGATTTGGGCTTCAAGCGGAACCTCTTGACAGGGGCAATGACATCAAGAGTGTTAGAGATAGAGAGATGAAGGATAGATAGGGCTGTGTCAGGGTGTGATTCAGCCAAAGGTGCAGAAGGAGGAGACAAAGTAGCGACCAAAGCCTCAACTGACACACGCTTCATAGGTCGGATGACCGAGAAGATAGGTGGCAATGCTGGGGTCGGCTTGGCCTGAGTGGTGGAGAGAGAGAGGTGGGAGGAAAGAGGAAGTGATCAGTCTAGGAAAGAGGAGTGGTGAGAGGGTTAGAGGGGGCAGGTCTGTGGAGATCAGAACATCCAGGGTGTGCCCTGCAGAGTGCGTCAGGCCAAAGGGAAGAATAGAGAGAGAGAGAGAGAGAGAGAGAGAAGGAGAGAGAGAGAGTTGCAGAGGTTGCAAAAGAGTCCCGAAGAAGGGCAAGTAGCATCCAGGTGGATGTTCAGGTCTTCTCCTGCGAGGGCTTTGCTGCAGAGTGTCCACACCTCAGTTCTTATAGGTATGGAATCGTGGACATATCGGTCCATGCTACGTATCATTGGGCAGTGTGTCCTGCGCACCTGCGTCGTTCAACACCACGGCCTTGTCCTGCGAAGGCTTTGCCGCAGAGAATCTTACCTCGGTACTTATATGCACGGAAGCGTGGATGCAGCGTTGCATGCTATGTATCATCGGGCAGCGGCACCTGCTCACCTGTGTCGCACAACAATGCAGCCTTGTCCTGCGAGGGCTTTGCCGCAGAGGATCCTACCTCGGTTCTTATAGGCACGGAAGCGTGGACGTAGCGTTACATGCAACGTATCATTGGACAGCGTCTCTTGCGCACCTGCGTCACTCAACACTGTGGCCTTGTCCTGGAAATCTTCAATTTATTTTTCTTTTTCTTTTATCAAACTTTATCAGTTTTCACATAAAACCTATAATCACTGACACAATGCAAACACTTAAAATACATTGCGTCAAAACAACCACAACATTCTGTCATCTCCAAATCATATGCACAACAGTTCCATTAACAAGAAACAACCAGTAATATTAATGAATAACATCCCATATCAATGCAACCAACAAACATAAAACCACAAAAACAAGACAGAGGACAAAAAAAGTATCTTCTATTTCTAACTGCGTCCCTTACTGCATGGGCCATGGTGTGGCTCTCTGGGCTCCATGAACTACATAACATATGTGGCTAGAATCGGATGGAGGCCCTGGGGGATCCTCCCTATAGCTCCTCCGAGGCCGTCTTAGGACCCATGACTCCAGAATATCCCCATCCTATTATCTAGGCTCCCAACAGTGACCTTGTCAGAACACCCCAAACTCCTGATAGGCTATTTAAGGTACCCACCTTGGCTGAGTCGATCAGCCAGTCATGGACAGAGAGAAGATAAGGTTTTGTTAGCCCTGCAGGTTAGGAAAGGGTTTGTGATGTTGTCTTCAAGGGGGTTTGTGTTGGGATAGTGTTGGTGAGTGGGCCTTACCTGATATCTAGAAATCCTGATGGGCAGATAGGGATGGTAACTGGCGGGGAACCTGCGTAATGAATGGCGCCCAGGGACCTCACTCTAGTGCATTTGCATGAGTATGGTCGAAGAGTAGTCCCTACATTGGAAATAGCCTCTACACAGGTGTTTACTTGCTGCAGCGTAAACAAACAAGTAGTTTGGCAAAGTACAAAACAGATACCGTAATGGCTCACAGGGGCAGCCCAGGTAGGAAGGAATCTGTGGTCAGGGGTATACAACTTGTATCCCTCCAGATGTGTTGGAGAGCCAGGACCCTTCACAATTGGCTGTGGTAGTTAAGAGTAATGAGAGATGACGTTCACAACACCTTGAGGGCCACAAATTGAGTACCTAGGGCAGATCCTGGCAGTGTGAGGCAATGATGATCAGGGCTGGAAATGGAAAAAATGTACTCTGGGAACCCTCTCCTCCTTGGGCAGAGGGGCTGGGCCAGGAGCACGGGGAGGTGTAGGATATTACCCCAGGCCAGGTCACCCAATACAGTCAGGCTCATTCTAAGTTTACCTGAGTTACCTCCAATGCTGACTTACCTCCAGCCAACAGCTGGAGGTAAGTCAGGCTCCCCACCCGCAAAAACAGCCGGTATTACCCACACTGGTATTACTGGTGCCAGTAATACCGGCAATCCCCCCATGGGGATTAATTTACCGTTGATGGCACATGTAATCTGCCGGCAATACCAGCAGATCAGACAGGCAGTAACGGTATTACCGTTTGCTGGTATCCTGGCGGTAATACTACCAGGATACAGCAAACATCTAGTGAGCCGCAGTATCTCTTCCTTGAATCCAAGCCTGACGATTTGCATGAATGCACAGAGCATTTTGGAAACATAAGAGAGCACGCAATTTCAAAATGCAAATATGTCTGTGAGAGTGATTCAGCAAGAATCCGGCCCCTTACCCTGTGCATGGGCCCTGGTCGGAGGAGTACCCAAGCCCCAAAGCCCCTCCACGGAGGACAAGGGGGACAGGCACTACCTCGTGCGGCCCAACCTGTGCTGCCCCAGGCAGCCCTCCCCAGGTGCCATCAAAACTGCTCTTTTCAACTAACCACTTCTACCCCTCATTTTTGCCTCTTCCTCCTCTTTACTCTCTCAGAAGTACAAAAGGTTCTATGTATATAGCACAAAATGTATTACTGTCTGCTTTTCTATGTATGTAAGCTATGATCATTCAATGTAACAAGCGCCACGATGCTTTCGGGCTGCTGCACGCTCTACAGTGTAAATAAATAAATAAATAAATAAATTTAATAGAGCGAGTGACACGCGTAGAACTTCCGGTGTGGCTGTTTCCCAGATGCCTTCGCCTGGCTGGTCCTTGATGGAGCAGGGATGATGATGACACGTGGAATGCTGCGTGTTACGCCTTTAATATGGAAACAGCAAACTGGGCCAGCTCGGCCACATGCTCCTCTGCTCCCTTCCCTGCGCCCAGCAGGTATCTGCAGAGGGTTCAGCTGCATGCGGATACCCACCGCCTCGCGCTCCGATAATTCATCATTGTCTTGTGACATGGACACAATTCCTTCTTTGCCTCTCTAAGAATAGCACCGCGAAGGGAGGCCGCTGCGCAGCGTCTCCTATGCAACGTGCTGTAAGGGAAGGCGCAGCCTGGCAAGTGTGCCAGACGGTGCACTGAGGCGATGCACTGTGCCAGCGGCCCTCCGTGCTCGGGCACCGCGCACTGGGCCGTGGTGCCAGCGTGTAGCACATTATGCCACTGCTGAGGTCATGTCCTTGAAGAAAGGCATTTAACAAAAAGCTGTCTGGCATATTTAAATACAATCTTACCCTTCAACCACGTCCCTGTGGGGAACACCCACATTCACAATCTGGTGCGGCACCTGCCCTCCCACTAATCCAGCCACGACTAGCATTCACACCCACACTTTAGTGTAACACTCCCCACCCCTTTGAACTCACCCTGACCTGACTGACCCCTATACGCTGGTGCTGCTTCTCCCTAAACGTTCCACATCTGACTGGCATCCAAACCCATACCATGGTGCTGGGCCGGCCCTGGGAATTGTGGGGCCCTGGGCATCAAAAGGTGTGTGGGTCCCCCCTTTATTTGCATGAATAGTGACATCATTGATATTACAGAACATATCATAGAAAGAGTCTTCAATATGCAACGGTATCAGGGGAAGTTGGATAAAAACACGTTGCCATGAGCAGGGGTGTTGCTAGGTCTGGAAAGGATCTTGGGCTGTGCTAATGTTGGGACTGTCGGGACTCGGGGCTAGCTAGCCTTTTTGGTTGTAACCCCTGAGCTACTATCCAGGGCTACAAACAAAATACCCAGGGCTATAGCCCCTTCAGTCCCCCCACCCCCAGCAACGCCTCTGGCCATGGGTAAGGTAGGTGAGACATAAACGGCGAGGTGCAGTATATGAATTGTCACTATTAATATTTACCTAGGAGCACATATCTGGAGTGAGGCTTTTTCTGAAGTAGCAGACAGTGTGAGCTGAATACCCAAGCAGACTTTTAATTTTGGCAGATGTGAGATAAAAGGATTTGGCTGGGAGCACACATTTTGGTTAAGTGCAGAAGCTGGGATTTGAAACCGGTCGGCAAATCAGGAACTTGAACACATCTCTTCCCAGATGTAATTGGTAGAAATATTGTTTGTAAAAGGTATTTTTAAAACTTTTCTTTGAAAACACCATCTGACCGTGGAAGGCTTTGCAAAAATATGGCGATTGTATTTTGCTAACTGAAATTAACTGCTGTTTTTTGCTGGTGCTTCCCAATTGTTTTTATTTGTATGCTGGATATATTTGGCCATATTGCCCAAACTAGCAATATGCTTTTATTTCAAAAGCATGTAGAACAAATTCCAAAGAGCTACCTTTCTTGTTGCACAATTTTGTTGGAGACAATTATTGACACAAAAGGAGTGATAGTACCATTTTTCTAAACATATATTAAAGAATGGTAATGGTCAGTCCGTTAATATACAATTTACTTTATTCATACAAACATAAAAAGACCACTTGGTCATATGCTAATACACAACTTACTTTAAAAATAAAGTGTGCACAGCATGAATCCTACTCTTTCTTAAGCAATTTCATTGTGACTGCTCAGAATCACTTTTTACAAATGAAGCTGATGTTAGTACCCTATGAGTGAATTTTTGTAATTTTATTTTCACATAAAAAGCCCTCAAAACAACAGTGTCTTGAGGTCTTTTTATGTGAAAATGAAATTACCAAAAGTCGCTCATAGGGTACTAACATCACCCTCATTTTTAAAAAGTGATTCTGAGCAGTCAAAATGAAATTGCTTAAGAGTAGGATACATGCTGTGTACACTTTATTTATTTTTTATTTTCTTTAAGTTGTGAATATTAGCATATGACCAAGCACTCTTTTTTATGTTTGTATGAATAAAGTAAATTGTATATTAACGGACTGACCATTACCATTCTTTCATATATGTTTAGAAAAATGGTACTATCTCTCCTTTTGTGTCAATAATTGTCTGCAACAAAATTGTGCAACAAGAAAGGTAGCTCTTTGGAATTTGTTCTACATGATGTTATAACGTCCTCATCCAAACAAGAGCCCTTTAAAAAAGAGGACCTACTGTGCTCCTTGAGCGTATATCGATTTGTTTCAACAGCTACAGATAAAGATTATTTTGGATGTCATGTCAGGGCAGTGATTGGCCCCTGGGGCAGTCAGGGCAGGCTGCATGACTGAAGGATTGCCTTAGAGTGTGATAGAGCCTATTTAGCTGGGAGGTCTTGAGGCAGGGAAGTAAGCATTTTTCAGGTCTTCAAATGTTAACAAAATTAACAGGGCTCAAGTCATGAAAAAAAGTGGGGGCATGGACGGGCTCAATTATTTATATGCATAGGTGCTGAGTACATGGGGGCAGAGGGTGTAGTTGCACCTGTTCTGCATCTAAATCACTGGTTGTGGCAGGGTTTCTTTCTCCTCTCCTTCTGGGTTCAGGCCTGGTGACGTGTTAGCATGCAAACATTCTAGCAAAATTAGCGAGTGCTGCTCACTTCAAAATTGGAAAGGAGCCTCATTAGTGGACCCCCTGACCTTTGATTGGAGGGCGTGGGCAGGCCAAAGCTACTTTGCGGGTGCGGGAGTAGCAGGGGATTTTGTGGCAGAATGCTGCATAGCAGGCGGCCGAGAAGGGATCAATATATTAAGCAAATGACTCGTCTGAGCAGAAATCATGAGATAAAGTTCACCTTAATGGAAATTAACTTAATCCCTGGGGAAATAAGACAAAGTAAACATATACAGAGAAAGGAATCTTGGATAACAATACCCTGGGGAAAGCGGAAAGTCACAAGACAACTTGTACAAGAAGAAGAGAACATCAAAAGTAGAGATTATTCTGAACCCGAGTTTAGAGAAACTAGGCAAGTGAACTCACTCAAAAATCAAGTGGTCCAAACGAAGCCGAAGAACAATTGGCCAAGAAAGAAATACTGTTCAAACAGGAATATCTTCCCCAGATACGCTGGAGACAATAACCAGGGATTTATAGCTGACGTAAGAGTCCCTAACGGGGCTCTGAAGGAGAAGGGAAAACTCCAAACCACCCCAGAAGAGCTACAGAGACTGATGCAAGACATCTCAAAGACCTATTTGAGGATTACCTATTAGTGAAGAATCCTACAGACTGATACTAGAAGTACCCCACGGAGAAGGGAGTCATTCTCCACCTATAAGTTAGTTTTCATAGCGGGAGGGTCAGTTAGGGTCAGTTTTGGATAGCAGACTTTTTCCTTTTGGACGTGAATAACTGACGATATAGCAGGTTAGGCCCTACCTTCCTTTAATAAAAACCTTGTGCACCATGTCCATAATGTGTCCACGTCCTTCTTCTGACCTGCCACAGTTTTGTGTGGCTAGGTGAATTCTCAGCGATCACCCTGCACTTGTCTTTTGTTCCATGTGTAGTCTTATGTACAGACACAATAATTATGTGGCCGGTGGACCAGGAATGCTGGAAAATGTTTCTTTCGTTAGCGGCACCATACGGTGGTTTCTTCATTTTGAGCATTATAATTGCTATTGCTTAGCGCAGATCAGGCACGCTTTCTTTTTCACATTATTGGTGTTCTGTATTAGTGACAGTTCCTTAATGCATTGATCGTCAATGTCTGTCTCAAAAGATGTCCCCATGTCTGATATCTTTCAGCTGAATGTAGCTAGGGGCCACTTTAACAGTTCTGTTTCTCCACGACTGAGGACAGCCAGGAAGTGTTCTACACAGAGCAGGCTAGATCTCATAGGAGAAGGCACCTGTTGCTGTACGCATGAGGTTTCAGCTAAAAAACAGCAGGACAGCCTCTCAGTCAATGATTTACGCTGGTCCAGGCGGGGCGCCATTTTGGCTCCACCTTTCCTTGAAAAGGAGGCCAGATTCAAAGTTATGTCTTAAAATGCTCCTCTGTTGGTGGCTCCTTGGGCAGCAACCAAAAATGAACCCTCAGATCACAGTCCCCAAAGTCAAACGAAAATACTTGGGTTTAGCAGGATACAAGTGTGCAATATATACTGGGGGTCTCCAAATGTTACCATCAAAACGCCCAAATCTGCTCCAACTTTTCAGGATAACCACACACAATATACAGTAAATGTAAAAGGGAGTTATGACCACAATTCCCTTAACTTGACAACTTGCTGTGGCTGGCACTCTAGACGACCAGATTTGGAGGCCACTGTCACCCCCTCTCTCTTCCACTCCCACTATTTCTCTTTTGTTCCTTCCTCCTTTCTTTCTCTCTGCCTTTCTGCATCGCTGCCTCTCCCTCGCTCACTCGATCTATTTCTTTCTCTCTTACTAGCCAATACAAGGCCACTCGTGCTTTTTTCCTAACACAATAATTCACTTTGAAGTCAGCAGCGCCTTCACAGCCTGTTCCAATGATGCATTATAGTCCAGAAGG
The DNA here is from genome assembly GCF_040938575.1 of Ambystoma mexicanum. Classification (NCBI taxonomy): domain Eukaryota; kingdom Metazoa; phylum Chordata; class Amphibia; order Caudata; family Ambystomatidae; genus Ambystoma; species Ambystoma mexicanum. Next base: position 609,011,166 of record NC_090938.1, read on the forward strand.
ACACCTCTTTGCAGGAGAAGCCCAAAGAGCTATGCTGAGTTATAAAACAGTGGGGTGGGGACCTCGACCACAGCTCCATTGCTCAGAGACTGAGAAGCGCTGTATGTACTCTTCAAGGCTATGTGTTGCAAGCGTGACTCAGGCAGAAAATAATGGGTAACGGAGGAAAGAAAGGCCGTAATCATGTTGTACAGCGGGTTCGGCTTGGCATTTCTATAGCTTTGCTTGGGCCTGTAACTTGGGCTCTGGGCCGTTACTGGGCCGGTGTAGCCTGCAGAATGCCGGATTATTGCTATTAGCACCCGAAACAAACCCTTCAGGTGCTAATAGCAACAAAAACAACACATGTGCTGCCTCGTTCACAGCAGCGACCGGGGAGAGTCAGGCAGGGTTGTCATGGAAATGGAAGGCGAGGCGGGGCTCCGCTCTGAACCCCTCTTCCATTTTCAAGAACATTAGCTCGATCATCTCTCTCCATACAATGCTTAGCCCATGCAAACAAATCCTGTTTCTTTTCTGTAGGAACAGTATTACGAGTTACAATCCTCGACCCCGCACCCTGATCAACTACAAGCGGTACAGAACTTCTTGGGAGTGAGGGTGCAGGCAAATTCAATGGAGGTACTATTACTGGTGCAATGGGAAGAGGCAGAGGAGCAGGTGGAGGAACAACAACCGGAGGAATAGGAGCAACAGGTTGAGCAGGAAGAGCAGGAATAACATCAGGAAGAGGTACAGCAGGCGGAAGAGGAACATACGGAGGTGGTGCAGAGGCACCAGGCCTTCGTTCTTTTAACAATTTGTCGATAAACTCATCAGAAACATGAAGATCTTTAGAAGGGTAGATTTTCTGAATACCGAGTGAGAAAGCCCTGTCCATATTCCAAACCGTCTCAGACTGTTTGTCCTGATCATATAACATCGCCTTTTCAGCATTTGTTTTATAACGGCGCACATGTTTTTCCCTACTTTTAAGCTGCTGCAACGCTTCTCTTTTCCAATTTTGCAAAACATCAAATGCTGCAGGTCTGGCCTTCTTTTTTAACAAGACTGACTCTAAATATTCAATACGAGGGATCTCAAAACTACCATTGACTGGCCACTGAAGTTCGGAGGCATGTCTGGTTTGTCTGTGCCAAATTTTATTAAATACTACACTTCCAATGCCATGCTTACAGTACATAGTACATGCCGGCGACCCCTCCTGTGGTGCCGGACGGCTAAATTCCAAAGATTGTCTATCGCTGCGGAATAATGCCCTAAAGCAGCTAGACAATTTCCCAGGCATTTCTCAAATACTCGGTGTTACCTGGTCAATAATTGTGTCTGCAGATACAATGCGCCAAATTCAAATTGTCAGGGTTGAATTAAGAGTCGGGTAACGACTCACCTGACCAAACCTAAGGAGGACCGATCGGTTTACAAAGGACTTACCTAACGAATTTTACCTTGTGTATGGTGATTTCGGCAAATCTGCCCGCCCCAAAAAATTGACCCTCGTCAAGATGCCGTCTCATACCACACGGCTATCGTCCAGGGAACGGATCGTGCAGCGCTGTTGAGGTGTCGCGTCTCGTTCAGTCGGGCCCGTTATGTCACACCGTCCGATCCCGGTCCGATAGCGTGCGTCAACCTTCAATAATCCGGCATCAATCTTGAGGGTCCCTATTCGGGCACCAACTGTGAAAACTAGGAAATAATATGAGGCAGGGTAACCAAAAAGGAAACACACCAAACACAGGTTAAAATGGAACATACAAAGTACTTTATTTTATACTGAATCCAGTTACAAAAGAACAGAACAAAATTCAGATAGCTATCGACCCTCAGTACAACACAGCGAACTCCGACGTGGTTCGGTGTGCTCAGTGAGTGCCAATATTCATTGAAACAGTCAGGTTTTTATACATTTCAAGCCTGCTGTTCAGCCCTCCTTTGGGTTAACCATTCCATAAATAAGTTACTGCTCTAGGGTCCCTTGCCAGGTCAAATCTAGTTCATCTGCTCATCTATATGTATATTAGTGTATGATCTAGGCCTAACATTACAATGCAGGACTTAATTTATACAATATAGTTAAGCAGGTGTTCTCATTCAATTATAGATCAGTTTCGGTGATACAGGTAATCCATTGCACACAGGTCAGCAGAAGGACAAGGTCTCAGCTCATGACCCTAACAAGTGGCCTGCAGGCAAGTTATACATTAGCTGTACAGAGGTCATGACAATCGAGCTCTGTTCTGAATAACATAGGCTACCATTTTAGCTCACATGGTGACTTTATAGAGCAAGAAAACCTAAAATGGCGGCTTGACCCAAAATGACAGTTTACATGGTTTCTAAGGTCAGGACCTTGCAATGCAAGTTTATTCACATGTAGTTTATAAGCAGCTTGTTAGCAGCTTGGCGTAGGCCAATATACATATATTCATAGCAATAGGAGGCACGATATAATTTCTAGTTTGACAGATTGGCTCCCGCACTCACCGAGGGTGCTAATAAAAATAGCAAGAGGTCCATGACTAAGGTAAGAAAGCAAGATAGCGCAGAATGTTGAGCACCTACTGCAGGTTCTGTGTATGTGCAATCAGAAGTGCACAAAGGAATTCTGGAAGGGTTGGTTGATTCTTCCATCCTACCATCCTCGATAAAAGGCATTATTTCAGATGCACAATAACCTGTATTATTAAAGCAACAAGAAACAGTTCAATCTGTGCAAAGCACCATCCAATTGGCCAATATCATCATGTTAAATCTGAGAATGGCAGGAGTCAAAAAGTCTTAAACTCCCCGTAATTAAGGGCGGTCTTAGTGTTATGTGACTTGGATTTATACAGTGCACCGCTGCCATTTACATGGTCTCCAGGCACTCTGCTGGATTTGAAAATAAGGGGAGTGGGTTTCATCGTGGGAGGAGAGCGCACATGTGCTTTTGCTATGGTGTTGGTAGTTTCAGTACAGAAGAAATTGTGACTGTGTGTGGGTTTGCTTCTGGGTAGTATGTGCGCGTGGCTGTGATGGAACGTGAGTGGATATGGGAAGCCTTTTATGCCTGTGGCATACGGATGCATTGGTCAAATTGATATTGTGTACGTTATTGGAAGAGGTGTGGCATTCTGCGGTTAGGTGTCAGTGTGTGCAGGGCTGCTATACTTGCCATGTGTGCACGGCATAGCCTGTTTGCATGTGGTGTGTTTGCAGGAGTATGGAGCATTTTAGTTTGGGGTAGTGGGGGAAAAGAGGGCGATCTTCCTAGTATAGGTTTAAATCAAAGTCACTCAGGTAGCCTGTACATTAACCAAAACCCATTGCGGCATGGTCAACAAAGACTGGCCTCTCTTCAGCAAAGGCCCCTGGCTTGCTGAGTTAGCTCAGCATGTTAAAGAGTCATGCCTTTACTGCTTTCTTGAAGGTCAGGTGTTCCTCTATTGGACTATTGCTTTGGGGAGCGAGTTCCAGAGTTTTGTTGAGATGTTTGAAATAGCTGATCCTCCATTTTTCCTTTTGGGATAACTTTTGGATTCAAGGAGTATGCCATTGCTGGACCTGCGGGTTCCATATGGTCCGTAGATAGAGACGTGTTCTGTGAATAAGATAGTATGAAGTCAAATGAACAAACACCCTGTTGAATTCCCCCACAGCAAAGACTACCAGCACAAGAAGTAAAGTTTCAAGCTTTGATTAATACCCTCAACAGGGCCTGGATGGTTAGAACGCTGTTGGTTTCGTTCTACTACGACTGTCATAATGGCTTACGTAGACATGCACCTTCCAATTCTGTAAGAAGTCGTTCTTGATTTACAACCAATCTTAATTTAAGATCTAATTTGTATATATTTTAGGGAGCTGACTCTCTGAGTTCTTGTATGTAATCTGACTTATATCGACTTCCCAAAGACTCTAATACGCTTTAGGAGCTGTCTCTCCCAACTGCCTTCTGCAATGTTTCTCGACTTCACACAACCCATAAGCTCTAGGTTCTTTATCTCCTAGTTCCTGAATGTAGAATCTCTCAGTGTGACTTCACACTCTCTCTCATGCGCTTTAGGAACTTTCTCTCCAGATCATGCATCCAGGAATTCTCAAGTTTGGATTCTCAAGACTCTAGTACTATTGACTTTCTCTCCAAGTTCCTATATGCAGCGTTTCCCAATTTAAAGACTCTCACATGCTTTAAGAACTTTCTCACCTGTTGTCTTTACACAGCATTTCTGAGTTTAGCTCCACAAAGGGCGGAATTACAAGTTTGGCGGTAACACAGAGGTGATACCAGCAGGTTGCCACCGAACTCGTAACACTATTTCTGCCGCCTGATATCACGGTACCACCAGGACATTACAAGTCCCGGTGGCCCGGGATATCAGGTGGCAGAAAGTGTTAGTCCCCATTCCCATATAGCCCCATCAGACGCCATGGAAATGGGGACACAGAGGCACGGCACCGTTGCTAACAGTGCCAGTGCTTCCATGAAAACACTGCCTACCATAGCCATTGTGCACGGTAGGTCAGATATGCCGAGCGCACCGACCCCGGAGACAGAGTTGGAGTGTGGCGGTATGAAAAAGGTGCCGGTATGGTGCGACCGGCACCCTTATTTCCAGAACGACACACTTGGAATGAGGCCCAAAGTCTCTCACAAAATGTATGAACATTCTCCTTTGATCCATGTACCCAGTATTGCCCAACCAACTTGCCTATTCATAAGCACCCAGGGCACTGACTCCATGTCGCAGTTTACAGAACGTTCCTACCTCCTCTGCCTCCTCTCTCCGTGCCTCCTTCCTTTGGCTGCTTGTCTAGTTGGGATCCTGACACATCCTACACTCATCAGCCACCACTCCTGCCTCAGCAGCATCAGGCGTCTCCACTCTCCATATCGATACTCGGTTCTCCTGGCACGAGCGGTGCCCGTCTCCTTCTTTATGGTTTGGGTAGCTCCTATGACGTCCCCCAACCAGTGTGTTCCAGGATTTGGGCATAGTGGACCTGATGGTTCTTCCAGATGCCATCTCGTTCTCGCCACTGGCACTGTATCAGACCTCAACCTCACAGTCTTTGCAGTCCTGCAACCATGGCTTTGTGCCTCTGTTTCTCCAACAGTCCAAGTGCCAAGGCTTTTCCTTCCACCTCCCCTACCTCACATGCCTCCCTTGCTTCTTCTCCTCCTTTTTCCTCCTGCTGGGAAACGGGATGCCATGTGGCAAAAGAAAGGGAGAAAAGATTCCTTTGGTGTCGTCAGCTAGGCCAGTTTGTCACCCCCATGGTCATAAGGGGCCCGACAGATCCATATAGAGGATTTGGTGGGATGATATGATGTGATATGATATGGCATTTATAACGCACCTATACACAAGTGTTTCAAGGCGCAAAAAGGCACGAAAAAAATGGACTTTCATTTTTGGTCAATTACCCTCCTAATGATGTGGAGAAGCAGGTGCAGGGACACCATTGTCCTGTGACATTTGAGATTTCGGGGACATTCCATCCAATAGGGGCTTTCTTTTCTTATGTACTCTTCTTGTAGCGTGAAAGACGGGGTTGCTTCCACAAACCTCAAGGGGCCGGTTTCCTAGGCGATTCGCTTTCCTGGTAACGTCTGGGTTTTATCCTGAAGCACAGCTGCCAAGTGGTCCCATGCAATGCGTGACACCTGGAGTCAGTTCTGCCTTTTAACGTTGCGTGCTGAGACTTGTAATCCCATACCTGCAACGGGAAAACTAAAACTACAAGTCCCAGCAAGCAATGGGAAGAGCAGGATTAGGTCAAGGTGCCTTACATGAAGCCACTAGGCTGTGTTGATACTTTTCTGGACTGCATGTTGATCCCTTGTAGCTGTGGGTCACCTACATAGTCAGCAAGAACACCTGCTGGCTTGGCACAGGGCACATGTTGCAGGCCTATTTATTTGTATTTATTTGTAGCATGCAAGCTGGAAAATGTATTTGCATCTTGGTGCTTTGGCAGATTGCAATTGTGGGTCCTCTGGGTTCTGCCTTGATAGACCTCAGGTTGGGGACACGCTCCATAAATTCGGGGCGGTATTTCCAGAGGTGGAGAGCACTTGCAGTGAATGGTCTGTCTCCAGGGCTTGCTTGCCATTTTGTATGATTAGCAGCCTGCAGGCTTTCAAACTATAAGGAAGCTCAGCTAAAACAAGCAACCATCCAATCTCCTAACCTTATTTTCATGACACGCTCGGTACACACTTTGCTGTTTTCTGTGCCAATCCTGTGGGTGCTGCATTCCTGCAGGGGGTTCTACCCTCCGCAGTCCATATTACAGCAGGAGCTGGGCAATGGGAATTTGAAGGAGTTTTCCAGAGCCAATGTATTTAAAAATGTCAGGTATGTGGTCTGGAAAGCCCCAAAATCTGTAAAGGAACACAGAGGAACCCTGCTGTCCCCCATTCCCACCCAACCGCCACACTGCTTCCCTTGTACGGCTTACACGGTTCCATGGCTAGCATGACTAGAGAAACAGAAGGGCTGGCGGGACAGCAGGGCACTATGCACGTCTCCCCCTCCCCCCTCGACCCCCCTGCTCCATCAAGCTCTCTTGCCCCTGTCATGGCTGAGCCATCAACCGATGTCTCCAAGACAAGATCTGAAGTTCCCGGGACTTTATCACACCAAAAAGAAAGCTCGTTATTCCTGGCGGGAAAAGAGTAATTTACAATCTTGAGGGTTTTACTGAGCCATCGCTGGTCTCTTGGCTCGATGCAGCCTGGCTTGGTAGGATGTTGTCCATCTGCTTCTCTTCCTAGGAACCTTGGCACCACCTCCTCTAGTGCCTGGGCGCATCTGAACAGGGGCCAGTCGCCAGACTCTATTTTTCATGATCATGTTTGGCCCAGGGGTTGTTAGGCCTAACACCCTTCTAGCCAGTTAAGGACTATCCAGGATATTGCTTCTCGTTCAAGGCAGGAGGTCTTCCAGTCTCTCATGTCCCAACCTGCTTGGTCTCTTAGTGCCCATCTCCTGGGATCCTCCTCCTTCTATCTCTTTCCAACTCCTGCCTCGCTCCACCCTCCATGTTCCACCACGCTCTATCCTGCGCTTCCTCCACACTTCCCTTTCCTCCTCTCACCCCCTCCTTGCTCCTGGTATCCCATCGTTCATCCTCTCCTCTCTTCTTAACGCTCCTCCGCACCTTTGCGCCTCCTTTTATCTCTGGTGTTCTCATTTCCTCTCCTCTCCATCTCACCTACACGCCTCCCTCTATATCTGAGGTTCTCATTCACTCGTCCTCTCTGCTCCTCCACAGCCCTTTCACCTCCCCGCCACCCTTTCGGTCTGGTATACTGGCCTTCTCCTCCTCTGTGCTTCTCTTAATTCCTTCGTCCTTCCTCTAGCCTTGATGTTCCCTCCACCTCCTCCTTACTGCTCCTTGTAATCCTCCTCTCCTCATTTCCTCTTTCTCTCCCAGGTGTTCTCCCCTCCAGCTCCTCCACTCGGCTCCTCTTTGCTTCATCCACCTCTGCTCCCTCTAATCTCATGTGTCTTCATTGCCGCCCTGACATGCTTTATCCTTCACCGCTTTCTTACAACTCCTTACCCCCACACCTCTCCCTGTCCTATCCTCCTCTTTTGGTTCCATGGACTCACACCAGGTGCAGAGGCATTGCTAGAGGGGTAAGTGGGGGGCTATAGCCCTGGGTCTTTTGGTTGTAGCCCTGGATAGAAGTTCCCACAGTCCGGACATTAGTGTAGCCCGAGACCTTTCCCAGACCTAGCAACACCCCTGGGATCTCTAATAGTTTGTTTGCCTAAGCTTAGTGTGCATGGTAAGCATGTGCTGTGGTTGGTTCGGTTTGGGTCTATTTGACCTAAAACATTTGACCTAATCACATTTGATCGAATTTATTTGACCTTTTTTTTCGGTCTAAAATGTGGGGGGAGACCCCCTGCAACACCTGCCCCCCCACCTCCCCTCAACCTAATCAATACCCTTACCCACCCCCATATGTTTATTTAATTAAATTTGACTGAAAAAAGGTCAACACAATTTGATCAAATGTTTTAGGTCAAATGTTTTTAAGTCAATTATGCTAATACCGATTGGTTCACTTGCCACCAAAGTACAAACTCCTGAGCTGTCCTCAACTGGTGTCCTCACTGCTCTGCAATTGAAGCCTACATCTGTGCAGCCCATCAACTTGGTTCAGTTCTTGTCCTTGCAGTGGCCGCTCTACGGCCATTGAAGCTCTCCTTGACATGCAGTGGGTAACTGAGAGTTTTCCTGTGCGGCCCTGGCACTCCCCGACAGTCAGGATCGGCCACTGGTGCCCAACACTTTCACATGTGAATCTATTCTGCTAGATTGGTCCCCTGCCCTCAGAAGTGGAGGCCTGCAGTAACGGACCCACAGTGTTCCAGGACCATATTTTCACATCTCTTATCAAGCCTGTCTTCCTCTTTCACAGAAGGCCCCTGCTTAATGGCACAGGTGGCACTTTCCCCTGGGGCATTAACAAGATCCTTCAATAAGGGGGTCCTTTCACCATCAACCACAGGCCTCGCTGGAGGTCCTGAGAGACAGCTAGGAGCAGGGTTACCTCCTTGGCGAGGGGCGGTGGCACCATTAAGGCTGAAAACATGTGGCTGCTGTCCCCGCCAGGCATCCTTTTAGGTAATAGATGCAGAGATCAGCACCCTCTTTGTAGGCGTAGCCAGGATTGTCTAACAAGTGGGGCCTGAAGCTAATTTAGTTGGGCCCACCACAGTGACATTAACATCTGTAAATGTCCACACAGCGCAAATTTTGGGTGGGCCTTGCCCACTCAGGGCCCACCCTGTCTCCCTCTTGATGATCTCTACAAAGGGCTGCCTGACAGGTGCGCCTGTAGGCCATTAAGCCGGGGCTCATCAAGGGGGTGTGGCCTAACGAGCCAGCAGATGAAATGGGCTACGGCAATTTGTTGCACCGGTGCTAGTTTGGCTGTGTCACTTAAGGCACTGAGAAGAGTTCAGACACATGGCACTCCTCTTCTGCAGTTGTGCCCTTTTGGCTCCCTCTGCGTTGGACCTATCTGTGTGGCATCCTAAACAACCAAAGGAGTTCTCTTTAGCAAAGACAGAACTGTTGTCTTTGCTGTTGCTTCTTCTAAACACACTGTCGTAAAAGCTGCAGCTAAGCACGCCCAGTGCTGCCAGATAACTTCTGCCAATGGAGATGAGCCGCTTTGCCCAGGGGCACACAATTAGCTCAAGTATGGAAGCCGGGATGAGGAACAGTGAAAATGGCACGTTAGTTTGGGACCTGACTGGATCCTTTTCCCACCAATTGCGCCTTAAGCTTTTATTTTCGTCATAAGCCTAGACTGCTTTTCTTCCATACAGGATGTGCTGTTGTGTTCTGTTTGAGCGCAGCATTCGGGGTGGGCCGGCGCTGGATGAGTAGCACGTATGTCCTTATCTCGCCGCTGCAGAGAACATCCGATCGGCCTCTTATAATGGAGCTGACCCAGTCTGTCACCTTGACTTGCTCTGAATGAGAAGCAATGATGTATTCCCTGCACTGCTCCTTTGTGCTGCTCTTTCCATCAGTTTCCTGCTGCTCGGCCCCCTTTGAGAAAAGCTGTTGTACTAATCCAAGGGGATGTGAAGGGTCACGTGGGCCACCCCCAATCGCACGCATCTTGGGGACCCTACTTAATTTAGTATTGCTGAGTAATGCACTTCTCAGACACCCCATTTCCTTGACATTTATAAGAATCATGGATGAGAGGTGGTGGGCCACCTTTTGGATAATGTAGTCTAGCCGTTGAAAAGGTGACCTTGGTTGCATGAGACCTGGGTTCTAATCCTGGCTTTAACACTTAACAGAGATTTTCCAGATCCTGGGCGAATCTCTTATCTCCCTTTTACTCGAATTGTAAATGTATGTAATGTAAACATCAACTTTATATTGTGCAGTTTAGTTTTGTCAAAATTATGCATTGCCACTTGCTTCCCCTCTAGAGCCTAGGTTTTTGTATTTTTTGTAATAGGATCTCAGCTGGTGCGGCCACCCCTACCCTATTCACGAACAGACACATCACATGTTCAAGTTATTTCTGCTACAGTCATACATTCTCAGTAAAGTGCCCGCAGGTCCTTGGATGTAGTTGTGACACTATGGCAATCAACCCCTTCTCGGGAACTGACATGGCCAGTAACGGCTCACCAGCCTGAGATTAGGCATAACCCAGCAGGAGCGGAGCTGGGAGCAGAGGTGAAGGAGCATTCTGCAGTGTGCAGCCAGTCCTCATCGTTGTTTTACAGGAAGCAGCATTTAAAAACCCAAATACACCACGAAGCAGTGAGCGGAGCTGGGAGCAGAGGTGAAGGGGCAGTCTGCAGTGTGCAGCCAGTCCTCATAGTTGTTTTACAGGAAGCAGCATTTAAAAACCCAAATACACCGCGAAGCGGTGAGCGGAGCTGGGAGCAGAGGTGAAGGAGCAGTCTGCAGCAGTCCGCTGCAGACCCGCAGTGGAACCCGTATGGTGCCCGAGGTACGCCCGAAGGGGAGAACTCAGAAAAAACCAAACGTGCCAAACACGTCTTCCCCGTGCAACAGATCCCCCTGCCCGTCCACTCCACAACCCGTCTGCGAGGTGGAAGAGACGCGCTCTTTCAATAGCAAAGGAGGAAGGCATTTGCTGGGCCCAGGATCGAGCCGAACCGCGCTTCAGCATAACAAAGAATCGAGCAGCACAAACTTGCCTAATCTCAAAAACAACGAAAACACAAAAGGGGAAACAGACCTTTTTGGGGCTTCCGCCGAGATGGTACCAGCAGCATTGGCGGCGGCAGGACCGGCTCTGTCGACACCGCTTTTGATGCCGCTCCCGCCGCCGACTTTGCTGGTCCTGGCGGGAGCAGCAGGCGCGGCTAGCCTGCTCGAGGGAAGAGAGGGTGAAGCGAGCAGCCTCCCCCTCCCCACCGTGTACAGTGCCGTGTCCAAGACCAACATCCTGGGACGAAATGGGTCGGTGAGTACTGCCGGCGAAGAGATGACAATCGAGGGACTGCCCTCGGCACCCCCTATATCAGCAAGCAGTCCGCTCGAAGCCCTCGTGGGGGGAGTACCCAGAGCGGGAGCGGACAGAGGTCGGCTCCCGCACGGGACAGGGCGGACTGCGAACGGAGAGGAGGGGCAGCAACCGGCTGGGAATGAAGCTGTGATACCGATCCAGGAAAACGCCTGGAAGTCTCGGGCGGACACAGAGACAGAAGCACGCACGACACCGACCGCCACACCTGAAGAGGACAAATTCCCGGTCATCGGGCCTCCCCACCCTCCGCCGGTAGTAGGGAAGGCGGGGAGAGAGGTGAGCCCCGATTCACCCTGCCTCCATCAGGAGATCACACATGGCCCACAGGACGACCAACGACAGAACCAGAGCTTGGAATTAACAGGGGCACAGGGGCAGAAAAGAACCCCCACCATCGAAAACCCCCAACCCACAATGAAAGTAAAGGCCATGTTTCACCGCCCAGAAAAGGCAAGCATGGGAAATGCACCACACTCAACGACCGAGGCCACTGAGAAGCAACGTGGGAAAAAACCTGAGACGCAGAATAAGGGATGTGACACGATCTGGTCCGAAACACACTCATCTTCCATCGTAACCATCGACGAAGATCCCAATTCCACGGGAGAGACACCCAACCTCTCTTCACACAAAGAATCAGAGGAGGAAGACGGCAAAGTAAAATCAAGATCACTAAAGGAAAAAAGAACGAAAACAAAAAAAGGAATGAAAACGCTAAACTTAAAAAAAAAATCAACAACTAAACACAAGAAACTAACCTCGAACAAACCAAAAACTATCCTAAAAGAGCAAGAGACTGTAAAAGTGATCAAAAGGAGAAGAACCTCCTCGAAACCCCTACCAAACCCTTTGCTATCATGTCCCTTGAAGGCTTTCTTTACACAACAGTACAAAAGGCAACTGACGACGGAGATTGAAATTTCTGATGCAGAAATGCTAGAAGTAGCCCATGATCACCCTCCGGGACCTAAACAAAGGAGAACCAACTCAATTTGGGCCATAGCGCCACATGTAAACCAAACAAATGATAATCAACGAATCAGCTTGAACAATACAACTTCGGAGCAAGAAACAGAGTCAACAGAGGCAAGCCTGACAACCGAGGGACATCGCCCCACCAAAACAACAACTAAAGAATTGGAAGGAATCTCCAAAAAAACAGAAGCATCGACGCATCCGTTTCACCCACAGGGAAAAAAACCCGGAAAGGACACGACAAGGGAAGATACCTCCGACATTGAACTCGTAGAAAACGACAAAGAGCTAAGCCCTTTGGTAAGGGCGAAAGAGGGAAGATATGCGTGGACCAAGCCCCATCTGACAACCGGCATTTTGAAGACGCCAAGGTCAATCGACAAAGATGAAAGAGGACTCGTACAGGAGGTGGAAGCACCTATGCAAAGACCGGCACGAGAAAGAGCAATCCCTGAACACGAACAAAGTGAACAGCTTGCAAAATCTCCACCAAATACACCTTTGCTGAAAAAAAGACCAGAGAAAATACATACTCCACCGAAAAACCGTAGACTAAGCGACATAGCAGCTGGAATGCAGAGTTTCACCAAATAAGAACCCAGACATGATCACAATCATGTCCGCTATGTCAGTTGTACTTGCACCATTCTGCAAACTCTATGAAGCGATAAGAGAAGAAATTCGAGACAACACGGCAATGATGTCTAATATGATCAACAAAATATCGCATGTAGAAAGCTATATAACGGCGATTGAAGATGTGAAATACACCCACCAACGACCACAGGAAAACAAAATAGAAGAACTAGAAAAAAAAATTAAAGATCTAGTGCGCCAAAACAACATCCAAAACGCACCGCAGACCGGGCACCAATTGGCGCACCCCGAAGAGGGCTTGTGGATTACAACTAAAAACGCATCTCCGTCGGAAATGAGTACAGAACAAAACCGAACAAAACCTCTGCCACAAAATCACAAAACGCAGCAAAAGATGAAATTGGCACTTACGGGCCAAATACTCAAAAAACAGGCATCAACAGCGGAAGAGTTAAAAACACCAGCTAACACACCTGGAGACTTGTCGGATAACAAATTCTCCCAAAACTGCAGAGGATTTTATGGCAGACCCGAATCTAATGAATTTAACGCAACACTGGGAAGACCATAACCTCATCACTAATGACCCCGACAACACGCCTTCCAAAAAGACCAAAGAAAGAAATGGGACAATCGAGGACAACATATCCCAAAAAAAAGAGGACCACCCCGAAAAAGCGGAAACAGAAAGACAAGCAAGCATCCACGAAAACCTGGACAAAAAAATCAAAAGTCGGGCAAATGAAGATAGAGAAAAAACCCCAGCTCCAAAGATCAGATGGAGAAGTAGAGTTGAGCTTGAACAAACAAAAAGAAAAGAAGAAACCTGCCTATTCAAGCTGGAGCAAAATGGTGAAAGGAAAGACTTTCTCATACTAAACCGACCAACTGTCATTCAGATAATGAAGAACACCCAATCCCTCAAGAATTTTAAAAGCAAAAACATGACTCTGGTAGAGCCGTATCATAGCGGGAGAACAGCGAAAACATACCTGCACGTAAAAGCAGAAAGTATTAATCACATTGAAAAAACAGCCTTCAAAGAAGTGGAGCAAACAGGCTTTCTTCCAACTGAAATAAAAAAGCACAAAACAAAAGATAGTCCGATAAGAAAATGTTTCGAGCAGCAACAAAAAGACAACCATCAGCCAACAGAGAGGGAGACAAAGCACAAAAAGGAAAACCCGAGCCGCTATAAATCAACCAGAGACTATAGTGCGACAAAGCAGAGAGACACCCACAAGTCATACCGCAAAGAATCACCCGCCAGACCCATAAGCACAAGCAGGGTCAAGACCCTGAGACAGCGGGCTGAGAGAGCGACAAAGGCAATCACACTTAACCACCAAACAGAAATATTCAAGTTAGAGCAACAAGACCCAAAGAAAGATAAGGAGCCACTGAACCGTTCAGCAATTCTCCAGATAATAAAGAGATCGAAACACCTGAGACATCTAAGATCAGAAGATCTCAAGTTAGTGGATCTGTACCATGACGGTAATCAAGCAAAAGCGTACATTCACATCAAAATCAACGGAACAGAAGGAATTGACCAAGCAGCCTTCAAAGAACTGGAACTGATGAGTCTGCGTTTGACAGAAATAAAGAAATCAGAATCACCAGAAAGACATCGGCCAGCTGGCACTACAAGAAAAGGAGGATTTCACCCAAGCCAAGAAAACCTAAGACACTGCTCATCCCAAAGTCCGAGCACCGACGTACAGCCAGGTAAATCAAGATATGAATCTTCACTGACTCTAGAGACTCCAAAACAAAAGAGCAAGACGGCGGACCTGAGGCAGGTGAAGGGCCCTTTGAACTGGTGGACAGCAACCTGGAACAAAAAATCTGATAAATAGCAACGACCAGGGCCAGATTTCAACCTTAACACAACAGTGTAATTCAAAGAAGTACGGCCCGAACCAAAGAATTTCATCCTAGGATCCTGGAACACCCGGGGCCACGCGCACCTAACGGTAGCAGGAGATGTAAACCTGGGCAGCTTTGATAACTTATGCCTACAAGAAACGTGGCTGATGACTAAACCTGCACTGGACGGCTTTACAGTTGAAATTTCTCCAGCCGAGAAAGGCCTTCTAGGAAGACTGTCATCTGGCCTACTAATCGAGATAAAAACAGGTCGCGGTTTAACAGAGCCGAGAAAGTGGAAAGAAGCCTTCAAACTGCTAGTAGTGGTGTCATCATGGACCCAACAGGAACCAAAAAAAGGACAAAATCCTAATGTGTTAGCTATAGTCACCTGCTACTGGAACCCCCAGCGTATGTCAACGAAAACATTTTGCGCTAGTATGAGCTCCACGATTGACCAACTCTACAAAGATTTCAAAGACATCGAAATCATAATCTGCGGGGACCTCAAGGCAAACTGTAGCAATCAAAAACAGACAAATCCATCCGACAACCGGCGACCTTTAACATCTGATCAAACAAGAGAGCGTGGGAAGGCCTGGAACAACCTCATCGCTACAAGAAATTTACAAAACTTAGATATGCTGTTCCCCAACCAAACTAACTTACCTACATGGGAACGTGGATCCTCAAGCGCCACCTTAGACTACATAAGCATTTCCTCAGGCTTAACGCAAGCGATAAAAACTTTTAGAGTGGAAAGAACGATGAACAGCGATCACAACCTGCTGTCGTGCAACTGGCAGGTTTGGAGACCTACAAAACCCAGGTATCTCCCAATAACGGAGACAAACAACCAACAAACACGACTAAGACTAACGGAAGCGAACATTCTGAAAATTAAAAGCGATTGGGACCACAAAAATTCAGACCAACAAACTAAACAAAATAGACGAAAGACCAGACTACATACCGCTGTTAGCCCCCTACAAAAAACCACTAAAAAAAACGGATGCCTCCGTGACCTATCCAAAACAGGCCTTTAACAAAGAGGTGGTTGAACAGAGAAAAATGGGATGACGCCTAAAGAAAACGGCTAAAAAAACAAACACCATCTAGGATTGGGCAAATTGGCACCAGGAGACAAAAAGGTACCGCAACTGGCTAAAACAACAAAGGACGACACAATACCAACTGGACGCAGAGGAGATGATGAAGAGACTTTTGTCTAAAAAATCTAGCGAATTCTGGTCTCTAATAAAAACAACATCTGCGAAGCAGACCGCGCCGATGATCAACGCAGTTGCGGAAGAAAAATGGACATCATACCTAAGAATTCGAAGACCTGAAGGTTGCACAAGTAGCGAAGGGGGAAAACCCAATTTCAACCTGGATGAATCTATCTAACCCAGAAGACATTGCAGACAAAATTAAGAAACTGAAAACATCAAGAGCCCCCGGGCCCGACGGTCTGACTAACATGGAACTCAAACAATTTCCTAATGAGTGGTCGAACGTAATTAGAAGAATTTTTGCAGAATGCGAGGCTAAACAACAGATACCGGAGTCATGGCTGAAAGCGGTGATCGTTCCAATCTATAAAAAAGGAGGGCGTGAACATCCAGAAAATTACAGACCTATAGCCTTGCTCGATACCATAGGCAAATTATACGCATCTCTACTGTTGGACCATCTCAGAAAATGGGAGAAAAACAGACCCTCAAAAGATAACCTGCAAACAGGTTTCCAGAAAAATGGAAGCACTACAATGAACATCATGATACTTAACATCTTAAAAGCCAAGGTGAAGGAAGGGGCCCCAAAGGTACATCTAGCCTTTGTAGATTTATCAAAAGCCTTTGACAAAATCGACAGAAACATGCTCTGGGAGAAACTACTACTCTGGAACTGTCCACAATCGATACTCAAGCCTATCAAAGCATTACACTCGAACAACACCATAAGAGTGAAATTAAGTCAACACGGTACGCTCTCTGAAGAGATCAAGATTTGCAGAGGGGTCAAACAGGGATGCCCCCTAGCCCCAGCTTTGTTTATTGCCTTCTTGAGCGACCTGCAAGCCTCAGAAGCCGGAATAAGGAGCTTCCCGCCAAAACTGGGCAAAACTTTCATCCCCAGACTATTATACGCAGACGACGTGATCCTTATCGATCAAACCAAAGTCGGACTACAGCGCAAATTGTCAAACCTAGCTAAATACATCCACGCTAACCACCTAGAAATCAACAAAAACAAATCAAAAGTTTTGTCAATCGAGAAAGCAACGAATAAAAAAACTAAAAAAAAATGGTTTGGTACCTTGAAAACGACAAAATCGAAACGGTTGAAAACATCAAATACCTAGGGGTCGAAATTGACAGCTCAGGAACTGACATAGCCATGCAAAAGACGCTGTGGGAAAAGGCTAAAAGGCTCACATCACAAATGAAAGTGATCGATAGAAAGTATGGCAAGTTCTCCCTAATGCCCGCAATAAACTTCTATAAAGGAAAAGCGGTCCCAGTTCTAGCATATGGAACAGAAGTCTCTCTATGCATTCCTCCATCAATTTGGACAAAACTGGAAGGACTGATATGGAAGGCAGTGCTGGGAATCCCCAAATCCACTGCTATGGCGGCAATCCGAAGAGAGCTGGGTCTTGTATCCCTGGCATCCAAGGTAGAGCAAAGCGCTATGAGCTATTTCTGGAAAGTAATTCTGCCTGACTCGCTACCAGCCCTCAAAATCATAAAGGAGGAAATAGAAAGTGGCAAATGGGCAGCACTGAACAGATGGGTGGAAAAGAGAAAAGAGAAACTGGAGGAAATAACTTGCACAGAAAAAGAACTGATCGATAACCCAGAATGAATAAAACAAAAAATGATAACCATGGATTGGATCAACACACTAGAGGTAGAAGCAGAGAATAAACTTCTATCACATCTTCCATCTACTGTCAACAAAGTGAAATCTCCGCTGAAATATTGCATCAAATTTCCTGGAAAAAGAAAAAGAACTTTGTTTATGAAAGCTAGATTAAACCTGCTCCTAACTCAAGAAATTTTGTGCATCAGAGGTGCGTCCGAAAAAAAAGAATGCCGTTTGTGCAAATCGGCGGAGGTGACAGAAACTCTGAAACACCTGTCAATAAACTGCCCAACAACCAAAAAACACAGACTAGTTCACCTAGTACCCTTGATCGAAAACCCCTGGATGTTAAGTGAAAACAACCTATGGAATCGCTTGATATCTGGTGAAACCACAAGATGGACGATAGCGCTGGTAAACCAAATTGACGCAATATTTCGACAAATCAAAGAGGAACATCCGTCTACCTAAATGACATCTGGAAACAAACAAATGACTGTGGTCTTAAGAGGCGACTCTGCAGCCAGGAAACTTCTGAAATGGCACAATAGTAAGAAGACGTTTGGAACTATGGAAATCAATCATTTTGATACATTTTCTTAGGATAACTCCTAAGAAAAACAGTCCAAAATAAATAAATAAATAACCCAGCAGCAAGGGCCTCGGTGAGGGCTGTGGGGTGATACCGACCATGTCCACCACCAAGAAGGGGTGATAGTCATTCACACCCGGTGTTCATCCGGGGTGCAAATGGTTGAAATTTTTATTTCGGGAGATGGGCGCCGCGAGTATTGCGTGCACATTCTTCTGAAGAAGAAAAAAAATCTTGCCGCTGCCATGAGAAAAGGATGAGCGCCCTCACCCGGGTGTGAATATATGTTGCGTTATGTTATTAGGATTTGTACCATGCACCATTGCCATTTGCATGGTCTCCAGGCACTCTGACGGAACTGGAAGAGAGTTTGTGAGTTTGATTAGTGGAGGGGGAAAGGAAAGATTGCAGTGCTTGCATGTTGAGGTTGCAGGTCAGAATCTGATCCCTCAGAAAATAATAAGAAACACCTGAGTAAACTAGCTTCCCAGTATAAAAAGAAATCATCCTTGCCAAACAAACTTCCTATAACCTCCGCATCTCTCAAGCCAAATCCAAACCCCAGACTCTTGCCTCAAGGATAAAAACTGATGCACAGGTATACAAAATGCTCTAGCTAATAAAATCACCTCCCTGCAAACCAAGATTAATAATAAAAAAAGATTCCCTTCTCTCCACCTCCAAATCTAGCTACACTAACTCCTCAGTGTCACAATCCATCCTGACGCCTCCACCTGTGCCTATTCCCCACTTTAACTTTCGTAAAGTATCCACCAAAGAGGTTGAAAAAGTCATTCTTACTCTCAAACCTTCGAACTGCCATGGGGACCTATGTCCTGCACAATTGATAAAAGATGCAGCTCGTGAACTCTCCCCGTTTATCACCAAACTAATAAACATAACATTTATGTCAGGCACAATACCCAACAATTTGAAATAATCTTGGGTCCTCCCACTCAGCAAAAAACCTAATCTAGATCCCTCCACTCCCACCAATTACCGCCCCATCACCACAGTGCCCTTCCTACTCAAAATCCTTCATAAAATAGCATACTAACAAATCCAACACCACCTCGAACATAACCACCTTCTAGGAGTCCGACTGTCAGGTTTCAGACCCCAGCACGGAACTGAGATTGCGCTTATAGATCTCAAGGCACAGATAGATGAGCAGAGAGACAAGGGTAAGACAGCATTACTGCTACTCCTTGAACTCTCAGCTGCATTTGATCTGGTCGACCCTGAGATCCTCTGTAATCGCTTACAGTCGACAGCCCACTTTTCCCAAGAGGTAACCGACTGGATTCAATCCTTCCTTAATAACCGAACTATGCGAGTCTTCTCCCTACTGGCAGCTGCTGACCCAACGCCCATTACCTGCGGCGTGCCACAGGGCTCCTGTGTCTCCCCTACGCTGTACAACATTTTCACAAAGCCCCTTTTCGATGATCTTGATGGTTTGGGTACAACCTACACAAACTATGCTGATGATACCCAGATCCTCATCCCGCTGACGGAGGATTATGATAAGGATTTGGCCTTTGTAAATAGAGTGTACCTCATTGTCCAGGCATGGATGGCCTCACACGGTCTATGCCTGAATGATGACAAAACGGAACTCCTCATCTTAGGCACCACACCTAACCTTAACAAATTAGGCCAAAACTACTCCTCGTTTGTAATCGACAATAACAACATCGCCGTGACTAAGGAGGTTAAAACCCTCGGCTTCTATTTAGACTCCAAAAACAAGTAAATGCTATGGCATCCGCCACCTCCTATACATGCAAACTTATTAGAGCAGCCACACCGTTCCTCTCATCTAATAACTGTATCACCTTAGCTAGCGCGTTGACCCTGTCCAAGTTGGACTATTGTAACGCCCTCTACGTAGGCAGTAATAAATACATTACGAACAAGATTCGAATCTTGCAAAATAATGCTTTAAGAGCAGCCCTAAGCCTCCCGAAGAAAGCCTACATCTCAGAGACTAGAAGATCTGTCAATTGGCTTTCCACGAAAGACAAAATCTTTCTTAAATCTGTCTCTCTGACTCACAAATGCCTCCACCAAGCTGCCCCTCAATACCTGATAACGAGATTCACTAGACTGGTATCCTGTCGCCCCTCCAGAAAGGCCAACTCCAACCTCCTTCTGGTGCCAAGATTCAAACGCACTATGTCTGGGGGGAACAGCTTTCCTGTCAAAGCATCACAATTTTGGAATTCCCTACCACCATCCCTTAGGGAAGACATTCCCTACCCACAATTCAGATCAAACATCATCCTCTGGATTAAGGAACATGACACCTAATGTACTTCCATGCTCCACGCCGTGTTATAATATAAATATTGTAAATTGTATATATCCACTGATCCTCTATGCTTAGACATATTATATAATATGTAAACCATGTATATTTTCTTGTAATTATAACCTGCTGTATCAGTTCCGAATGTTTTTGATGTTTCCAGCAATGTAACCACAGTTGGATTCCATCTATTATGTTCTCTGTAACCTAAGCCATACAATCCTCTTGCTCCTCTTGCGCCCTGCTACCCCTGGGTTAGGTGCGCACTACAAATAATAAAACCATCAAACAGGAGTACCCTGAGCTCTGCGTGCTTGTAAGCTCCCTCGGTGGGAAGTGTAGGATTCATTGAAGGCTTTGTGTCCAGATGAACGGCCTTGTGCCTGTAGTGTAGGCATGTGTTGGTCAAGGGCTGAGTATGTCAGTTGTAGTTAGAGGTGTACGTATCTGATGTTTGAGTGAGATGGTGTTTTTTCGAAACCATTGTTACAGAAGCAAGAGAGAGGAAATGGGTGTTCTGCACTGAGAATATCTGGTTGGCATAGCAATAGGCAATGGCATGCATGAAACTGCTAAATCTTTTCCCAAACTCTTCTGCTGTACTCCCCAATGAGAAGTTACCTAACAATATGTGCTCCAAACAGCAGCTTTGTAGGAAGCAAGTCTGGTGCCTAGCTTTCCATTTCCAAGCTGTGTAGTGATTTCATATTGGGCTATTTTGGACTATTTTCCCTGCATACCATTAGGCTACTTTTGGGCTAATTCAGATGACTTTTGGTCCTCCTTAGGCTGCTTTTCTACAAACAACCACCCACCAAACGCACACTCTCCCCACTCCCACCCCCACTTTCTTTACCCTGCCCAACCCACTACCACTCTTTTTACCCCCTAACCTTCCATAGCTATTTTGGGCTATTTGGACAAGTTCTCCCTAGGCTATTTTGTTCTTCATGTTTTTTGCCCCCAACCAACTTCCATTACCCATCCAACGCACCTGTACTCTCGCTAACCCCACCTACTCATCCTCCCCACCCACTCAACCCCCTACCTCACTACCCCCACCCACCCTACCCAGATTTTGTCTACACCCATCTACCCTACCCCTACCCTCTCTGCCACCACTCTACCTACCCCCACCCACCTAACCTAGCCCCACTCTCTCTACCAACACCCCACTCTCTCAACCCATACCCACCCCCAAGCCCCACTCTCTCAAATGTCACACACTCATATTACCCCACTCTCTCTAACCACCCACCCTATTCCCACTCTCTCTACCCCATCTACCCACCCTATGCCACATTCTTTCTACCCCGACCCACTCTACTGCCACTCTCTCTATAATCATCCACCCTGCCTCAGCTCTCTCTAGCCCCACCCATCCTGCCTCCCCTCTCTCTAACCCCACCCATCCTGCCTCCCATCTCTCTACCCCCACCCATCCTGCCTCCCCTCTCTCTAACCCCCCCACCCACCCTTCCTCCCTCTTTCTACCTCCACCCACCCACAGTACCTTACATCTCTCTGCCCCACCCATCCTACCTCCCTTCTGTACCCCCAAATGCCCACCCTACCTCCACTCACTCTAGTAACCCCCACTCTCTCTACCCCCAGCCACCCTACCCCACCAATCCCATCCCTGCTCTCTTTACCCCCACACACCCACCCTATGCACACTCTCTCTACCCCCACCCACCCTACCCCTACTCTCTCTACCCCCATCAACCCTACCACTACCCTCTCACCCGTACCCACCCACTCTACCCCCACTGTCTCTACTCCCACCCACCCTACCCATATTCACCCTGCCCCCGCCCACCCAACCTACCTCCATTCACTCTACCCCAACCCACCCACCCTACTCCCACTCTATCTACCGTACCCACTGTACCCCACTCTCTCTAACCCCACCCACCCTACCCCAACTCTCTCTAACCCCACCCTACCCCCACACCCTCTATGGCTACCCACCTTCTCTACCCCACCTACCCTACTCCCACTCTCTACTGCCGCCCACCAATATTACCCCCACCCTCTCTAACTGGCCACCCTACTCCATTCTCTTTACCCCTAGCCACCCACCAAATCCCCACTATCTACCCATAACCCTAGTGTCTCTGCCCCACCCATCCTACCCCAGTCTTTCTGCCCCACACACCCACCCCATGCCCCACTCCCTATATCCCCCACCCACTCTACTTCCCCTCTCTACCCCCACCCACCGTACATTACCTCTCTCTACCCCCACCCACTCTACCTTCACTCACTCTACCAACCCCCACTCTCTCTACCCCAGTCACCCTACCCCAACCAACCCCACCCCCACTCTCTTTCCCCCACAAACCCACCCTATCCCCACTCTCTCTGCCCCTACCCACCCTAACCCTACTCTCTCTACCCCACTGACCCTACCACTACTCTCTCTCCCCACACCCACCCACCCTATCCCCACTGTCTCTACCCATCCACCCTACCCTTATTCGATTTTACTTCAACTCACCCACCATACTCCCACTCTATATACCGTACCCACCATACCCCTCTCTCTCTAACCCCACCCACCCTACCCCAATTCTCTCTAACCCAACCCTACCCCCACACTCTCTATGGCCACCCACCCTCTGTACCCCACCCACCCTACTCCCACTCTCTACTGCCACCTACCCATATAACCCCCCACTCTCTAAAACTGCCCACCCTACCCCCACTCTCTTTACCCCTAGCCACCCACCCAATCCCCACTCTCTCTACCCATAACCTTAGTATCTCTGCCCCACCCATCCTACCCCAGTCTTTCGCTCCTGCACACCCACCCCATGCCCCACTCTCTATATCCCCTACCCACTCTAATTCTCCTCTCTCTACCCCCACCCACCGTATCTCCCCGCTCTATCCCAAAACACTCACCCTACCTCCACTCGCTCTCCTGACCCCCACCCACCCTACTTGCATCTCTTTCTACCCCCACCAACCCTACCCCACTCTCTTTACCTCCACACACCCACCCTAATCCCACTCTCTCTACCACCAACCCAACCGCCACTCTCTCTACCCCATCCACCCACCCTACCTCCACTCTACCCCATACACCCACCCTAACACCACTCTGTCTACCCCCACTAATCCTACCCCCACTATCTCTACCCCACCCACCCTACCCCACACTCTCACTCTGCCCAGCCAACCTCCCCCACTCTCTACACCACCCACCCTACCCCCACTCTCTCTACCACCACCCATCCAACTCTCTCTACAAGCCACCCTCCCACCACCTCTCTACCCCCTCTCATCCTTCCACTCACACTCTCGCTTTATTTCTTACCCTCTCACTCTCATCCTTTCTCCCTCATATTTCCTCTTGCTCATCATCAATGGCACCCTCGCTCAATCGCTTGCTCTATTCTCCTTCCCTCTCATTCTCTTGCGCACCCGTGTCCCTTAACACATCCTCCTTTGAAACTTTGCACTTTCCTTCTTACACCCTGGTGCCCATAAATGCAAAATGCAAAGAACAACAGTAAACACCAAAACCCTTGGCTTTGCCAATGCATGTTTAGAAAGCTGTGTGCAAGTGGTTGGTTTTCATTTGTATGTGGTGAGTAAGGTGGAGGGAAATTCAGGGTTAGTCGAAAGGTGGGGGTGTTCTTTGGGTTTATGTCAGGCTTAAAATTTGATGTTTCATGTGCAGTGTAAAGTGAGATTACCATTAGTTGTGTTTTGTCTGGGTTGAGTTTTAGGTAGTTGACTGTGGTGCTGGAGTTTCCATCATCTCTCATTTTGTATATGATCTTAGGGTTCCATGTGATAATATCCCCGCAAAAATATTGCGATACAAAATATCGGCATATTTTTGTGGCGATATTGACCCATGGACCCTGCGGGGGACACACCCGCAAAAATTATCCCCCCCAAAAAATATCACCTATGGCAAGACAAACGGCCATATGTACGGCGATATTTTTGTTGGGGATATTTTGTAGGAATACCCATCTTAGTGACATCTGCATAGTTCTAACAGGTGAGCCCATAAGATGTTATGATCTTTATTAAAGGCGTCATATAGATGTTGAAGAGGACCGGCGTGAGGCTTTATTCATGTGGGACTACACAGGTAATGGGCCATGGGTTGAACTGGAAGGAGTGAGCCAGGTGATTTCTGTTCTTTCCATTAGGAACAATCACATTCGTTTGAGCGTTGTGTTATGGAGTCCAGTTTCTTCAGGCCTCCTTATTAGTATACTGTGGTCAACAGTGTTGAAGGCTGCTAAAATGTTGAGGAATACGAGTGATGAGGTGATGTTATCATCAGCTGCGATTTTGAGGTCATCCCAAATGGAAAATAGTACTGATTCGTTGCCTCTTAGAGCTCTAAAGTCCAACTTCCCATCAATCTAGTAAGTTATTATACACTACATGCTCCAATATTTGGTTGTATACATAGATCTCAAGAATTATAACTGGGAATGGTATGTGGCAGATAGGATGAAAGTTCAAAGCATCTTTTGGGGCTCCAGTTTCTTTTTTTTAGAAGTGGCAAAAAGATTGACAGTCTTTTTGAAAACATTTGGTACAATTCCTGTTTCAAGTGAGTTGTTCGTTAATTTACGCAAGTAAAAAGCTGGTGTTTCCTTGTTATGGATCTGTTTGTAGATGCTGGGGAGGTAGGGGTCAATCGGAGGACCAGGTAGGTGAATGTACTTTGCTGCAGGAAACAGGATTACTCCTCTCACTAATGTTCTGGTAAAGTTCTTTCTGCAGATGAGGTGCAAAATTGATATAGTCAGAATAGTATATTGCTTTGCTTTAGGGTTTCTGCTTTGTAGTGGTGTATTTATCATTGGTAGG
The DNA here is from genome assembly GCF_040938575.1 of Ambystoma mexicanum. Classification (NCBI taxonomy): domain Eukaryota; kingdom Metazoa; phylum Chordata; class Amphibia; order Caudata; family Ambystomatidae; genus Ambystoma; species Ambystoma mexicanum. The sequence continues at coordinate 609,036,258 of NC_090938.1, forward strand.
CAATCGGGTATTGTGGATTGTAGTATTTCCTCCACATTTTTGAAAGTATTTGATTTATTTTGTTCAGTGTTCGTAGGTGTGGTGTGAACCATCTTTTTTTAAGTCTTTTTCTGAGAGGGTGATGAGCTTTAGTGACGTCAGGGTATCTAGTGCTTTGCTTATCCAGTTTTCTAATCTTGTTAACATTTCTTCTGGCAATAGTTCTGCATTGTTGGGTTGGATGTGTGGGTTATTTCCTTGTAGTCATCTGTCAACCAGGTTTCTGCTATAAAGAGCATGTCAGTTCCTGATTCACTGAGAATTTCATGAATCTCCATTCTGTCTTTAGATATTGAGCGAGAATTCATCAGACTGCAGTGTATCATGTCTCCTGCCTCAAGATGGTGTGTCCATGGCTCTGAATGCCGTATGTTGTGGGGTTAGGCAGTTGCATGAACTCTGATGTTATGTTGTTAAACAGGTCCACTAGATTACGGCTTAGGTTGTTTATTTGGTCTGATTCTAGCAAGATAGTGGTTTGTTGGGTGGTCGTGGCAATAGAAGATGTTTATAGGTTGAGGCTGAGGTATCAAGTATATGACTCAAAAACGTTACATTGGAGAAGAAACCCAATTGGCTAATGGCAGAGGCTTTACTGTCTAGTAAGTGGAGAAAATTCCTTGTCCAGCGGTGGAGACACACAGGTTATGTATATTTGTTTGTACGTACGTAAGTAGGTTCCTTGTATACTGCTTTCTGGCTGCTTAAAAGCGATGGGAAGGGCGACGTGCCTTACACATACCCTTTTTCTGCAACTTTGCGGACCTCTACGCTACCACGGAAGTCCAGCATTTTGCTGCAAACGCTGCCTACATAAGAAGCCGACACTGCTGAGGAGAGACTCTGCGGACCTCGTCAATCTACACCGTGCATATCCGGAGCTAGGCCTCTCTCCTACGCCATCTACCAGATGGAAAATATATGGAATTAATTCAAACGAAAAGGAAAGCATATATAAAGCCTACAATAACTAAGACACAGTGAGACATCTTTTTCTCATTTCTTTCAAATATTTCATAACTGTATATACGCTGCGATTTCCGGATATCTTCCAGGTTAAACATTTCACTGGACCAACATGTTTACCACCATATATCTTCTTTTGGTTCAAACTACATATTTTTTGATTTATCATAATAAACTGCACCATTGTTCATTATGGCTTCTGGTAGAGGTGGACAGAAACATACACAGATCAATAAAGACTCCGAAGCTACCTCATCTTTGGCCACACTTAAAAGGCCCAAACGTGACTCTCCTCCACCATCTACATCCTTGGACCCTTGTATGGAGAGGCTTATACAAGAGATTAGGTCACTAAAACCATTCATTGAGACCACCAATCAAACATTACAGCAACTCCATGACAGGTGGGGAGCTTTGAAAAAAGAATGGATGAAGTGGCAAGTGGCAAGAGGACTCCTGCTCGAAAGCACTGTAAAAGAGGTCCAGAAGCACAATGAAGTATTGGAAAATTGTGGAAGATGGAACAATCTCTGTATTTCAGGCCTAACTGAAGGATGTGAAGGGAAGGATGCCATTTTGTTCCTTAAAAAATATATCTTGCCCCTTCTTCATATTCCATATTGCACCAGACATTGATATCAATATTCAACAAGCGCATGACATTGGGCCATTGGGCCATTAAGAGCCACTCAATCATCCCACCTAGTGCCACACACTGTATTCTTTTAACTATTGGAGTTCACACAACTGCAACTCATCATCTCCAAAGCAATGGAAAAAAAACACTCTCATGTGGCAGAGCAGCTGAATATTTATCTCTCAGGATGTAGCAAGGAAAACTGCTCAACAAAGAAATGAATTTCTCTATTATCATCCTGCCCTCAACCAACTCAACGTAAGATACGGCCTCTTTCATCCATGTTCTTTCAAAATCACATCCAATGGGAAAGCGTCCGTTTTTGTTGATCCTGCCGACCTCAAGACCTTTATAAGATCCCTTAAAGTGGACAGTATGGATATGTCTATGCCGGTCACTCCAACCACCTCCTGAACTTGAAGCTTTACTTTTGCTCCCTCATATTATAATTGTTCCTGTTTTGCATGGCGGATATTGATTTGATATAATTTTTAGTTCTTATATATTTCGCGGGTATTGCTGTTTGGGTACCTTTCATCCTGTCGGACTCTTCAGAAGTCCTTCTATGTGTCAACCAGCACTCACTCAACTTTATATAACTTGTTCCCTTTACTATCTTGACATCTGTCTTATCTTTATTCTTTCTATCTCTCTTAACCTAATTTACTCTGAAGTACGGTCATATGAATGTCAAGTTGGTACACTCCCCTACTTTCCCTATGTGTTTTCCTTATGTGTTATGCTGAATCTCAATGTGGTACATTGTTCACCTATTAAGGTTATCATGTATATTTTTTCCTTCCATCTTGTTTTCCTTCGCTATATTTAATATGGATTATTCATCTACTTGTATCATATGTGTTTAGTTGATTGTAATGGAGTTTAAATGCATATCCGGAATGTGAAAGGGATTAATAATCCAATCAAAAGATACAAGATTCTTGCTCATCTTAAAATATTTGGACCCTCTATTGCCTGCATTCAAGAAACCCACCCATCCATGATCGAATCAATGAAATTGAAATCACTTTGGGTTCAAGATGTGATTGCTAGTCCCGCTGTAGCAAAGAAGAATGGTGTGACCATAATTATCAATAAGAACCGACCCTATAAGATTGTTAGTCAAGATACTGATAACAATGGAAGGTGGGTATGGTTGTATCTATTATGAATATATATGGTCCTACTGCACCAAATCCTAGTTTCTGAGACTCTGTAAATCAAAGTATATTTCAGTCTGATCTTATTAACCTTGTAGTATGTGGAGACTTTAATAATGTCTTAGAACCATTCATGGATAGGAAATCCAAGTGCATCTTTAAAGGCTCGAAATCTCATGACTTATTCATTTGCTGTGTTTCAGAAGTGGGTCTAGTTGACACGTGAAGGCTTGCTCACCCCTCAAATTTAGATTTCATGTTTCACTCACTGCTCCATGACATTTTCTCATGGCTAGACTACATTTTTATCACTAAATCATTAACACACACAATTGTTGACTCCCGTATTGCCAATATTATCATTTCAGATCATGCCCCTATCATAACCACTTTTGATTTCCTTAATATTCAGGAGCATTGCCAGTAGATGGCCCTTCAACAACATATTGTTAAAAGACAAGCAATTTGTTGAATCATTCCAATTTCCAGCAACAATTTTGTCTTGTACAATAGGGATGAGGATACCTCTACGTTTATTATCTGGGACGCGTTCAAGGCAGCATTATGAGGACATGTTATCCAGTATGTTAGTCGGAAGAAGAAATAACATAAAAAAGAACTTGATTCATTATTTTTCAAATTTACTAAAGCTGAGAAGTTGTACTATCAGTCCCCCTCTAAATGAAAACTTCAGAGCGTTCTGTCACTACGCATCCAAATCAACAAAGATCTAATGGAGCAAGTGTCTATTACTATCTAAAAATGTAAATCCAAGATATAGCAAACTTCTAATCGGTCAAGGAAGGCTCTTGCTACCTACCTTAAATCTCACAAGGAGAAAACCTTTATATTCGATATCAAAAATGCCACGGGTACCAATGTCTCTAACCCTAAACTATACTCTCCGGAAACTACTATCATCCCTGACAATTTACACTTTTGCTTTCAGAATCTCATCAAAGAATCCTATTCCAAAGTAGATCTCAGCATCTTAGACAGTCAGATCTCCATTCAAGAAATCACTCAGGCAATTAGAGATCTAAAAACAGGCAAAGCTGCAAGCCCGAGCGGTTTATAGGCTGAATTCTTTCATCGCTTTTCCAATGCTTTATCTACAAAACTTAAAGCGTTTTTCACCGACTTCACTAATAAAAAATCCTCCTCTGGGTCATTTGCAAATGCTCTATTAATCCTTTTTCCAAAGGCACATAAAGACTCAGATCTCCCTAAAACGTCCAATCTCTTTAACAAATGTTGAATGTAAAATATTTGCTAGAATATTTGCCAACAGAATTGAGTCTTTCCTTCCCAAACTAATCAAATCAGATCAGGTCAGTTATGTTAAGAGCAGAAATATCTCATCAAATTCAAGACTTCTACTTGATGCTATTCATCCCATTGCGAAAAATAAAACAAATAAACAAGAATATGCAGCCATACCGCTTGATGCCGAAAAAGCCTTTGATCGGGTCAGCTGGGATTTCCTGTTCCAATCTTTACGATGGCATGGTTGTGGTGAAGGATTTATTTCTTTAGTCAAACTTTTATATTCTAATTCCAAATCTAATATTTTCATTAATTTTAAAAAGGGGAGCAGAGGGGGTGGGTTAATGGGAGTAAGCTGGAAAAGTGCAAGAGAGCAGTGATGTGCTGTTGGCAGCCTCAGCCCGATGGGTCCGTTGGCTGGGCTTGGGGTGTTTTACGGTCCGTAGTGTCATGTTCTGTTGTGCAAGTCTATGTGCGGTTTGTTCGTTGTTGTATTGTTGTGAAGTATGTGCGGATTGCTGCGTTTTAGGCTTGTGGTTGTGTTTGGTTAGAGTTTGAGAGGTGTATGCAGAGGGATGGAATTGTTAGTTGGTTGGTTAGTTGGCATTGCTGTCCATTGCATTTATGGGATTCCATCTAGGTGCGGTACATGCTGACATTCACATTTCTATCTAGATGCGACGTAAGCTAAAGTTCAGAATCCTGAGTGTGGTGCATGTGAAGAATCACATTTCTATCTAGATGCGACGCAAGCTAAAGTTCAGAATCCTGAGTATGGCACATGCTAACTATCACATTTCTATCTAGATGCGACACAAGCTAAATTTCAGAATCTTGAGTGTGGTACATGCTAACAATCACATTTCTATCTAGATGCGACGCAAGCTAAAGTTAAGATTCCTGAGTGAAGCACATGCTAACAGTCACACTTCCATCTAGATGCGATGCGAGCTAACGTTCAGAATTCCATCAATCGTCTACCTACTTTCCCCTTAGAAGGGCCTCTAGACAAGGCTGCCCTCTATTACCCAATCTATACATTTTATCTCTTCAACACTAACTGCCACGCATTAGAAACGATGTGCATATTCCGGGTTTAACCTGTGGCAAACAAGAATTCCAAATTGCGGCATATGCTGATGATATCCTAATTTTCCTAACGAATCAAAAAGATCATATTCCATGTTTGTTATCAGTATTAAATGAGTTCTCCTTAGCTTCTGGATATAAGTTAAATAAATACAAATCAGAAATGTTACCCTCTAGATGTATTTATCTTTAAGTGATGTGACAGCTCACTTAAATATCTCAGCCTTCGCTATACCTCTTCCACTAGTAACCCTACAAAACTCAACTCTGAATATCTCCTTCATAGACTCAAAGAACTTACCTCCATATGGTCTCCCTTATATTGATATTGGTGGGAACGCCTATAAACTATCAAAATGATGCTCTAACCCATTATTCTTTATTACTTACAAATGCTTCCCATCCCGCGCCCTTCAACTTTCTTTACTACCATTAACTCTATCTTGCCCAATTTTCTGTGGGGAATAAGTAAAAACAAAAGAATTGCCCTTAGTACACTTAAAGCCCCCTTTCAACATGGTGGTGTCAAATTTCCTGCCTTCAAAAGCCTTCCTACTTAAACAAACATGCATTTGGCTCGCCTCTGTCACGCCACGTTGGAGACCGGGGTCCGCCGCGCCCGCTCTTCCCGTCACCTCCTGGCGAGTCTACCCGCGCTTCTGGGGCTCACCAGAGGGAGAGCGTTGGGTGTCGGGCCGGAGGGCCACGGCGCATGCGCGGGAGACCTCTGTCTCGGTTCCGCGCATGCGCCGTGGACTGGGCTCGAGTCCTAGGAAGGGCTTGCCTTCCAGGACTCGCTTTGAGTATCCGGTGCCCGGAGGTGAAGCGGCTTGCGTTCCAAGCCTCACGGGCGCCGGCGACCCATAAAAGGAGCCGCAGATCGAGGCAAGCCGCGTCTCAACGCGGTTTGCTTCGTTCTGTGAGCTTTCCTACCTGGGCTGCCTACTACTCCTCTGAGTTCCTCCCTGGGCCTGCCAGCATACCTTACCTGGGATCTCCCTGGGCCTGCCAGCATACCTTACCTGGGATCTCCCTGGGCCTGCCAGCATACCTTACCTGGGATCTCCCTGAGCCTGCCAGCATACCTTACCTGGGATCTCCCTGGGCCTGCCAGCATACCTTACCTGGGTTCTCCCTGGGCCTGCCAGCATACCTTACCTGGGATCTCCCTGAGCCTGCCAGCATACCTTGCCTGGGATCTCCCTGGGCCTGCCAGCATACCTTACCTGGGTTCTCCCTGGGCCTGCCAGCATACCTTACCTGGGTTCTCCCTGGGCCTGCCAGCATACTTTACCTGGGTTCCCCTGGCTCTGCCAGCAACTTACCAGACTCAACTCAGGGCCTGCCGACATACTTTTACCTGGATCTCCCTGGGTCCGCCAGCATACACTTCCCGGGGTCCCCTGTGATTGCTGCCCTAGGGTTACCTTTCGGTCCCCTTCAGTTTGGTCACCTGTTCCAGCTTGGTTCCTTCCATTCCTGTCCGGCCTTACCCTCTACATCCGTTCCTGTGGACTAAGAATATATCTGCCACGCCGGAATCATTGACCTCCGCTTCAGTTCACGTGCTTTTGGACTTGATTCCATCGGACTCAATCCTTGCCCGTGATCGGCAACAAGACTGTAGCCTCTCCTGTCTGTGCTTGCACAGTCCCTTCATCACGTTAATCAGGAGAGTGCTTTCCTTGACATTGGGAATCGGCCCATCCTCCACCCAGTATCAGTTTTTGGGTGGCGGAGAGGCTGGTCTCTCGTGCCACAAGCTCGTCTTTCGACTGGTTCCAGACTGGCGACCTCGGCAAGATCAAAGACCAAGAAACCAGGTTCGCAGCCCTCTCATGCTTCCCAACTTAACAGCCTCCTCAGATCTATATGACCTCCCTACTTGGTTCATACCTGAAAAAGAACAGGTAGCTCCCATCAACATTCATGACTTGGTTGATGTGTTTGGGTCTATCGCCTCTAAATTTGATAGCCCTATCAAAGCCTCCACGTGTGCCCTAAGAGCCTTCCTCTTCCCATCAACTAGTTCCATGGCTCTTAAATTCTCACCACTTCTTTGGTACAGCAAAGGTATCAGATTTATACATCAAATGTATCACGCTACAGGCTGGGTCTTTCAAGACTTTAGAAGAACCTTCTCCCTTCCCTCATCAGATTTTAATTATTACAACAAATTAGTTTATGCTTACCTTGATAGTTATGATCTTTTTACCCAAAATGAGCTTATCCCTAATCCTGCAAGAATCGTATTCATGTCCAAAACTCCTCACGTCAAAGCTGCCCAATTTGACAAACTATTGAACATTAAAGACACTCCCAATGACAGATTGTCCGTGCAACTCCAATGGGAAACAGATTGTGGAGAATCATTTGATGATGAAACCTGGAAGTGACTCTGGTCTGGTCAAGGGTTAAATCCATCTCCACATCCGCTAATATTTCACAAAATGTATTTTATTTTATGCATAGAGCCTTTTGTAACCCCAATGCGATTACTTAAAACGAAATATGGCACAGATGGGAATTGCTGGACCTGTGGGGATATGAGTGGGTTCCTACATTCATATGTTTTTTGAATGCCCCTTTGTCCACAAATTCTGGCAAGATGGGTGGTCTCTTCTTAACACTATTTTTAAACTAGACCTGCCCCTATTTTTCACGAATGTGTTGTTGGGCAGCATTGCCCATGACAAAGAAAGAACTCATCCCTCCCATCTTCTTTATGATCTGTTCTTTGCTATTGCCATTAAGCTCATCACAAACAATTGGAAGAATTCCAAAAACCTGTCAGTCAAGAGCTGGTATGGAATAACATATGTCACATGCATAGACTTGAACACTGCATGGCCTTGCACCTCAAAGCAATATTCAAACATGACGCTAAAAGGTTATGTTTTACAAACTATCTCACCTTTCACAATATGTCTACTCACGGTTCATGAATTTCTAATGTATGCAATGTTTTTTAAGAATGACTTTATCTATCTTCATATTATTTGTACCTGAATGCTTCAACCGAATGCTTCCCCATCCCTTTTTCCCTTGATGTGTCCTGTTCCTTTTGTGTATGTCTTCCCCCGGTATGTCCACCCAATATTATCATATTCTGAATAGATCATTGGTCTTTTTTTCTTCTTTTTCTTCTTAGTTAGTTGAGCTACATTACACTCGGAATGTTGCAGTTAACAGCTCTATTGCTTTACTAGCTTTATCGTCTCTATATCAACTGTATTTCTACATTATTGTATAATATTTCATGAAGAGACCAAAATATATTGATCTGTAGATATATATGTATTACTGTTTTTATGTGCTTAAATCTTAATAAAATTATTAAACAAAAACAAAAGCGATGGGAAGTGGGAAAGAACAGGGCGAATAGGGGAGGGGCAGGAAGAGGAGGGGCTATGGTTGGAAGAGATATGAGAGGGGTAACAGTTAAAAGAAACAAGGTCTGATTGTGAGAAGTTAAGGAGCACAGTGAGAAGGGGTCCAGGGCAAAAAGGTCTCAGGCTTGCAATCCCCTCCCTCTTTTCCCCAGACTGTCTGCAAACATGCCCATCCCTGCTCCCTGGCTTTCTCCCTGATGGGAATATTTCCTATGGAGTTTTGGGAAAAGGTGTGAGAGAGAGAGAGAGCAGAGTTCACTGCCAGGTGCACACCCCTTCACCCGTAAAAAGGGGCTTAAGGGAGGACAAAACTATTAGAGCTGAAGGAAGTCTCCCACTGTGGGGCGCTAGGCAGAGACGTAGACAGGGTAGGGCCTGAGTGGGCAAAACCCACTCAGTCTGTAAATGCCCACTCGCCAGCACTGTTTGGGCATTTACAGATGTTAATGTGACTGCTGTGGGCCCAGCTACATTAGCTTCAGGCACCACTTGTTAGACAATCCTGGCTACGCCTCTGGTGCTAGGGGGAAGCCTGATATACTCTCCTTGCCCAGGCAGACCAGGTCTCTTCTCCAAATCCCAGGCCTGACCGTAGACTGCCTGGGTGACTGCAGAGTGGGTTGTCCCCAAAGAGGGTAGTGTTAATATCTGGGAAGCTGTACCTGATGTGGAATGTCCTGAGGAAACTTAAAACTGACAAAAACGGTATACCTGAGCATCCAAAGCTTCTCTCACAAATCTTGAACTGCAGGAACACCCTGAGCTTAGGGCCCTTTAGTAACGTGCATGCAATGGATGGGTTCACAGAATAACTCTGAGTACAAACATCCGAACCAACTCAGGGAGATGTAAAGTACTGCATTATTATTCATTATTTAAAACAGGGAGTTACAACAGACATCAACGGACGTTCCCTCAATTACTCTCAGCGATCTTTTCACAAAACACAGACTTTATACTAAAAATATGTCGGAGGTGACGTCATACTACGTGGCACATAATGAAAACCCTACTAGGGATTGTGATAGGCTTACGGGGAACATCTAAGTATGCATTACATAGGACTTAGGATTGTGATTGGCTGCCCGCTGTCAGGTGGACAATATATGCCTACCTCTAAAACATGTCATCTTTAAAAATATTAAGTACACAGTTTTCAATTGGTCTTCAAACTATAAGGACCTTCGTTATACGTACTTCTACAATTGGTTGGCATGCTGCCATGTCTGGAACATTCAGTTCACTTAGCAGCATTTAAGCCCAGACCCAGGTGCAGGGAGGTGGGCCTGACGCTATCTCCCCACCCAATCAGCTCAAACATCTCTCATCACCTATGCCTTCTGCCATGAAGATTGTCATTAAACTTGGCCTTGCAAAGTACTCTTGTCTCTGGGAATACATGGGAGTGCAGGCACTCACTATCGTTGTTCTAGGAGTCCTGGTTTACTAAAATGTATGATACCGATGTCCAGCTTCTATACAGTGGCAGCTTTGCCTGCATTCTATTCACTTGTCTCGGGAGGATAACTCAGCAGCAATGTGCTCACCTTAGAAGCAAGACGACACGGAGCAACACAGGTTCAATCCCCGGCTCTGTGCTTAGAAACCTCTGGGTATTAAACGTGTTATAAAGGACCTATCATATCACTACATATAGCCAGATTCTTTGATGACTTAGTCTACCTTGTGTTTTAGCGTCTGTACAATTATTGAACGGTTGATTCTCTGCGGCACTTCGAGCATGTGTAATCTTCTTTTTTCATGTTTAAAAGTTCATTTGACTCTTAACTACGTTATTAGTTTCTGTAGGATCCATGCATCCTCTTCAGCCAATATCTTGGGACATCGCACATATCTTGTGTGACGTCAGTAGCTTCTCTATTTGATCTTTTTCATATTCCTTCAGGGAGTTCCTCCCTCAGATTGTCGTCTCTTTGGGGATACATTCGATAGGGTTGTCTCAATGGTTGTCTTCTTTCGAATATACCCTGCGGTATTGGCAAAACTGCTGGTGTCAAACACGGCACAATCTCACTCTTCCAACATATAGGAGGTAGGGGGGCGGAATTTACTGCAGAGGCACATAACTGCTCCTCTACAAACCTCTTCATCAGGACATGAGCGGTAACCCTGTGATGTGTTCATCGTTTCAGGACTGTCCTCCAGGAGTGCAGTGACTGATGAAGCGTCGCGCGAGATCATTGTTGCACAGCTCAGATTGGTCTCCCGAGTGCGGAAATTATAGAGGTAGCCATATGGCCTCGTGCAGCCCAGTCCCGCCATTCGTCTTGCGCGCAAGATGAGACGCTTTGCATTGCTCCGGTGGGGACAGGTGTAAGAAAAAAAGAAAACAAACCAAGAACAAGGTCGGGCTTGTCATTACTTGCTTGTGAGCGTTTCATTGCTCACAGCTAATGTTAATGCGAAGCAATGAAAAGCAATGCAATGCACAGGGAGGGATCAAGGACATTTTAGGGGGGGACAAGGGTGTTTGTTCCCCCCCAACTTTCGTGGCACAACAGTTTGTCCCCCTCATTTGGGAGGGGCCCCTTTCCTTTAGATGTCATGTCCCCTCAACATTTTCAGCGAAGTTAGTCCACTGGCATTTACACGCCACATAGCCCCTCTTCCGCTGTTTAACTAGTTATTGCAGCCTAGTTTCACCTTCCCGCGCCGGTAAATGCATTTCTTTGCTATGACGGTTGCAAGAAAGAAGCCAGAGTAATGTCATGATCTAAAGGCAGTGTCACTGTAAACATGCCTTACTTACAAGGAAAGGTACGTTTACTTGTTGGTTTTTATATGTTATGTTGTGTTACCTGTTATTTGTAGAGCGCTAGTCTGGCATTGGTATGACCTCGAAGCACTTCCGGCGCTCTGTGTGGTTGTGGAGTTCTGGAGTTCAGCAGCCCAGTATTGCGTAATAAATTGCATTATGATATTGACGAATGGTAAACATTTGCCTAATGTGTACTTTGCAAACGGGAATCACTAACTTAACTCCCCTGCCATCAACCCCTCTGTCTCTTTCAGATCCACCACAGTGCCTGGAGACCATGCAAAGGCGGGCGGGGGCGTGGAATAAATCCCAGTAATATATAATCGGAATATAGTAGAGTAACCCTTAGACGCGCCTGTCAGAAGAGTAATGCAGGCGTGGCGAAACAGTGTGTGGTTGCGAGATGACGCTTAGCATGATGGCAGGTGCTAGGCAATGGAGTATGTTAGGCCACATTGCCGCGACTCCAATGAAAAGTTGGGTGGCGCTGCGGGTGAAATATCTGTGGGGACTCAGTTGGCAGGCGGAGCGAAGGCCTGGCTACAAATTATATGCCCTGAGTTTGCGGCCTGGAATAGCGTGACCTAAAGGCTAAAGGGGTGTGACATAAACTAATATTAAGGGCCTCATTACACAGACAGCGGTGGACCAAGGTGCTATTAGCACCTTGGTCCATGCCGGTAAAATACCGGCACCGCCTTGGTGGAAAGGGGAATTACCGCCCTATTCCAAGGTTGGTGGGGCGGTAATTCCCCCTTCCCCCATTGCCCTACCCCATTCCCATTTTGCCCCATAGGGCATAATGGGAATGGGGAAGGTGCTAATTACGGCACCGCAAACTGCGGTACCGTAATTAGCTCCCTGGTCCCTTTGCGGGTTGGTTTTTAACGCCTGCAAAAAGCAGGCGTTAAATTCTCCAACCCACAAAGGGACCTCGTAGTAAGGCGGTAAGGGTTAACGGTCACCCGTACCATTAACGGTGACCGTTAATCCTTACCGCCGTCCGTGTAATGAGGCCCTAAGTGATCGAGTCTAACAAGGCATCCATTGCATCGCGAGTACGTTGAAAAACTGTCTAGAAAGCTTCATAAAATAACATAACCTTATGACATTTCTTTTAAATTAGCACAAGTCAGGGACCTGCGAGCTCCACCCTTCATGAGAGCTTCAACCAGTGTTTCCAAACAGGGGCGTGGATAGGAAGAGAAAAAGGGGGAATTAGGAAAAACAAAAACAAGGATGTCATTATGAGCGCAGCGCACAGGGGACCACTATGGTGCGCGGTATAAATATCCTTTAACATTAACATTTTATATGGACTGCTAATTACAAAGGGGGGCCGCCAAAATTAGAACTTGTGTGCGGTTGGATCCCCCCCCCGTAC